>NC_141477.1:21613426-22056940 GCF_009769465.1 Tauraco erythrolophus
AAAGTAAACTGTGCACACAAGTGTCAAATATATCTGGGTAAATACTGAGGAAGCAGAATATAAATGTCCAGGAATGTTGTTTCTTAGTGTGTTGAGGACAGAGGAGGGAGTGATTATTGGCTGTCTTCTGAATACTTGTCTGTCTTATTCAGAACTTATGAAAATTATATTCTGGAAAATAGGCTTCTCCTCCTTGCAGATTTTAAGCTTAATAAGCTCAATTTTAAACTTTTCTTTTATAAATCACACTTACTGTCTTTGAAATCAGGATCTTTGGATATTTATATGCTAAAATCTAAATCTTGATTATTTACTTTAGACTAAATTAAAAGCAAGAATCTTGTTTTAGCCCTTTTTAGAAGGGCTTACTCAAATTTGAATGTAACAATGTGAGGTAAAACCCCTGTTGATAATCACCAGGTTAAATTTTGTAACCTTTGGAAGTTGCAAATCAAGCTGGCTGTCAGCCAGCCTGCCATGATGCTTTAATTTTTCTTCTTACAGCTTTTCTCTCCTGTTTTACCCTGAAGTAGAAAAAATGCTTTAGAAATTGTTTTGCAAGGCCATTTATTTCTTCTGCAGTCTTCAGCTTTCTTTCAAAATCACCCAGGAAGCATGTAAACAAGTACTTATTTGTGCCAATAGCACCATCATCAGCAACGTTTATGTTTTATACTGGCAGAAGTCACTTTCCAGTATTATGTATGTTACACACTAGCTCTTGGTTATCTCCTCCAACCTTTTTCTCTATACCCTTCTCCTTGCTGCTTTCCTTTTGAGTTTATGCCTGTATTTAGTCTTAAGCTGTTAAGAGCAGGGAGTGTGTTGGGAGGGAACTTCAGAGTTCTTGCCTTTGGGCTAAGCTATCGTAATTTTGAGACAACAGTGAAGTTTTGAAAATTGTTATGACTTTTTCTTTTCTTTTAAATATTCTAGTATTACAAATGTGGTGCCGAGTTTGCTTTAGTAACTCTGGGGACACTAGGAGCCTATGCAGCGTTCACGATAGGAATTACACAGTGGAGGTAAGGCATGCCCTCAGATTCCTCAGGGTACTTAGTGTTGCCTCAGCCTGAACTCTTGACTGTATTAACCCTTCATTTTACAGGACTAAGTTTCGAATAGAAATGAACAAAGCAGATAATGATGCAGGTAATGCTGCAATTGACTCGCTACTAAATTATGAGACTGTGAAGGTAAGACCAATCTTTACTACTAGGCTCTTTGTCTTAATTCTGTCAGCCTAAGGAAAGTGAGTAATAAGACTCATCTTTTATAGGGCTACATATTTGGAGCAATAGCATTTTTAAAACGTTATTCATTTGAAGAGTGCTACACGAATTGACAGTAGCATGAAAGTTGTTAGTGGGGCTTGAAAAAACCTATTTGCTAATAAAGAGTGAGAATTTTCTTTCGTGACTGATTTGCCTTGACCATCAGTTTCTGCAAAATGTAAACTTAAGAGTCTTGAAGAAGCTCCTCTTCGCTTGTTTGCAAAATTGTCTTCTGAACGTCAGTCTGCAACATACTGTCATCTCAAATGACCGTGTGTACTGTCTTCCTTCCCTATTGCGGTTTGTAGCAATCATTCCAATGTTTGCATGAAAGAACGGGTCTCTATTGGTGGTTCTACTGCTGCTTCAAAAAAAATCTTGTGGACAGCTTTGAAATTGTCCAGGCTTATGCTTAGTTTATGCTTCTTTTAATTGGAGAACTAGAACTGGAAAGATAAGCAGTGGAGTGATCTGTGAAGAAGGACCCAGAAGTAGACCTTATGTGAGAAGTACTGTTCCAGAGAACTAGCTATCATCACAGTAACAATAATCTTCTAGTACATAGAGGAACATAACTTTTTCTTCTTTCTAGTCTCTAATGGCAGCTGGTGTTTGGTTTTGATGTTAATCGGGTAGAAGTTCTGCAAGACAGACACCCAGTGTTGCTAGAATCCGCGTATGGTAGGGATCTCCACGATGTCTCCTTCGCAGTGCAGAACGTGCCAGGGTTTTGCTCGTGGTTTTTGTCTTCACACACTAATCTTTTATCTCTTCTCTTTAGTTGTTAGAAATGTCGAAGAGGGGTTGCATGTGTCTCCGTGCATCTAGTATGTTTATGCTGGATTTTATAACGAGTCAAATACACAGTCTAGTATGTTTGAGAGTGACATTTTTTTATTTTTGTGTGCATCATAGTATTTCAATAACGAAAAGTACGAAGCCCGACGGTATGATGAATTCTTGAAGACATATGAAAACGCCTCCCTGAAGACTACCTCTACTTTAGCTCTCCTGAACTTTGGGCAGAGTGCTATATTTAGCATCGGCTTGACGGCCATCATGGTGCTTGCTAGCCAGGGCATTGTTGCAGGTAACTCATCTGTCTGTAAGCCAAAAATGACTCTCCTTTACCTTAAGTCATCCATAATAGAGGTGTTAATTTTAATTAACTTATAGTTGATGTGAGTTCATTTTGAGAATTTGTGCTTCAGAGTTTTGGATTTTTCTGTTTCTTGGAGTACTATTAATTCTATGAAAAATATATATATACAGCATAAGTAGTATGATTTTTATTAGAAACAGTTGAAAAGCTTAATGGTTAGAGAAAGATCCTGAGGAAATGTAACTTTGGGAAGTTTCTGTGGAAGGATTGTGAAAGACACATATAAATACAAATACTGCTGTGGACCTTCTACAAAGATGCTTTGTTTCTGCCTTTCCTCCTTCCCATGTTGGCAAGATTCAGAACTTTCCCCAGTGTGTGTATTCCTGTGTGTTTTGTCTCCAGTAGTTTTATTCCCAGTGTCCTTCACTTTCCTTAGATTAATAAGGGCATATTATCAAAACCATTGTTTCCATATGTTAGAATTATTCATTTAGATTTGTCTAATTTACTACATAAAGTAAAACCGGCTTGTTTAGGAAGACAAAGTACAAGCTTGAAATAGATGAATGCAGTATTGGGATGAGGCTCAGCTAAAGCAAGGTGGTTTCAGAGTGAAAATAATGATGCTTTAAACACTGTTGGCATCCAGATGTGTTTGAAGGGTATAAACCTTTATATTATGTTGTCTTTCTTGCATCTGCTTTACTCTTCTTAAGAGATGCCAGGACAGGGAAGAGTTACACTGTGAAGGGCTAAGTTAGTAGGTGCAGTTCATGGCATCGTTAAGAAAATTTAGAATATCCTTTAAGCAAGATGGTAGAAATACCACTTTAAATCATCTTTCTGGACCTGCTTCAACTGAACTGGCCTGGCACTTACCTTTAGCTGACGTGTCACCCTGAGTTTGCCTTGATTAGCGTGTTTGACATGAAGCTGCCCAGCTCTGTTGTGTATAGTATGAAAGCCCTCTCTCTTGGTCATGCCAAATTCTGTCATTCAGATTTGTCTGTAATTGTGCTTGAGATTCTTTCCTGATTCTTGCTTTCATATATTAGTTGCTCCCCTTCTAACTTATTTAGGCCCCTTTATGTTTCTCTCAGTGAAATTTCTAATTTTACAATCTGATGTTTTCCCTGAATTTCCTGATATGCAGCTTGTCTTACTTTCCAGGTGCTATGGTATCTCTTTTTTTAGTGAAATCCACACAAACATTGTCCTTTGTTTCGGGCACCTTCCTGTATAAAACCTGATCTGGGAATGTGTTTTGTTTACTATTTAAACATCTAGTTTAAGAAATGGGATCAAAGAAACTAGACTTGATTGACTTGACTATTTTTTGTAAGTCTTTTCGTGCTTCCTAGCAAGACAACCCTTTAAGTCTCCTTATTCTCTCTCCTCTGTTTTGTCTTAAGGCAGCCTTTCTGTTGGAGATCTAGTAATGGTGAATGGATTGCTGTTCCAGCTTTCTCTTCCCCTAAACTTCCTGGGAACAGTATACAGAGAGACAAGACAAGCACTTATAGATATGAATACCTTGTTTACACTTCTCAGTGTAGATACCAAAATTAAAGTAAGTAGTAGCTTATTTTCCTAAAGCGTCTGGGCGTTTAATAAAGCTGTTTTCTGGCAGTGCCATTATTTCACCCTTTTTCTGAAGGGTGTTTGTTACCTTCCTGGTTTAATTTCTATTCAAGAAAGAGAAGTTGTGTAAGGATTCTGTTCTGCCTCCTCTTTAAGTGCAGTTAGTGCAATAGCAGCTGCTTTTTTCTTGCAGAACCTTTTAGTGACAGCAGAAGTTGCTTCATGGAATGTTTGTACTGAGTTTTTTATTTAAGTATTCATGCTTCGTGCTTGAATTTTTATTTGTAATTAGTGATGCAGAACTTATTACTGCAAAAGAAGTTGGGAAACATAGTGTTTACAGCAGAAATTTTTACCTTCTTCGGGGAAAAGGAGGAACTAACCAATTTCACTTGTGTGGCGGATTATAATTACTTTCAACATATCCAGGCTGGAGTGTCTACTTGCCTTTTTCTGAGCTAGGAAATGGAGTGTTCAGCTTGTTGAACTGCTGGAGATACTTTCTGGGCAGCGTATAAAGTGTCTCTCTTCTTTTAATAGGACAAAGAGCTGGCTCCACCGCTGCAGATCACACCACAGACTGCTGCCATCGCCTTTGAGAATGTGCATTTTGAATATCTTAAGGGGCAGAAAGTCCTTGCTGGAGTGTCTTTTGAAGTCCCTGCAGGAAAGAAAGTGGCCATCGTAGGAGGTAGTGGGTCAGGGTGGGTAAATGGACTAAATACGCCAATTAATGACGCAGAATTTTGTTTCTAAAATGTGTTTGTTCTTTTGTTTCAGTTTTTATTGTTTTTGTTTGTGGCATCAGTTCTGTTTGGAGCTTGTAAATGGCAAACTGGGAATATAACATTAGCTTCAATTCTTTTCAATTTCAGGAAAAGCACAATTGTGAGATTATTATTTCGTTTCTATGAACCTCAGAAAGGAAATATTTATGTTGCTGGACAGAACATACAAGATGTCAGTTTGGAAAGTCTGAGAAAGGCAATAGGAGTCGTACCTCAGGTATGACATTCTCCTCAAATAGACCATCCTAATAGTAATTATCAATATTCTGATACTGAAGAATGTGTTCTTCACATTCCACCCACCTCCCCTCAGAAATATTATCTTTTTATGTGCATCATCATGTAGATCCAATTTCTGAAATGTGTTTAAGCCTCTTCATGAGAAACTGGCTCCAGCTTTAAGTGATCTAGCTTTATAGTTGATTACCACCCATAATGAGTTAGCAAAGTGGTAAATGTATGCATGGCATATATATGTATTTAGGACACAAAATGTATTAATCCCATTTTTGGGAAAAGAAATTTCCCCAAATCTTTTTACCTTCAGGCTTTATAGAAAAACATAAGCTATTCTGTATTGATTTCTTTCATGGATTGGGGACAGTTCTTAAATATTGTTCATGATTTCTTGTTTAAAATATTCTTTCCCTAAATGTAGGACGCTGTTCTCTTCCATAATACTATCTATTACAATCTGCTCTACGGCAACATCAGTGCCACCCCGGAAGATGTGTACGCAGTAGCGAAGCTGGCAGGGATCCACGATGCCATCCTTCGAATGCCAAATGGTTACAACACTGAGGTTGGTGAACGAGGACTCAAGCTCTCAGGTGGGTTCTTAAGCCTGCAAGTTCTTTGTGTCCCTTCTGCTACCTCAGAGTTCAATGCCTAGTTTATTCCTCAGATTTACTTTCAGCTGAATAACATAACGTAATGGTAAGGCTAAACATTAATATGAAGATCTGCAGTTTAAGGCAACTGTAGTCTACAACATATTTAAAGGAGTGTGTTTTCAGGGGGTAGCGTTAAATGAGTTGGTGCTTAAGCATGTAGGTGCATCTGAGCAAAAATGATCTTTCTTGTAGTCTATTTGGGTAGTGGAACGTGTGTGAAAAGAAATGGGAACTTTATATATGTGTGCTTTGCGTGTAGGATGTGATGACAGGCTTACATATATGCATAGACCTTCCAAATTCGAGTTCTTAAATCTGAACTGGTAACAGCAGGAAAGTTAGCTGGTGTTTTGGTTTTGCTGTTGATGGTAAGTAAGGTGATGGAATATGTTGTTGCAGCAAGGTCATTTTGGACCCTGTTTGTAATGAAGGGGCCTTCATACCTTAAATGTTTCTTACCCGTGAATTGTGTAAGAAACAACATGAAAATGGTGTCTGTGTATCTGCAGGCTATGGATTTATATTACACAGCCTCGGTACTGAAAATAAAAAACTATGAGTTTAAGTTCTCAAAGTCCCTCCATATTGGGCATGCACACTATAAAACAGCATAACTATTCTGTTGTATCATGGCATTAGCCAGGCTTTGCTGGGCACGCTGTGCTTTCGGGGCTGCTCTTACACAAAATTCACTTTACTCCTCCTCTACAACTGTCTGTAATATTAAAATTACATACACTTGTTTGTAGGGAAGGTGATGCTTGAAAGCAAACAATCTTCCTGTGACAGATTTGTAATGTAAGATGAGGGATCACAAGGAAACTAGGAAATGGCTAAATCATTTTCCATATCCTTTTTCTGTTTTTTATTGGAGAGACATAGGATTTTAAAAATATAGAGTTTAAGTATGACTTTTTAGGTAGTAGGTAGATTCCACTGGAAAGCTTTCAATCTCAAATCTTAGTTGCATCTCAATAAGTTGCATTGAGACAAAGCTAATGATGTCCATCACATAAATGTAACACTAAATGTGTGCTGCATTAAAGAAAAATGAAATTACTGTTTTGGTTGAGGAATTTGTTATTATGTCTTTTTATTATATTTTAAACACGTTTTTATCATCTTATAGTTTTTAGTAGATATTTAATGCAAGATAAAATGAGATACACATTTCATGAGTATTATGAAATCAGTTCACTGGTGGGTTTTGTTCCCCTCCTCAGTGGATATTATGAAAAGTAGAAGGTGCATTTGCAAAGTTCATTAAAACCATAGAATCGTAGAACGGTTTGGGTTGGAAGGGACCTCAAAGATCATCTAGTTCCAACCCCCCTGCCAGGGGCAGGGACACCCTCCACTACACCAGGTTGCCCAAAGCCTCATCCAACCTGGCCTTGAACAGTTCCAGGGATGGGGCATCTACAACTTCTCTGGGCAACCTGTGCCAGTGCCTCACCACCCTCAGAGTGAAAAATTTCTTCCTTATATCTAATCTAAATCTCCCCTCTTTCAGTTTAAAGCCATTGCCTCTTGTCCTGTCACTACATGCCCTTGTAAAAAGTCCCTCTCCAGCTTTCCTGTAGGCCCCCTTTAAGTCCTGGAAGGCTGCGATAAGATCACAGCCATCTCCTGTTGTCTTGTTTCGAAAAAGCAAAACACACTATGCTTTTGTTTAAAATTTCCAGCCAATACAAGCAGTGGTGGGCCACAGATTTTTCATACTGCAAGCTCTCTGTGATGTTTCTTACTACGCAGCTGCTGAAGTCAGGAGTCCTGGTCTCTTTGAAACAGAGGATCAGAGGTTACGTTCTGTACCCGGGATGTATGTGCAGGAGAAGTCATGCGTATTTGCAAAAGGGGAATACAGAGGTTAGAAGGGAAATAAAAGAGAAGCACAAATCTGGGTGAGTGAGTAGAAGATACAAAATAGGTACTGGCAGAACTGTAGAGAACTGTGATAATGATGAAAGATTTCTCTTGTGTTGCCTATCTCCCCAGACGAATAATTTCAAGAAAGAGGATTTGACTAACAATAGGTTTGAAATGTCTTGGCATTTATAGATGCATAGAAATGGTTTGGGTTGGAAGGGACCTTCTAAAGGTCATCTAGACCAGCCCCCCTGCTACGAGCAGGGGCATTTTTCTCTAGATGAGGTTGCTCAAACCTTTAGCCTTACGTTGAGGTTTAGACTGGATGTTAGGAAGAATTTCTTCACTGAAGGGGTTGCCAAGCATTGAACAGGCTGCCCAGGGAAGTGGTTCAGTCACCATCCCTGGAGGTATGTGTAGATGTGGCACTTAGGGACAGGGTTTAGTGGTGGGCTTCGCAGTGTTAGGTTTATGGTGGGAGTCGATGATCTTAAGGGTCTTTTCCAACCTAAATGATTCTATAATTCTGTGTCCCATTCTAAATCTGGAGAGGTGTGTGTGAGCATGTTGGAGATTCCTTTTGACCTCACAACTCCTTTAACAAAGCCTTTCTGAAAATGGGTTGTGCCTTTACTCCATCCTTCATTTTGTGCTACCACAATGATGGTCATAAGCACCCATCTAACAGTGCTTTAACCAACGTGGTGTTAGAAAGTGAAGTGTGTTCTTTTCCTGTTTTGTTTGTATTTAAAGAAAGAAAGAGTATGTAAACCACTTCTTGGGCTAATGACTGAATTTCTGAGCTGATAGAGCTCAGAGTGGGCATCTGCCACTGAAGTAGCAGCTTCAGTTTCTTATTTTCAGCAAATTAGGTGAGTATTGGCAAACGATAGTAATAAACAAGCTCCAGTAATATTTACAGTCAGGGTACAGTAGTCTTAAAACGTCTGTTCGTCTTGGGCTTCCTCTTATTGCACATGGAATTGATCTTCAGTGCAGTCGTGTGCTCACTGGGGAATTTGGGGAATTGGACTCTGTGTGTGTTGGCTTGCAGGTGCCAGTTTGTGGTTTTAGGTTGGAATGTGTCTGCTGTATCAAATGTGCTCCTGTTAGACCAGTATTTTCATTGGTAATGAGAGCTGTAATGGCCAGAAATGGTTCAGTTGTTTGATGGCTTGGTGGTGTCAAATGTGTGTCATTGAGTTGCTTCAGTAGCTCTCTAAAAGTCTGGCATTTGTAACTTGGAATCTCTGTAGTTTTCCAAATAGTGGAATGGCTCTCTAAATTATTAGAAAGGTACATGTTAGATTAATTTCTGAATCAGTCGAATATTGTTTTTCAGATAGGGTGAGGCTTCTTATACTTCACAAAGTCCTGATTCATTTTGTCTTTTTTAAATAATATTTTGTGAAAGAAGTAGGAGGAGTGTATGCTTTGTGAATTTAAGTGGTCCTTTTTGAAATCCGGGCATTTATATGCATGATGGAAAAAATGAGGTTTTCGGGACCGCTGGCATGGTGGGTGTGTCAGTGAAGGGCACAGTGGCAGTTGATGCGGGTCCCAGATGTGTGATCGGTGGGGCCAGTAAAGGCTGGGATCCTAATTTGGGGCCCTTGTTCTGTGAATAGTTAAATCAGTTGAGTGCAGCAATGATTAGTTTAAGAAATAATTGGATTCTCCCTGTATGCAAAGATTCGGTGTATTATGGATTCCTTTCTCCTAGTAAATGAACAGTTTACTACTTTGAGGACTGGCATTGGAAAACTGGATGTTAGAAGTGCTGTCTTGATGCTTTAGAACTGGTGGATATTTTTTCTATAGCTGGCAAGAACCTCCATACAAACAAAACTCCCTAATGGCAGCACAGTACCTGGATAACAAGCCTCAGTATCTGAGTTTCTCTCCCCTGGTGTGGTTTTCCTTGCTTGTGTGGTATGAAAATAGGCATAAGGAAGTCTTAATTGCAATGAGAGCTTTATCAATTTAAATGAAGAAAGCGTTTAGTGCAGTTCTCACTGGTCTCAATGATTGATTTGTCAAGAGTAAATAATGAAAACCAAGCTGTTTTGGCTGTTTTGAGTAGCATCCATCTGAGTGTTTTCTACTAGATGTGTAATAGAGCTACAGCAGCCCCAACCCTGACTGTGAAGGAAATGGTTAACGTGCTGCTGTCCTGACTATGAATGGGGAAGAACATGAAGTAGATATGTTACAAATGTAAGGAAAAACCTTGGGTTTTGTGACTGCAGTATGTCTTTCAAACATGGATATTGCCAAGCTGTGAGTTCTGAACATGCTTTAAAGCAGGGGGAGAGAGAGTATATTAAAATAGGCTGAGTAAATTGTACAATCCTAATTGCTACTGAGTTCTGCCAAAGACAGTTTAAAATTTGAACTGCAGCATTATTATCAGCCTTTTAAATGGTTTATTAAAGCATGTTCTGTCCTGATAGGAATGGAACATTAACGAGAATATAATGGTATTAAATGGAATGTTTTGAAGTCTTGAATAAAACAAAGGAGGACAAGTGCACAAATGTGAAATGTTTGCATTGCATACCAAATGTTTAGCAGATTTTAAGTTCTCAAACGCATCTGTGTTCCTGTCTGGAAAAGTTGTCCTAAATTGTTCTTGGGTAGATGTTGGCTGTAAGAATTGTGAAGGAAGGAAACTAGTCTAAAACTTGGGTATGTCAGAAACCAGACTGCACAATGAAGGTGGTTTCAGTACCATATTAGTTGTGTTCTGTAATGAAATTTGCTGGTTAAAGCTGTTGGGTATGGACACTTCAAATCTGGGCCATTATGGAGTGGAAAGTTAGATGAATTTCAAGGAGACACCTGAAAGAAAAAATGTTGTGTGCAAGATGCATGAAACCAAATACAGCAGGCAAGGAAGGAGTGGTGTTTATTTGCGAGAGAAAGCAGGATATATGTATGCACAGGGCACAGCTTAGGCCAGGTAAATGAGCTCATACTCCCTGGAGTATAGAGTGAGTTACTGTGCATCCTCGTTAGTTACCTGCTCTTGCCTTGTAACATATGCAAAACAGTTCTCTGTCCTTTTCTAAAAGGATGAGCAATCTTGAATCACTTTGGACTTAAGAGGGAGCAGGAACTTCTGTGATGTCTTATGTAACATGTACAGACCTTTATCAGTAGCAACTATGATGTGTATTAAATAAGAAGAAAAAAAAAGAAAAAAAAAACAACCCCCAAAACAGTCATGTCTGCAGTTGAATTTAGAATATCACGATTCTAACTTAATTTTTTTTTCCCTCCTCTTCCCTCCCACCCTTCAGGAGGAGAAAAGCAAAGAGTTGCAATTGCTAGAGCAATGTTAAAGGAGCCACCTATTTTTCTCTATGATGAAGCCACATCATCTTTAGATTCAATTACAGAAGAGGTAAGTTGGGGTAAAACCAGAAAACTTAAGTGGTGTAATGATGTCTGATTCGGATGCTTTTTTCTTGTTCTTGTCCTCTCAGAAAGAATTTTGTTTTTTTGCCAGGTTGCTGTCGCTTTTTCCTGGTATTGTTAATAAGAGATCCTATGGCTAAGTCCTTTCCCTAAAGGCCAGAGCAGAGACACTGAGTCTCTGTCTTCCATGAGCCACAGAGAAGGTGGTCAGCTCAGTCTCAGGGTGCATTTTCTGTTTTACACTCTTGAGGTCCCATTCACTGTTAAACATTCATCTCTTGAAGCTGTTGCGATTGCCTCGTGGCAATGAAGTGTGAAACTTTGCAGTCCGCTTTAAAAGGTGTTTAGATGACACCTAGCATTCATTAAGAACACCTTGGAAATAATTGTGATGTAATGCAGAAGAGAGAACCTCTTGTTTGTTGTGCAGCATCTTTCTGGGATGCAAATCAGGTAGGTGTAACCTGCAGTGCTGGCATTAATTTGTATTCCCTTCACAGGAAGGGCTGTGAAATACCAGCGCGTTGTGACATCGATGTCATGACACTACCACAGAAACTGCATCAGGCTTCATAACTACATCTGTGCGTAAACAGAAAACTCACCACCAGCAGTAATTTCACCAACTAATGTCACCCACGACTGGAGCTAGGGCTGTGTTTGTGTTCATTTATGCAGATTATTGAGCAAATTTGTTGACCTGTAATCACTAAAGTACTTTCTTTTTCCATAACCAAAGGAATCAGAGTACAACCTGTACGTCTATATAGTACAGCGTTCAAACATAGTCCAGCTCCCTCGCTGGACCAGAAGAGCTCATAACATACACAATTCCACAGAACGCTGCTTGGATTCTTTCCCTCTTTTCTTCTGCTGTATTTATTGCAAAAATGATAAGCAAAGCTGCAAGTTTCACAGCAGAACTGCACTTTAAAGACAGGAAATGAAAAGGAGTCCTTTCCACGAAAGTGTGTCTGGTAATCAAAATGTTTTTGACAAAAGCAAGCGTTTTTCAGGAAAATAAAGTGGACACTTCATTTACTGTCGCAAGGGCACAAATTCCCAGTTAGTGCTGCTTGCATCTGGATGTAGTTTGGGAAGGTGGAAGAGACTTCTCCCAAAGGAAGCAGTGGATAGATAGGTAATTCCCAGGGTTCCTGTATGTTCCACATTGGCGTGATACTAACAGGGATTTTTTTCTTTAACTTTCTTTGATTGGGAAGAATTATTATTATGATTTATTATTTTCAGGTGCTTTTGCTGCTGTTTATGTTGCTTTTGTAGCATGGCTGCAAGGAGAAGTTTTTGCTGAATGAAGTAAATACTTCCCTTCCTTTGTCCCTTGGGATACCTGCATTATTCTATGAATAAAGGGTTTTTTTTTCAGTTTGGGGACTTCATCAGTGCCACAGATATTTCATGCTTTGGGTTCTTCTGTTTCTTATTGTGAAGCTATAGCAATACACGAGATGTTTCTTGAAACTTATTTACAATAATTTGCATATTTCCAGACAACATTTTATTTCTCTTCATACCACCTAGGAGTGTGTAAGGGTTTGTCTCTGTTTTAATCTTGCAGAATATTCTCAATGCCATGAGGGACATGGTGAAACACCGAACGTCGGTTTTCATCGCTCACAGGTTGTCGACAGTCGTTGATGCAGATGAAATCATTGTGCTGGATCAGGTGAGGTGATCACCTTGTGTTGTAATTTTCACATGTCACTCTTGGTTTGGAAATACGATACTCCCACTGAGCTACTGAAAGTTTTTTCTTTGGAAGTGAACCATATTTGAAAATTCTAGCCCTTTTTATATATTTCTCTTCTTCGCGACTAACAGTTATCCGTTGCAGGAGCTTGCATGTGTGACTCTTACATTTTTACTTCATTTGCCTAGTTCATTTAATTGCATGTTATTTATATGGATTATGACAAATTTCACTTGATACTCTAGGACTGGCTTGATGCTGCAAGTTTTTAATCTAATTTATTACATGCTTCTGTCAGATTAGGTTTCGTAATGTGTTCCCCCAATTTAGGCTTCATTCTCTTTACTCAGTGAGTGTCTATTTTTCCATTGTTTTTTTTTCTTTCAATGGCAAGAGAGGAGACAGCGTGTTCTGTTTCCATGCAGATAAAACTGTTCCAGGATTGTTCAATCTAATTATGTTATAAATCTGAACACTGTTCTCTATTGTACCTATAGAAAATTGTGATTATTCTTTTTCTGTATGTTTCTCTTAGAAGAAAAAAAAAGTTAACAACTTTGGACTTACAAAATACCACTATTCAGCTGTTACCTCCATATTCAGTCTGTCCTAAGTCCATTTTATTTTTTATTACCCATATCTGGCTATAGATTTAAAATAAATGTCCTTATTATGACTTAATAGACCCTTTCAAGTGATAATGCTGAAAATATCATGCTCTAATCTGCTGCTAATAGATGTTAAATTTATCTGTGCATTCATTTTTTTCAGTTGCTTGTGATCATAGGTGCGTTTAGTGACTGAAATATGCATATCTAAAAGAAAATAAGTTATTCCTACAGTATATTAAATGATTTCATGGAGAATTAGAACAAAATCTTACGAAATGGTGATATTCATGACGATGTTATACAAATCTCAGCTTTGTTTGAGTCTAGAAATGAAATAGTGGAATGAATCACTCATACTGCTCTGTAGGGTTTTTTATTTGTTTTTGATCTGCTTATTTTTTCATTTTTGCTGAAAAATCATTTCCTAAGGTGTATCCTTTATGTAACTGCACGTTCAAACATCTTGCGAATGTTTTTTTTAACATGTTACAAGGCAATCTGCGACTTTTTGTTTTCGAAGCAAGTTTTCACAGCTTACTAAGAGTGTGTTTTGTGTTATAGTGTAACTGTTAAATTAGAAAGAAAAGCACAACCTAAAACTGTAAGACAGCTAGGGTGCTCGCTTTCCGGAATGATGTTAGCGTAGTGAGGGTTGTGAATGAGTAAGGCAGCGTGGTGCATCACTTCTAGTGCCCCACTGCCTCATGAGGCATCCGTGACGTTTGCTCAGCAGAAAGTTGCCTCTTGTCATCCCAGCTTGATGGATGAGCACTGTGTTAGCAACCAGGATAAATAAGGCTCAGTACTGGAGACGAGACAAGATGACTGGGACTCGGTTTGCTTAGCACTGGAAATATGACATCATATTTTTCAGAACCTTTGCCAAGATAAAATCAGAATAATCCTTGAGTGACTAAATAAACACTGTATTAATGGTATTGATCTTAATGCTGTGAAGCTGAACAGAGAAGTTACGTTTTCGATGATTGTTCACGAGTTGCTAAGAAAAGGCTGTAGTTCCAAAGCCTGGTTTCTGCTACAGTGCACCCTCTAAATGAACCACTTGAAGTTTTTAAATAAATTCTGCAGTTATGTTGATCAAGTGTGTGTTTCTTCAGATTCCACCAGCACGACTAGTAATAGAAGTGATGAGACCCAGTTTTTGCCCCGGCATGTTCCTCAGCAGCTGTCAGAAGGAGGTAGATTTAGTTGTAGACCAGATTCAGAACTAATATAAAATCCATGTAGTTGTCCACATAATGCTGTCTTTTTCCCCAAAGAAAGAAGAGCTGAAGAATTAATAACTTATTTTAAGTCTGTGAATGTAAATGTGTATCTCAAACTAAAAAGATGAGCCTGTTTTTTGAAGAGTAGTGTTGTTTCACTGTCCGTAGGATTTGAGTTCTCCTCTCCACCCTTCCCTTCCCATTTCCACAGTGACAGCCAATAAATCATCCTTGCTCTTGAGAATAGTGCAGATGAACTGAACTGCTCGCTCAGTTTTCATGACAACAGTGCGATGACACAAGTTGCTGAGCACCCATCTAAAAGCACAATTTACACAAATTGTTTTTAGGATTTTCTTTTAAATATGTTTTGCTTATCTAATACAAATCCCTCTCTGTGCTCTTTTCTTTTAGCTGCTTAGTGTAAATATTTTTGGTATCAAGCAAAGACAAGTATCTGTTTGTTTTGGTACGTCCATGTGACTTTTGTGCTAGTAGTAGAACACCTTGCTCCTCCTATAGAGGTCTACATCTACTTTAAATAGCTCTTACAGTTTAGATAGTAAAAAACTTTCTGTGTTGGTGAGCTTTAAATTTTGTCCAGATGGCCAAAAGGCATCTCTGTTCCCATTTATGTAAGACTGAGAACACCACAGCTCCTTGTTTTCAGCTTGCAGTGTAACACACAATTCCGTGCACCACGTAATCAATTTTTCATTGCTGTCCCAAGCTCTTTCTCATGAGTAACTGCTGTAATCTGTGCTGTAAAACTGTGGCACCTCTGTTGGCAGCATTTATATTCCTAAAGGCCTGGCAGTGCTGCTTACTGACTTACTCCTCTTCTTTTGCAGGGCAAAGTTGTGGAACGCGGTAGACACGCAGACCTCCTGGCAAGCCCCAACAATCTTTATTCTGAAATGTGGCATACACAGAGCAGCAAAGTACTGAATAGTCATAACAATCCAAGCTGGGAGGAGAGGAATACTCAGACCTCCAAAGAGGAGGAAAGGAAGAAACTAAAAGAAGAAATAATCAATAGTGTGAAAGGCTGTGGGAACTGTTCATGCTAAATGTGGTCCTGGGTTAATCTTCTATAGCAGGTTAAAAATGCACAAGATTACAATGAAGTGCAGCTCTTGTTTCTAAGTCAGCGTTCAAAAACTCCCTGGATTTTGCAGTTTTGGGGTTTTACAGTTTCTCAGAGGGACATAATTTCAACCAAAGGAGTTCTATTTTTACATCTTTAGAAATCTCTAATATTCAGTGGCATCTGCAAGAGCTGAGCTTTTTCAAAAACTTTAAAGTTCTCAACTAAGAGTGTAATTTATGGCAATTTTTAGGCACGGGACAATTATCCTGGTAGTCGCTTGAGGTGGATTATTAAATTGTAAACAGATTTGTCCTTCATTGACATTATTTCTCATCATTAATGGTTGATAAATATGTCATGTTTTAATTGTAATTGGGCTAATTTAAACTCATTTGCTAGTGAGGAAGATGCAATTTAAATTGTTCAGTGGTGTTCTGGTTTAAAATGTTCTTCCTTAAAAGATTAAGAAAAGCCTCAACGAAATATTAGAGGCTTGCTGCAAACTAAATACTGGAATTATCCATCTCACCCTTCAAAAACAGCTTTCATACTGGACAATCAGGAAATGTATTGGTATTATTCTAAAAGAAAACTAACAGTATTTTTAAAAGCCGGTGAAAATCTGGAATTGAAATATTGTGTGACTTTACAGAAATCATACAAAATATTGTACACATTTATGAAGAATGGGAAGTTTCCCTTACATGAAAAAAATCCGAGTTCAGGATTCTGTATCCTCAACATCTGCTGTAGTAGTCAAAGCAGAATGCAGTCACTTTTTCTATTTCAGTCACGGTCTTAGGGAGCAATTAAGATTCAATAAAGTCTTCCATAAATTTCTGTTATGTCACTAACGTATGAGAAAACGACCCGAATCATGTTGAAAGCATTGCTATAATTATCTCCTTGTTCCAATAGTCAAAACTTCTTTAGTGTCAAGAAATGTCGGTCTTTGTGATCTGCAGGACACTCCAGGTGTATCGGGTTTGTGTGGCAAGGTTTGGAAGTGAGGGGGCTGCAGGGATGGCTTCTGCAAGAAGCTCCCAGAAGCTTTCCTCGTGTTGCATAGAGCCAATGCCAGCAGGTGCCAAGAAGGACCTGCTGCTGGACAAGGCTGAGCCCATCAGTGATGGTGGTAGCCTCTCTGGGATGACATGATAAAGAAGGGATCCCTCTGCAGACTGTGGTGAGGCAGGCTGTGCCCCTGCAGCCCATGGAGTTCCATGGTGAAGCAGAGATCCACCTGCAGCCCATGGAGAGCTCGTGCTGGAGCAGGTGGATGGGCCCAAAGGAGGCTGTGCCCTCTTGGGAAGCCTGCGCTGGAGCAGGCTGCTGGCAGGACCTGTGGACCCGTGAAGAGAGGAGCCCACACCGGAGCAGGTTGGCTGGCAGGACTTGTGACCCGGCAGGGGACCCGTGCTGGAGCAGCTCGTGAAGAACTGAAGTCCATGGGAAGGACCCACATGGGAAAAGTTTGTGGAGGACTGTCTCCCATGGAAGGGACCCCACAATGGAGCAGGGGAAGAGTGTGAGGAGGAAAGAGCCGCAGAGACAACATGTGATGAACTGACCACAACCCCCATTCTCCATCCCCCTGCACCGCTCGGGGAGAGGAGGTAGAAAAATTGGGAGTGCAATTGAGCCTGGGAAGAAGGGAGGGGTGGGGGGAAGGTGTTTTTAGGATTTGGTTTTATTTCTCATTACCCTGCTCTGATTTGATCGGTAATAAATTCAAATAATTTCCTAGGTCAAGTGTGTTTTGCCCGTGAGGGTAATTGCTGAGTGATCCCCCGTCCTTACCTTGACCCCGGAGCCTTTCCTTATGTTCCCTCTCCCCTGCCCAGTTGAGGAGGGGGGAGTGAGAGGGTGGCGTGGTGGGCATCTGGCATCCGGCCACGGTCAGCCCACCACAACAGAATTGTATTTTTAGGTCTTATGTCTTCAGGGAGATTTACCATATCTCTTCATCACAGGTTATTCTGGTATAATTCTTCATGTCGAATTTAAAAATAAAAATCTTTCCTTGGATGTTGGAAAGTAACTTTTTTTTTTTTCCTGAGGAATTATACCAGTATAATTACACGGATACAATTACATTTGCAAATCAGATGCAAGATTTCTCAGTGGTGGGCACTAGTGAAGCACTGAATTCGGTGCCTCTGGAAATTTAGTTGCAAATAGTATTTATTTTTTTGCATTATGCCCTCCCCTGCAACTAAATATAGGAACAGTAACTTAAGAGCAGCAAACCCTTTGCTGTCTTTTCACTCGTTTTCTCTGTATTAAAACGATGGGTGAAAAAAAGCAACCTTGCATCAATCTCCAGTTAAAAATTATTTTAAAAGTAGATCGAATGCAAGGACTGAAGTTTTCATCCTCGGAGTGCAGAAGCAAAGTGAAGCCTTGTTAATGTAGCAGCAGTTTAGAATTCTTCTAGCTTAGTCTGCCTTTTATTTTTACTAATTGTCTCCTTTTTTAGTTTCTGACAGCAGTGAGGTTGACTGTAAAGGTGCAGTTATCTCTGAACTGCCAGAAACAGTTAGCAAAGGCTTATTAAAAAGTCTCTTTATGAGGCATCTCCCTTGCCTGTATCGTGGCTAATAAAAAAAAACCCCAAACATTGTGTCGTCCCTCTCCAATTCCTCCCCACCCCGCAAGAGCTACTTTTTGAAATTAAACAATTTATCCACTGTTGCGTGCAGCAGATGATGTGCAAAGGCTGTAAATGGTAATATTTTGATCCTGAAGATTTTTTTTGTTCCTTTCGCAGAACTATTAGAAACGTCACTGGTCTGAAAGATGGAGGAGAAGGTTTTTTTTTTCCTCAATGAACAGTTTTCTGTATTTCAGGGCTTAGACATCCCAGCGCAGAAGCCGGTGTTATCTTTCCAATAGTCTGAAAGCAAAAGCCATTTTAATGCCAAATTTGATGGTGTTTGCGAAGTTTTCAGGGGAACAAGTGATGTGTTTTATCGCTGGAGTGGACTTTGCAAGTGCTCCGAGAGGTTTGGGCATCACAGGTTTGGCATGGGGACTGCTGTCAGATGGCAAATACCAGAAATGATCGATGTTGGTTTAGATCTGCGTTATTTTTTGCTCTCTGTTTTTTGATATTTTGATATTTTTTGCTCTGTTTTTTGATGCCAGTCAGTGTGTTGCAGCTTTGTCCAGCTTGAAGCGAACGGGATGACGGGAGGTAACTTAACAAAGGCATTTCCTAAAAGAGGCCAGCCATACAGTAGAAAATGTTATTTTAAAGAATTGCAGTGAGTTTCTGGAGGTGGCTGAAAACTTGCTGTGTTGTGGAGTTGCCAGATAAATATTCCTGACTTGGTGGCGGCTTTGTGCTTGTCTGTCTGCTTCTTAGACACAGGTTACAAAAATATGCTTTACCATTGTAAGTAAATTTAGCAGCTACACACAAGAAATGGAGAAAAGAAGGAAAAAAAAAAAGGCATTGGTACTAAAGGGAGCAAAAAGGTTTTTCTCCCCTCGTTACTTTTCAAAAGTTAAGTGGGAAGAACTTCCTGTAAAAGTGGAAAAACTCAACACGTAGCTGAAGAGTTGTAAATGAGCAGGATCCTCCAGCATCACACAACTGACAACAGAATGCTGAGTGTTCCGTTGTGCTCGTGAGCGGGTCGCTCGGAGAAGCAGTAGCAATATTTGGTGGTTCTCTTGTCTGCTTGATGTGTGCTTGTTTTTTTAATTAATTTTTATTTTATGCCATGACTCCAGAGCATCACTGTTTGAAGCAGATGTTTAAAACACTGAATGGGAGAGTCATGGCTGTGGAGAGACCGTCACTGTAGCACACTGACTCTTAAGACAATATATTTGGCATCTCTTTAAAAAACTTTACAGTTTCTTGCAGGAAACAGATTTATTTTGGAGCTTTTACACATCTTCTGTGGATCTTGGTAATTCTGCTCTTCTGTAATCTGGAACATCACTTTTCTAAACAGCAGCTTTTCATATTCTGGACTTTTAGCTGCTTGTTTTTCAAAATTCAGATTATCTACTGCCATTATAAAATCTTTGGCTGCAATTTCAGTGTGGGAAAAGACATTTATTTTTTTTCCCTTTTCGTTCTCTGTTTTTAAAGGAAATATGTGTGTGAAAAATGGATGTTAAAAAGGGGCTGCTTCTTGCAGTGTATAGTCATCTATGAACTTAGAGAATTTAATTTTAATTCCCATATGAAAACTTATTAGGCACAGGATATGAAGACACAACACAGAAAATTTTGGCTATTCTAACCTCCAAGTTAGAAGACGTAATTAGTGGTTGGTGGGGAGGTTGTTTTCCTTTTTAGAAATAGAAAATTGTAATTTGCTACTTGCAGACGAGCCCTCGGTTTATTCGCAGCAGTTCTCTTCCATGGATTGGTATTTCCCCACGTCTCTTTAACACTGAGATTTTTAAATTATGATCAAGTTTCTTTTCAGAATGGAAATGTAAAACACCCATTGTATAATAAGGTGGTTGATGGTCAAGAACAACACAAAAATCTAGTTGAAGATCATATTGTGTAAACGTTCTGCTGGAAGACTTCTTACCCTGACTTCTGTTGTCCATCTGTGTATAGATAATTATTACTAAATAAAGGATTTATCTTTGTGGATAGAAACGGGTGTCGTGTCAAAATGGCTCTTCCAGCTTCGCAGCAATTCCCAGAGGGAGCAGTCACGGGGATGGAACACAAACAGCAGTGATTTTAATAACAGCTAAGGGAGTACGGCTCTTCCGCTCGGAAAGGGAAGCTTGGGATTGGCCTTTTTAGTGAAAACTCTAATTACTGACCGGCTTTCTTCTTTGCGCGGCAGCGACTTGAGTTCCTCGTTCCCAAATGCGAAAGCAATGACTGTGGTTTTATTTACGCCCGATGTTGATAGTTCCTCTAACGCCCTTGCACCGTGTTAACCTGAGCTACAACCAGCACTGGTCCTGCTGTCGCTGTCTCAAAGCCGTGGTCACCGCCAAGTGCTCCGTGTGCCTGGATGGAATGAGCGAGTGTGAGGTCCTGGAGCAGGCTGGGATTTGTCCGGTATGACTGGATGAACTTCAGCTGTCGTTTCTGAAAGTTCATTTGCTCTATCTTGAAGTCTTGCACTGTGCAAGGGTACTCTGCAAATGTTTCCTGACCAAAAAAGTCATTAATTTTTGAGGGGAAAGAGCTCCAATGGCAGCATGGCTCTTTTTCTTCATGTATACATACAACTTCTGTTAGCGCTTGTTCGAGTTGTGTGTGTGCATCGAGGGAAATAATATTTACAAATCCAGCATTTTATAATCCTCACATGAATTAGGAATCATTTTGAGGTTCCCAGCCTCATTTAACATCCCAAGTGCCTTCAGACAATGGTTGCAGAAATGCCAATTTAGTATGCTATCGATTATCTGCTGCTTCCCACTGAAAAACTTCCAATTACGTTTATTTTGGTTAGTTGAGCATCTAAACAGCCCTCCCCACCTTTAGTCCTGACGTCTGCTGGATATTTATATTTTCAGCCTGTGCACGGGACAGGAGATTCCATGGCAGCTGGATGCTTTCTTAACCGTGTGCTGAAGAGTTTGTCATGTTTCCTGGAAGGAGCCAGACCATTTTCCTAAACCAATATATTTTTAAAAAGTGTTGTGACGAGATGTGGCAGTACTGTGATGTATGGGTGTCTTGTTAATGAAACGGTGATGTCATCGAAATGGTGAGGGAGGTAAATTGCAGATATCTGAGCATCCTGTAGAATGGAAATTCTAGAATTCAGCTGCTGCTTGACTTTAGTGTCAAATCTGTTTTCTTTTTAAGAAAATCCTTAAATGGTTAGTCCCTGAAAAACATCTTTTTAAATTCCTGTCGTGTGACTTTTGATCAGTTTCTGCAGATGGTGTGACTAAACTCGGGGAAAAGATGGCTTTATGCAGCCTGGAAAACCAACCGAAACCTGGAGAGATCAGTCCTACAGAGGAAGGTCTGCAGGCTGAGGTTCTTCCAGTCCCCAGCTCCCTTTTGTCTCCCACCAGGACGCTGGCAGAGCCCGTCAGTGGCACCTCACGTGAGAAACGCTCTTCTCTCTGGGGCCAGCTGGCCAAGGCACCGGCCAAGCGCATGGGATGCTGTCTGTACGAGGGGAGGTGTTGCTGGGTGTTGTCCTGGGGATGCATAAGAAAAGAGCCTGAAAAACTGGTGTATGGT
Source organism: Tauraco erythrolophus (assembly GCF_009769465.1). NCBI lineage: Eukaryota > Metazoa > Chordata > Aves > Musophagiformes > Musophagidae > Tauraco > Tauraco erythrolophus. Next base: position 21,635,188 of record NC_141477.1, read on the forward strand.
GTCCATCACACAGTGCTCATCTAGATGGATGTTTGGTCAGCCCCGTTACAGAATCACAGAATGGTTTGGGTTGGAAGGGACCTCAAAGACCATCCAGTTCCAACCCCCCTGCCATGGGCAGGGACACCTTCCATTACACTACGTAGCTCAAAGCCTCATCCAACCTGGCCTTGAACACTTCCAGGGATGAGACAGCCACAACTTCTCTGGGCAACCTGTTCCAGTGCCTCACCACCCTCAGAGGGAAGAATTTCTTCCTTCTATCTGATCTAAATCTCCCCTCTTTCAGTTATGATCCTCTTTACATGAAGTATGGCTAGTTACGCTGGCAAGCTGCGTGCTAGGCTAGAGGTAGGTTCCTAAACAGACTTCAAGGCATATCCCATGAGACAAAATTCTGATTAACTTTCTTTTGAGTCACTGGGCACTTGTGAAAGTGGGGCTGATGGAATACAGTTTGTGTGCAGAATTAAATCTGAAGAATTCACAGAGCTGCTGGGTGAGTTTCCTGCAGCTGCGGTGCAGTCACGACTGTGGTCACCTCCGCGTTCCAGCGCAGGGTCTCTCGCAGATGAGAAATGTCAGTTGTATGAAGTTGCACAGTGGATTTATTAATTCAAAATAAAAAAAAAAAAAGAAAAAATGCATTTTGACTAGTGTCTTAGGGCAGAATTTAAAATAGCATCCCCAAGGCTGAAAGACTAATGTGACATCTCAGCTGCCCGACTTTTCATTTCCCATTTTCAGTGCTTTGTAGCCCTTTGTAAAATTGTCAGGTAAAGCATTTATGTCACACTGACTTAAAATGTGTCTTGTAAAGCTATCAACCTTATCCTGGAGAGGAGAGAGGGAAAGGAGGAAGAAACAGGCTGAAACATGGTCTGTCGCTTGCGTTGTGTCCTTCGACTGCGCTGTGAAGCGCTCTGCAGGTGTCACCTGAAGACTTCGCTGGCCTCATGCGTGCACCAACAAATATTTAGAAAAGTAGAGGCTGAAAAGATGAAAAGTTTCCATTTTACGCTAGTTAGAGAAAATGGAATGTGAAGGTCAGTCTGTGATCGGGAATTAACGTTTCAAGCACAGTTGAGGCGTGAATTACGAAATGGGCTCTGCAGCTTTTGAAAAATGGAAATACACGTTTGTGGATGTTCAGCAGGGGTGATTTGAAAAACTTCCCGGCTTTTGAAGAACACGGGTAAAAAAATGAGCCTATTTACAATGAAAACCAGGGACTGTTTTCTGGGAAAAACAGTGTTGGCAGAATTTGTAAAAGGTAACGAGTGACATCACTTGTTACGTGATTCAAGTAATGGAGGATGTTTGGCAGGATCCGAGGGAGGGGGAAGAGCACAAGGCAGCAGAAGTATTTTGGGCTGGAGTTGTTACTTCTGCCTCCTGCAAACTTCACGTTGGTTTATTTCAAAGCCTGTGCTGGTGATGGGTTTTGCGTGTTTGGACCTGGGGTTGTAAGACCTCACCAAAAAACCACGCACCAGGTCACGTTTTATGACAGTTCTCCCTTCTGTGCTGGCAGGAAGCGCTAAGGAACAGCTTATTAAATATTAGAAGTGGAGTAAAATGGCTAAAACGCTACCGCTGCCATGGGGAAGCTGATACATGAAGTAGAGGAATGACTGGTGGATCTGTCCAGCCCGCCCGTGGGTTGCGCAGTAGGCGTCACACGTATCTGTAGCATTAAGAGAAAGATTTTTTTTTTTTTTTTTTTGGCAGGCTTCAGGCTTTTTAATGCTTGAATCCAGACTTCTATGCATGTGTAAAGTGCACGCACGTATCTGAGAATTGTTTAAAGTGGAGGCTGGGAGGAATTTTGGAAGATTAGTAACATGAAAAATTGTATCATGGAACACCCAAAGTTCATCTTCGAGGGTGTGGAGGGAATCGATTAATGTTCAGCGGGGTGTGATGCACGTAGACCATAGAGCGACTGTAACGGATGTTATCCACCTGCTCTCGTGAGACCCCACCTGGAATGTTGTGTTCAGCTCTGGAGTCTCCAACACAAGAAGGACATGGAGCTGCTGGAGCGGGTCCAGAGGAGGCCACGAAGATGATCCGAGGGCTGGAGCACCTCTGCTGTGGAGACAGGCTGAGAGAGTTGGGGCTGTTCAGCCTGGAGAAGAGAAGGCTCCGGGGTGATCTCATAGCAGCCTTCCAGAACTTAAAGGGGGCCTACAAGAAAGCTGGAGAGGGACTTTTTACAAGGGTGTGTAGTGATAGAACAAGGGGCGAAGGCTTTACACTGAAAAAGGGGAGATTTAGATTGGATATAGGGAAGAAATTTTTCACTGTGAGGGTGGTGAGGCACTGGCACAGGTTGCCCAGAGAAGCTGTGGCTGCCCCATCCCTGGAAGTGTTCAAGGCCAGGTTGGATGAGGCTTTGGGCAACCTGGTGTAGTGGAGGGTGTCCCTGCCCATGGCAGGGGGTTGGAACTGGATGATCTTTGAGGTCCCTTCCAACCCAAACCGTTCTGTGATTCTATGGCCAGAAAGCTTGTGGTACGCGCACACAATTCTTGCAGTATAGAACGAATTTTTTTTTAATGTTGTTTCCACTGAGAATTGGTGTCTATCAGAATCTGTATTTCTGTGTAGTGCTGCTGCAAAGAGCAGACCTGTCTGTTGGAAATGCGTGTTTGGTGCTGTATCACTGTCATACGTGGGGTGATTGAATTCAGTCCCCATTAGCCCCATATTAAAGTCCCTGTGGAAATACATTCAGTGGGAATATAAACACATGTCTAATGGCAGTCTCTGATTTAGGCCAAAGCTGCTTTACTGACATCTGAGCTGTCCTATGGAGATCCTCTTCCAACAGAAAACTGTACAGACTTTCACAGACCTTAAATTCCACTGAATACATCTCTTAAGTACTTTGCTCAAAGGAATGCTAAGCTCTTTTACTAAATCTGCAAATTATAGCTATTTGACAACTTTGAGTTTACGGTCTGACAGCTCATGTCCCCAGTCGGGACAGGATGAGCGGAGTAAGGGGCTCTGTTTCTTGCTGGTGACTTACAGGAGTCTTGTAATAACAATCGACTCGCGAGTGTTGGAAAGCTGTGACAGTCTGGAAACTGTTTGTGACATCTGTTAAACACACTTGGTTTTATTTCCTACTGACTGTAGTGAGATGCGAGTGGTATTCCATGGAAAAGTCTTCCTCAAGGACCCATGTTGTCGTTCAGGTGAATTTCTGTATAAATGACCGTGACACATTCTTAACACTTGAGCCAGATTAAAAAGAAGTTACTCAACAGATTATTTCTCTCTGACTGCAGGAGATAATGAAGTGAAAATAGTTACCTTATGAACTCTGCAGGGAACAGAAGAGTAGATGAGAGGAACCTCATGAAGTCCTTGCTGTTGAGTGCTCTGACGTGACCAGCGCTGCCTCCACGGCAAGTGAACACAGACTAATGGCTTTATGGTTCAAAGCAACTCGGCAACAATTTTACAATAAAACGGGCAGTGTTAGAAGAGATGTAAACTCCCAGGTGCACATATGTCATCTAAGCGTAGAAGGCCTCGAACGTGCAAGATGGGTAAGTGTGACCAACCAAGGAGAAGAGCTGTGCCTGTCTACAAGAGAAGATTCCTCACTAGATTGGTTTGTTATGCCCCGTGACTGACGTATACGGTTCCTCACAGTGGAGCAAAGTTTCCCCTATGATATATTTTGTAGGCAACATCTACTTGTTTTAATACACCCTTGTCCTCAAGTCCTCATTACTGAACCTGCTGTGAGACCTGTTAGAATGGCGGCACAGAAACTGAAGAAACCACCACCGCTACCTGGTAAACCAACGCAGCCAACTAACTGCGGTCAGTGCTGCTCTCCAAAATAGGTGCAAAAGAGAACGTGGCCATAGGGAAAAAAAATGTACTTGCCAAATCACCCAACTGGGGTCAGCACAGTTTTTGAATCACAGATTGTCCAATTGAGGTGGGCAACAGCTATCGTTGTGGTAACAAAAACGGGAAGGGAAGTCCTTGGCCCTACGCTGCCTCTTGCTGTTCAGCCAGATGTTTATCTAGAACTGAAGAAAAGCTGTGATCGCCTGGTTCCAGCTGACTAATATGTTTCTTTACCCATTGACCAGCAGCCATAATTATTTAAAAACCTCAGACCTACCTAGGTGATAAAACTTAACTTTCTGTTCTTTCCAAGAGCTTCTCCAGCAGTTTGTGGTTCTTTCCAAGGGCTCCCGTACCTTCTTATCAGCCATGGGTCAGAGCATCTCTGATCCTACCGATGGGTCACCTTGGAGCTGCTCCTCAGTGCAGACTGGAAAGTCATCTTTGTGGATCAGTCTGCAGCATGTTACCCGGTTCGATGTGGTGGGCTGTTTCTGAAAGTGTCAAAAATACCAATAATCTGTAAGGATCAGCTGAAACATCTTAGAATGGTTCTGGAGTGGAGCCCATCGTGCTGCCAAGGTACAAGAATGATAGGATCTACAAACCAGCTAAGGAAACGTTTGGTGTGAGCAGGGTGTGGTTACCTAAACCCTGGTGGTTTCATCAGTTGAAAAACACGTGTCGTATGACGGGGGAGCACGTACGTGAATCTTTCAATGCGACTGAACCTTTCTGTGAAAGTTGCCTCAAGTGCCAAGTCCCCATCTTCCTCCGGTCATTCTTGATCTCTTGACGTCTCTCATACATCTTGACCTCGCCTTTTTGAAGAGAAGGAGGAACAGTGTAAGGAAACGACCACAAAGCTGAGAATATATGTTTGTCCTAGAAGGAAGAACTCTCAAACCTTCTAAATGCTTAGACTTCAATCTAGATTAATGTCTGTGGATCTCAAAATCTTGGGACTGTCATCACAAAAGACGCTATAAAAAGGTTGGAAATAGAGACCTCGCTGTAAGTCATGTAGATAATTGCCTGGCTCCGTTGTGCCCTGTGAGGTAAGGTCACTGCAGGCAGGCAGCCACTGACAAATTCCATCCAAATGGAAAATGAAATTGCAACTTTGTGTGCGATTGTCAAGACGACCCCCCAAACCACAGGCTGTCCAGCAGAGCTGCTGCCCTCTTCTTTGGAAGAAAAGCTTGTTATTCTCTCCGGAAACAACAGATTTGAAGACGTTAATCTTTTTAAATGTGGCCTTTCAAGGTGTGTGGTGAAAGATGATGGTCTGCTAAGTGTTTACACTGGTTTTGGCAGCTCTCAATCTAACAGATAAAGGAATCTTATCACCCGAGACCTCCCAGGGCTTTAGTGTGAAGCTAAAATTCAGACCGAGTTTTAAAGAGATGAAGCTGGCAGCAGATACAGGGCTTAAATACAGGTTTTGAGATGCACTGGAGAATGAATCGAGTGGTCCTGCGCCTTTAGGATGGATTCATAGAATCATAGAATCATAGAATGGTTAGGGCTGGAAGGGACCTTCAAAGGTCATCTAGTCCAACCCCCCTGCAAGGAACAGGGATATCTCCAACTAGATCAGGTTGCTCAGGGCCTCATCCAACCTGGCCTTGAACGTCTCCAGGGATGGAGCATCCACCACCTCTCTGGGCAATAACTCAATAAGTGTTTTGCTACTTTTTGACTATTCTTTTTCAAATTAGGAGTAAGAACAAAAAGTAAGCATACCAGGGCTGTATTCCCAGTCTGAGGCAGGTTAACAGCAATACGTCTTCTGGAAGGTAAAAAAAAAAAAAAGTTCAGAGAGATTATGAATTACAAACTTGAAAAAAAAAAAAAAGCCTTGGTTGTAATCACTCATCATAAAAAAAAAAGCGTCCTTTAATTTTAACTTTAGTCTTAATTTTGAGGAAGATGATGAGAGATGCAGGAAGTTCGTTTAATCTGTACTTACTGTTATGTTTCTTTGTATTTTTGAAAGTAAACATTTTGCCTTAAAGAAGCTAAGTTGGTCTGCACAGGTGTGAAGCTTTCCTTTTATTAATATTTAAATAAATGGGGGACTGTCACTGAACTGCAATTTAGTATTTTTTTAATCAGTCTTTGTTGGATTGGAAAGCATTTATTCTGTTAAGAGGCTGTAAAAAAAAAAAAAATTATCCTTAAAATAAGTTAATAAAAACCTCTTGAGAAAATGCTGAAACTAAGTGGAATGTTTCCAGAAAAATCAAGCGTTATTATGATTTTTTTAAAAGTGTGTGTAAAATAATCCTGTCTTCCAAAAAGATGCTTGAAGTTGTTTAGATAGAGTTGGCATCTGCCAGCGTAGAGTCACACGTAAGATAACATGATTGACCATTTTTGGCATAGGATGGTCTAAATTGGCTCATCTGTTGGCTGTCAGTCTCTTCTGAATTAGATCCAACTCTCTGTAGGCACGTTTCCATCTGGTTAAGTTTAGGACTCAAGCTGTTTATATATTAAAAAAAAAAAAAATATTTTGTACCAATAACAGTTTCTGGAAAAAGGTTTTTGCTTATGTTCCTAATGCATTTTGAAACTATTCAGTTTTCTTTACTGGTCAAAATAACCTTCTAAAGAGCGAAGGAAGATCTGCCCATGTATTATGTTAAGACCCTTGAAACATGCAAATAAAATGGAAAGAATTTAAAATTTTTATACATACATCTTTAAATATATGTATATATGCATGCATATAATTCTGTAATATGCTATTCTTCTAAATTGGAAAACCAGATTTTAAGTCTGCTAATATTTTAACTGTGCATTAGGAAAGTAGGATGAATACATGCTGTTACATTCTCATGGAGTCTTTCTAAGATTGGCCTTGCATTATTTTTATTCTGAGTATTAGCCATCTGGCACTGCGTGCTGCAGTATTTAGTGCCACAAATAATAATGAAAAATATGGTAATATCTCATGATACTTTAACGTAAAAATATAAGACAGAGGGTATAAAGCTTTGGGCGTATTCATCTTAAAGCTGCCAAAGCAGCTTGTTCCCTCTGCCCTTGTTTTCCATAAATGAGTCTTTGATTGGAGACAGCAGCGCTAATGCGAAAGTCGCTGGTTAATGCACATTAATGAAACGGAATTTCTTGTCGTTAATGAACCACAGTCCTGAGAACGACGGGGAGGAAAATCTCCAAGACTCGTACCTTTCTGTTCAGGTAGATGCGGGCACATCCGAGACACAGGAGAAAAGCTTTTTGACCTCAGATACTCTGGAGAGGGCTCTGTCTTTTCCACATCAGTCGAGCCCCGTGGAAACGCTTGAACTTTAAGCAAAATAGCCTTTTCCTTCTGTCTCCCCACATCAAAACGTGATGCCGAGACTGTTGCACATTCAGCAAAACTGTTGCTCTCGCTGCAGTTAAGCTGCATCATTAGGTGGGGCTTAAAGGAGACGCGAGTGATTCTGTGGGCTGACGCTGAGGTGAACTGCCAGGTAAGTCCCAGAACTCTCCGAGCTTGCAGGGCTTCAGGAAATGTTTCAGGATGTTTAGGTTCAAAGGAAGCGAGCATTTTCATCAGCGTTCGTTTTGGAGAATGCTTCTGCTGAGCAGATGAATTTACCTTTGCCTGTTTCTCTGAGGTTGGATTTGGTTTTGAAGATTGGCCAAGCAGCAGTTGGGATGGCAAGACCTACGTGGCCGTGGTACGTTGCTGCCCTGTCTGCGCCAAACCCCGCCACTTCCATCAGCTCCGCTCTCTGCAACCTCTGTTCACCACTGGAGCATCCTCTGTGCTTGAAACAAGGGCGTAAAGCGTAAGGTGCCTGCAGGCACAAGGGGCTCAATGTTTCCTAAAGAAACGAAATAATTTACTGGCCCACTACAAGTACCAACTCCTCCAGCAATAAACAGGACGGAACCTCCTTCTGTTTCCATGCAGCCCACCCCAGAGAGACAGCAGCATCACAGGAGAGATGGCCATGCTAAACAAGCGGTGGGTTTCCACCTGCTGACAAAGAGCCCTCGCCAGCTCTTTTGGCTCTGCCATCTTCATCCAGGAGCTTGGGATGCCAGCCGGCTTGGCCGAAGCAGCCACTAGGTTTGGGCTCTGGGATAACCGGAAACACCTACCGCATCTCTGCCGTTGGATAGTCTGTGCGCAGAGCAGAGGCGTCCAGCCTCACCGGGGTCACTGGATTTACTGCCGTGAGCAGATCAAATCCATACCGAATCCACAGCAGGTCAGGCTTTCTCCAGGCACGTGCTGGACCGAGGATCGGTGCCGGAGCAGTAAATTCGGTGCAGGGGCTGCGCGGGGCTCACCGCACACGCGCCAAAGTTCTGTGCCCAACAGCTGCACGGCTGCTGCTGCCGTTGTTGTGCCGTCTCAGGAGCTGTCCGTCCCTCTTTCCTCCCTCTCCGCTTTCCACTTTGACACATCCTGATCCTTTTGCCTTCTCCAGGTTTTGTTCTAACCTGTGCTCTGGCTCACTGCAAACACACCAGACCATTCTTGAGCTTTTCTCTTGTTGCTGATTGTTTTTCTTTGTTTCTTTATTTTTTCCCTTCTTTTTTTCCCCCTTGCTAACACAGTAGCCTCCCCTAAAGTGGCCAAGGTTGTTAGTCCTGCCAAGGAAATGAGAGAACACAGAGCCTTCTGTCCGCAGAGCATTCGTCCTGGCCAAGGCACAAATGGAAGCTTTTATTTCCTCCTGCTCAGAAGCCACCAATAATGAGGTGTTTGGCCGTGGAAACGTGGTAAGATAAATGCACGGTTTAAAAAAGATTTACAATTTGCAGTTAAAATGTTGGGAGGAAGGTGGGGGGACATGGAGAAAGAGATATGGACTAATTTGAGGGATCAGAGCCTATTAGCAGCACAGTTTTAATGTTGCATTGGGCCAGGGAAGCCTCGGAGGCTATTAACTTACTGGAAGTTTCTGATTTGAATAAGGAAGTTTTTTAGCCTTGTGAAGGAGTTCAAGGGAGGGTTGGGTTTTTTTTTGGGGTGGAAGGGGTTGACCGGTGGAGGAAGGAGCATATGGAGGAATGGAGAAGCCTGGAAAACCAATGTGGGACCCTCCTCACCCTCCTTCCTTCTCTAGCTCAGTCAGGCACATTGGAACTTTGTCTTGCGCAGAGAGGTCACCAACAGCCTCCAGTTTCTACTGAGTGTTTCTGAAACATCATCCATCAGGGCAAAGGGAAGGTGTGGACTAAACAGCAGCACCACTTCTCCAGCTCCCTCAGCCAGCACACCGGAAGGGGGATGCCACACTACACCCTTCTTGTTCAAAAGTTGGTCCTGACAGTCTGACGGAGTGGGAGAAGAAATCCTCTCCAGCTCTTGGTGGTCGGGAGGGGTGGGAGGGTGATGTCTCCTTTATCCTGCTGCCTCTTGCTCTGGGTTTTTAAAGTTCATAACAGCTGGGCAGCTTTCTGCTTGCACCATGGTTTTCCAGGCTTACCCAAGAGCGTAGGATCTGAGATCTTTGGAAACCACATTTGTGTTGCACTTGTGCCGCAGGCAAACCAGAATCCTCCTGTGACCCTCTGCCCTCCTCTCTGGTACTGTTTAGCAGAGGGGTTGTGTGTGGCAGAGGTGAATCAGACCGTGCCAAAGGAAGGATTTAACCCTTATTGAGTGTGCCCTGGTGAGGCTCCCACGCGTCAGGAAAGGAAAAGAAGGAATGATCAGGAAATAGGTGCTTGGAGAACTGGAAACCACATGGCATTGGCCTGTTGCCATAATCCAGGTTCTGCTGTTTTAGGCTCCGGGTCCTGCTTCTGGGACAGAGGAGCCAACGTAGGCTCCTGGCGTATATCCATGCGTGTCTGGGCACAGGGGTTTTGTGTGAAGACAGCTGGGAGGATGGGACAGATGCAAATGTCGGATCTGCTCCGTCTTACAGGTTGCAGCGAACGATTGCGACGCACGGCGCAGCGGGGAGGTCGGGAGGGCAGCGAGGGTGCGCGGCGGGGCAGAGCGAGGTGCTGGCTGCCACCGCGGTCCCTCCTCGCGCGGGGTTTTGTCGACCCCTTCCTGCCAAAAGGAGTTTTCTTAGCACCTTGTTCTCGCACCTGGGAGTCTCTTTGTTTGACAGCCTGGAAAATGGAACACCCGGCCAAGGGGAGTAGTGCACTTCCATCGTGTCAGTGCACTTTTTGCATCTCTTTGTGGCAGTACATAAAAAGATCGCAGTGCACAGACTGTTAATTTTGAAGGTTGTCCGAGACGCTGTGCAGAATTTTATGCTGCTGATTGATTGGTATTGTGGTAGTTCTGTAATTGAAGTACCTTAAATGAATGGCGTGCGGATAAGTGAAAGTAAAGGCATTATATTGGATCACAGCTCCAAGGATAATCTTGGAGCCTTATGTTTGTGTTCTCTCTAAAAGACAGTGTTTAAGTAAATACCTGGGTTGTTGTTTGCTAAACTGGATCCAGGTGCAATGCTTATTTAATGGAATGTATCTTTTCACCTCCGGGACAGCTCTCCCTGCGCTTACAACTCATCTTATCCATGTGATTCTACTCTGCTGGTTGCAGCACCGCGGCTGCTTCCTTGCCCAAAGACGGTGGGAGGAGTTGGGCTGGTTGGACAAACTCAGCGTCGATGCCCCGGTGCTGCTACGCACACCCTTCCTGCCAGGTGCCTTAGCAGAGGAGCTGCTGGATTTTCTTGCGTGCCTTTGGTGGCACTTGGAAGGCAACAGCCTGTGTGTGAGTGTGCTGGGGGCAGGGTGACTTGGGGTAAAAATTCCCCCAAGTTCCTGAAATTTTGAAAGCAGTTGATGAACACCATCCAAATGTATGTTTATTTGATTGAGTGCTGCCAGGTGTGCTCTTGCTGTCTCACCTGACCCTGGTTAATTACTCATTTATATTACTTGAATCTTTCTGTCAAGAAGATAATGGAGGGGGGGGAGGTGTGAAATAAAATCATAGAGTCACAGAATGTTTTGGGTTGGAAGGGACCTCGAAGATCATCCAGTTCCAACCCCCCCCTGCCATGGGCAGGGACACCCTCCACTACACCAGGTTGCTCAAAGCCTCATCCAACCTGGCCTGGAACACTTCCAGGGATGGGGCAGCCACAACTTCTCTGGGCAACCTGTTCCAGTACCTCACCACCCTCAGAGGGAAAAATTTCTTCCTCATCTCTCACCTAAATCTCCCCTCTTTCAGTTTAAAGCCATCACCTCTTGTCCTGTCACTACACACCCTTGTCAAAAGCCCCTCTCCAGCTTTCTCATAGCCCCTTTAGGCACTGGAAGGTGCTGGAAGGTCTCCCCGGAGCCTTCTCTTCTCCAGGCTGAACAGCCCCAACTCTCTCAGCCTATCTCCATAGCAGAGGTGCTCCAGCCCTTGGATCATCTCTGTGGTCTCCTGTGGACCTACTCCAACAGCTCCATGTCCTTCTGTTGGGGACCCCAGAGCTGAAGGCAGCACTGCGGGGGGGGGCAGAATCCCCTCCCTCGACCTGCTGCCCACGCTGGTTTGGATGCAGCCCAGGATATGGCTGGCGTTGTGCAGTGTTGCTGTCGTGTGCCAACAGCATGATGTAGCACTGTGGAACAGATCACAAACGTGCAAAGTTTTAGGGACAGAACTGTGCGATTTCCACAGCAACGTGGTGATGCCAGAGAGGAAAACCACAACTGAGGGCAGGACCGGGAGGTGCTGCCGCCATGCCAACGACTCGCTCTGCGGCCTCAGTCAAATCACTTACTACTCTCCTCTGTTTCTACGTCAGGGTGTAACACTTCGAGCATGCGCCTGGCTGCGGTGGGAATGGATCATTTATTTGCCTGGGATGTCCAGCGTGCCCTGGGTACCACTGTTAATGAAGAACAAATGAGATTAGCTGCTTATTTTGCAGGACCTAAAGTTGATGTGTAAAGTGTTCTGAATTCAGGGAGCATTACACATGTTGCTCTACACTATTCCTGTTTTATTACTGCATCTACACACGGAGCTCTCCGGTGCCTTGAGAACAAGGGCTAAAGTGCTTCATATTTTAAAGTTTCAGACACAGTATCGCCCAGTCAACTTTTTAGACTGTATGCGTTGTGTTGTCTAGGATGAAAAGGCAGCAGAATTTCGCGTAAGCTCAAGTGCTAACTTAAGAACAGTAACCTCTGCTAAACATCACAGTGAATTTAATTAAACCAAAAGGCTAATAACTCCTCTTGCTTTTCTTCAACCGCAGTTAAAACACTCCTGTCTGGTTTCATTTCTATTTGCTGAGATTTCTTCCGTGGATTCCGAAGATACAATAACAAAACTTTCCTGCAGTCCCCAGCGCACTGACTCCGGCCACGGTGCGCGCGCGAGGCCAGCGGCGCTGCGGCCGTCGTGGAGAAATAGGGCCCCAATTCTAAAAGCTATTGTGGGGTCCTGTGAGAACCCATGTATTTTATAAGCTCGCCAGCTCGGGAGCTGCAGCCTCCCACCTGGCCCGTTCCTTTCCCCCTCCTGTTCCGCAAAAGGCAGCGCCTGGTGCATCCCTGCCTTCCCCTTGTGCCTGGGGTCTCGGCGAGTCCTAAGCAACCTCGAGGCGAGGCAGCCTCTTCCTTTCCATGGCCTTCTGCACGTAAAGAGGAGTTTGAGGAGCTGTTACGTATTTAATAACGTGACAACGGAAATAAATCGGGAGAGGCGTTGCACCCCCTGACCTGATTTCCCATCCCTCTCCCCTGCTCACTCCTGGCATCTCCTGCGCCGAAGAGAATTAATTAAACGGGATTGACAGGCGAGCGAGTTTCGCTCCCGAGCTCTGAACGAGCGATACCCGGGGGCGCACGCAGGGAGGGACATCCCACCGGCACCGCACGGCCCCAGCTCAGCTCTCCATTGTGACCCACCCGCCGGTACGGCCCGGCCTTCCCTGCCGTCGCCTTCCCGGTGCGGACGAAGCACCGACCGCACACCGCTTTGCCTTCGTCTTCCCTTCCTCCCGGCGCCCATCTTTCCCTCCCCACCCCTGCGCAGACAACCGCCGGTGCGCTGCCGCCTCCCCCCCGCCCCCCCCCGCTCCGGGGGATGCTGCCCCTCTCGCCCGCATCCCCGGCGGCGGCGCCCGGCCGTGCCCGCACCTGCCCCGGGCCCAGGCGGCAGGTGAGGCCGCCCCGCCCCGCTCCGCCCCGCCGGGGTCCGGGCCCGCGTGTGCGGGGCCGCGGCGGCGCGCCCTTTATGCCCGGTGGCGGCGCGGCGCGCGCTCCCGCCGAGCGGCGGGGCTCGGGGCTGGGGGGGGGGGGGTGCGGAAAACGGGCGCCAGTCCCGCGGCTGCGGGAACAATGGCAGCGGCGGCGCTTCCCGGCACCTCCTGAATGGGCACAGGCGGACGGAGTCGCGGGGGGGGGGGGAGGCGGCGGCGGCGAGGAGGGAGCGGCCGCGGCGGAGGAGGAGGAGGAGGAGGAGGAGGCGGCGGAGGGGCGAGGCGGGAGCCGCCCCCCCCCCGCCCCCCTCCCTCAGCGGGGAGCGCGGGGCTGGCTGCGCGCCGCGGGGGGGGCCCGGCCGGCGGCGGAGCGCTGAGCGCCGGGAGCGCTGGCTCCGCCGAGGGCCCCTGCGGCGGCAGCGGCGGCGGCGGCGGCGGCGGCGGGGGAGGGGGAGGGGCGGGGGCCGGCGCGCGGGGGGGGTGGGGGGGGGGGAGGGGCGGGGGCCGGCGCGCGCGGGGCGGGCGCGTCCACCTGCGCGCGCCGGGGCCCCGGCGCATGGAGCAGCGCTGAGCGCCGCAGCCGCCGCCGACACCGACACCGACACCGCCTGGCGGGCGGGGGGGGGCACCCGCCGGCCCCGCGCGGCCGCCTCCCTCGCGGGCCCGGCGCTGAGGTGAGTCCCGCCGCGGCGGCGCTTCCCCCCCCCGCCCCCTCCACCACCTCCGCAGACCGCGGGGGAGGCGGCGTGAGGCGAGCGGGGGAGGAGGAGGAGGAGGATGAGGATGAGGAGGAGGCGGCTGGGGCGAGAGCAGCGGGGGGGGGGGGGATGCTGATGGCAACGCCGGCCTGCGCGGCGGTGCGGGGCGCGGAGGCCTGCGGGGAAGTTGCGCGGTGGCGGCGGAAGGAGCGGGGCGGCCGGTGTGTGTGTGCGGGGGTGGGGGGGGGGGGCGAGTTGGAGCCCCCCCCACGCCCCGCGGGGCGCCGCGTCCCCCCGGGCAGGTGCCGCGCTGGGTGCGGGCGCCGCCCCGCAGGGCCCCGGGGGGAGCGCGTCCCCCCCCCGGCCGGTACCGCTGCCGCCCGTCGGTGCTTCCCCCGCCTCCCCTCGCACCCCGGCGGGGTTTATTTACAGCAGCGGCGGCCGTGGGGGGGGGTGTGTGTGTGCATCTGCACTTACTTCAGCCTCGGCCAGAACAAAAAAAAAATAGGGGGGGGGGGGATGGGATTTTTTTTTTTTTTGAAAGAAAAAAAAAAAGCTCCAACCCTGGAAGTAACTGTCATTCCGCGTATTAAACTAGAAAACTGGCTAATCAAATAAAACTGGCTCATTGTCTGAAACTCTATCCCAGCGAAAAATGCGGCTGTGAATATAATTAACCATCTGTCTGGCGAGCGGTGGAGAATTGGGTTCGTGCGGTTTTTATTCCGGTCTCTCGGATTTCTGAACCGCTTGTGCGTCCGTGCAGCGGCGGCAGCCGTAATGTGTTTTGCTTACTAAGTGTGAGCTGTGACCTGTGTGTGTGCGTGGATGGGGCTGGAACGGGGGGGGATAATGAAATCCTCGTCTCCAAAATGAACGAAATGTGAAATATTACCCCAAACAAGCTGTAACGGGACCGGCGATGAAAGCAAAGGTTATGCGTTTTCTCTCGGTGATGCTCCCCGGCGTTTCGCCTCCCGCTCGGAACGAGCGCAGGATGGGTGCGTATTTGGGGAATTCGTGGATGGGTGTCGTGGGTGGATGCGTGCGGCCGGAGGGGAGCGATGCGCCTGTGCGAGCCAGGGCCTGAATGAGCCTCTGGCGTGAAAACAAAACGGCTCTGTGGTTCTTAAATCTTCCCGGAGGTTTTCCTCCCCTTCCGCTCGGCGGTTCGCTCGTCCCTTCGGCCGCCTTCTCCCGAAACCTCCGTGCAACCATCAACATCCTGGTACTCGGCCGAGCGTTCTCGTGTCGGAGGTACCCGCTGTTATCGCTGGAGCGGCGTGGTAATGCGGTAACCACTGTGCCCACAGCGGAGAGTCTGCTGGAAAGTGGATCGTGCGCCCGTGTGTGTGCCCCGACACGCGCTCGTGCTCGTTGGGCTGGGGTTTTTTGGGTCTAGGTAAGGGAGGAATGGAGAAACTGAAAAAATAACGGCAGTGCTCGAATGTGGAAGTCGCTTCGGCTCATGCCCCCCGCGCGACTCCGTTTGTGGAGGCGCGTGAACTGTGCATAAGGCAGCAGTCTTCAGGGAATCACTTTTTAGAAACAAATACTTGACAAAAGAACCAGACCTGCTAAATGGATAACAATTATGTAAGCCCATAGTAGGTTCTGATGCATGTCAAGTCTGTTAAATAGATCAACCTGTTCAGTGAATAAATCTGCTATGCACCAATGCTGCTTTTTTTTTTTTTTTATTTTAAGAGAATAAACCTGGCTATGTATTTTAAGATATTTCTACTGAGCGTGTGAGTCTTATGGCCAAGCCCCGTAGCTGCCAGTGACACAAGACAAATCCGTGGGGAGGGTGGGGTGCGGGAGCGCGGGGAGGGAGGGGGCAGGCCAAGTAATAAGATGGATATTAAAAATACACAAAGATGTGCATAAGGATTCCTAGTGATAAAATTCTCACTGATCCATGCCGTGATGGAGTATTTGCTTTGCAGTGGCAATGGCCCATACAAAGCTACATTGATTTAGCTTTCCCTGTTCACGATGGCAGTTCTGGTGAATAATTATTTTCCCAAAAGCCCTAACTAAGGGAAGAAAGAGAGTCCCTGCTTGGCCTACACAGTAGTACAGTATCTTTGAAAGCGCGTATCCGGCTGCAAATAAAGAGAGCCAGTTCAAGTGTTACTGCACTCAGCAGGAATAAAAGGGAGGCAGAAAAGGGGAGCACCAGCCGCCTTCCCCGTGCGCCTCGTCCCCCTTTCCCTCTCCGTACCTCACCCAGCGCTTTGCTTTGAGAGGTGGGGAGGGGAGGATTTTTGTGGTTTTGTTTTTCCTTTTTTTTTTTTGTGTTTGCTGTTGCCCTTTGGAGGCGAGGCTCTGGCAGCCCATTTAAATGTTGAGCTCTGAATCATGAGAAGGAAAAAAAAAAAAAAAGGAAAAGATTGTGGCCAGCGGGTTTGAACTTCCGTAGCTGGGACAGGGAGTAGGGCTGTGTGGGGCAGTGCTTTGAGGGTGTGTTCTTTTGAGGTGGTGATGCCTCATGGATGTTTTGTGATCGATCACGTGGGAATCTTTTTCCTGTCTTTGGAAGGAAACGTGTGAAAAGACTTCAGTGTGTTTGCAGGACCAAGAAGGACATAGGTAGAGGCACGGGGAGAAAGTGTTCTGAAACAAAGGGGCCCGACTCAGGTTGGCATCCTGGGTGTAGGACGCAACCGTCAGTACAAGGTGCAGCAGCACTTCTCGGATGATAAGGCTTTTCCATCGTAGCCAGAGTAATACCCACCCACCCAACCGCACTGATTTCCCCGAGCGCAGCAGCGAACCGGCCCCTTAAAGTTGATGCCCTGTCGCAAGCAAAAAGCAATGTTAGGAAATAATCTTTTCCTCGGGCAGAATCCAGGGAGGAGAGCCATGGATGCCCCAGACCTTGCGTGGGGGCCGTGCGGATGCTGCCGTAGTTGGATTTGCGTTTGGCCCTGAGGGAGGTGGGTAGTCTGAGTGTCAAACACAGTAAAATTGCTGGTGCTTCCCAGTAATGACAATTTTTGGTCTGGGAGGGAATTTAAAAAAAAAAAAATATTTTGAGAATTGGGAGCAAAACAATTTTGATGTAATCCACCTGTTACATTCAAAGTCCTGTGTTTTCACCTGGGAGAGGATTGCGCTTTTTTATGTTTATGCTAGATCTTTGTGTACTTTTAGCCCCGCTTGAGCTGGCTTTATAATCATTACCTGTGTGTACAGTCAGGTGCTTGACGAGCCCGATTTCGTGGAAGCTGCCAGCAGTGAGTAAATGAGCCGTGTGGCATAAAACCAAGCGATCCATGTTTTGTTGGTACCTTACTCTTCCCTCCTTCCTTCGAGTCGGTCCTACGCACCCGGGGTGTCCACCGGTGCAGGGGACCGGGCTGGTTTGTTACCAGTATGTGGTGCGAGAGGCTGGGTGGGATCTCAGCCCTTTGATTTTAGGGCTCCTGGGTGCCGTTACAACGAAACATTAAATAATTACCATGTGTTACGTTGTTGTGTAGAAAGTGGTGAAGTTGCAGGTGCTGGCGATGATTGACTGGTTGAGCACCCAGACCTTGGGTGTGGGTTTTTTGCCTGAAGGATGCACGAATTGAGGATAAGCCGTCCCACCGCCGGAGCCGGAGTGTTGGTACCGTCGATCGCTTGCCCGTGGATGTGAGGAAAAATTGGGAGTATTTGGTAAAGCTGAGCTGGAGGAAGTTTGCGGGAGGAGCTGTCAGCTCTGCAAATGAGCGTTGAACCCGGTGTCGTGCCTTATCCCTGGCAAAGTCGCCTTGTGAGCAGCAAGAGAAGGTGGCTTTGGTTCAGGAGTGTGTTGGACGGCGAGGGTGGTAGTGCTGGTGGATTTTGTTTGCAGTTCAGGGGAGTAGCATGTAATCTGTGTAATACTGCTTTTGTGTGCCTCTATTGCAAATTGATGTCTGGGGAATGACACGTAGCAAAGGCTCTAGACCAGCAGGTCTCTGATTTTTTTGTAGCAATGTCTTTTTATTCAAAGCAGGTGTCATGGAGATCTTTCATCCCAGGCTTTCTTTCATCTCTGGCGTTTGTTAGCTTGTGTTAAAACTTTAAATCTCGAGAATTTCTTGTGTACAGAAGGTGTTCTCATATTGCTTTCACATGGGCTGAGCCGGATAATTATGCAGTCTCCCAGCGGTGATACGTGTGAGCTGGATCCGTGTCTGCATTGCAACGCCCGCTCCGCGAACGACACGGGGATGTAGCCCAGTGCTCTCCAGTTGCAGGAGGGGTCTGTGCTGGCGGCGTTGGAGGATGCTGCAGGGAGGTCTGGGAGCGGGCAAGAATGGAGGGTGTTGGCCCTGGACAAAGTTTTCTGCTGACCCTTAGGGATTCAAAAGGTGATTTAAGCTCAGTGATGTGAGCTCATGTTCACAGTCTTGTTTGGTTTTAACAAAGCTCTGGAAGCACTTTTTACTATAAGAGGCCCGATTTGCTTGATTTATCCGCGCTCTTGTCTCTCTCCCTTGATAGAAAATTCTGTTGGCTAATTTTTTCCTTTCACTGATCCTGTATTTCTTTTTTTTTTTTGTTGTTGTTCCATATCTTCAGAATATGGGTGAGTGCATCACTAGAGGCTTCTGACCGATCTTCTTGTCTAGATTTACTGCTGAGACCCCTTGGGAGGGTAGGACCCTAGTGTGCTGGACCAAAAGGGCTGTCGTTTCCTCTGCTTGGACTTCAGTTGATTGATTTACTGAACCACTTTTAACACCTTTCTGAGTTGTTGTTATCGTTACTGTGATCATTGTCTCTACAAATAGCTGTTGTTATCCCAAGGCATGAGACCAAGAGCCTCTTGGTCTTGAGAGTGCGGGAGCACTTGAGGTCAGACTTCTGGATGTCACCTTGCACGGCATTGCGACGCCAGTCTTCAGCGTGTCATTGAAACTGGCAGCATCGGCGGAGGTTGGACGCTTGGCCAAGGTGCTGGTTAGGGTTTTTTTTTCCAATTTATCAGCTTTCTCACCTTGCTTATGTAGAACCTCTGTTATGCTGAACGGCTCCACGTGGGCATGGGTTTCTGGTTCGTGTTGAGAAGGTCGTCCTTCCTGCTTTGTGGTGTTCGCTGCTCTTACTCGTTTCTCTGCTGATTCAGTTTGAGAGGGGAGTGCAGGATTTCTAAAATAAAGTGAAATAGTCGAGGCAGTTTCTACCTCCCCTCTCTCCCAGGGTAAGGAGCTTCTCATACTAAATCCCAAGTGTTGACACTGCACTTTTCCTGGCATGCTGACACTGGTGAGAAGGTGGCCGACGCTATGAGACCGTTGCATTTTTGAGGGCATTCAGACTTCCAGATGGAGGTTATCAGAAGAATCAGCTCTTCTGAATCTTGCAGGACGTGGCTAGAATTTCAGGAGTCCCAGAATGTGGCATGGTGGACTGTGGAGTGCTACTTGACACGGAGCACTCCTGAGAAACTGCCTGGTCGTTTCATTGCCTGTGTGAGACCTGAGCTCTTTGGAGGGCTAGCACACAAAGTCCCAGCTCTTTCTCCATCCCGTTCTAGGTAGGGTCTCTGCCACACTGGGGAGTTGCCTTTGGAGCTGCATGCTTAGAAAAAAACCCATCAAATTCCTTTCCTCGCCCCTGGAAGGTTTTCAATGGGGAGTTATAGGGCAGAAGAACTAAACGTAGAAAAGACAACCTCTGTGGATGGATTTTGTCTCCTGTACAATGTCCCAATGAATGTTTTGAGTGTTTGATGGAGAAGAGAAGCCAAAGCCTTATGAAGGGCCTGTTTATTGGCATTAATTATTTTTTATTAGTTACAGCATCCGTAGTCCGTTGGCAGAAGAAGAGCCCAAAGTAAGAATATTAAATCTTCAGAAGTTTTTCAAAGCTTGCATTTTTCATAAGAAGCTTGTGAAGCTTCAAATCTAAAGCTTCCAAAGCCTTTTTTTTTTATTCTTCAGAAGTGCCACTGAAGCTCTTTTTAAAAATTTTCAGTATTTTAGCTGAAACTATAAGTTTTATACATCAAAAAAAAAATTGTTCTTTCCCATCCACTGCATTGGCCCCAATTTTCAGGTCTCTCGCTGGGTCAGCTAGATCCTCTGCGAGCATCGACTATGCTCTGTAGACCAGGTGTGTCCCCTTTGCTACCAATTTGCTGTCGTTTTCCTCTGATTAGGGTTTTACTCTGCGGCTGGTAGCAGGCTGAAGCACACGTCGGCATGAAAGGTGCGTTTGTTTGCAACCGGCCAGTTAGGACAACACTTGACCTTCACAGTTGTTGAATAACTTCAGAGAAATACTTAACTGCTTTGTGGAAACAAGGGTTGTGGGTGGGAGTTTGACAAGTGCAAAGCGGATCTGGTGTCTCTTTGGCCAGCTAGCAGCACTTTTTTTCCCCTGCAAGGTCGTGGTTTAATACTTGGAATATGAATTGAAGGTTCATGCCAGTGTTTCGGTGGCAATACAGATGGATGCTTGGTCTTATTTCATATTGCTTCAGGGAATGGAGCAATTAGCACTCTTGGCACTCTATGAACCTCGAGGGTAAAAATGGAAATTGCCTTTTTTTCGGGATGGTCGCTATTCTTGTTGTGTGAAGAAAACTGTTGAGGAATGGGATTATTTTAGCTACAAAAAGTTGTTGTGTGTGTTTGTTTGTTTTTTTTTTTTTTAATGTTTTGATTACATGACATGAACAGGTTTACTTCATTGATAGTTGTGCCTTTAAGGTGGAAGGATGGGTAGAATTTTCGGGAAGATCAGAAGGAAAAGTCTGCTGCTGACCACAATTTTTCAGCTCATATTAAAGCAAACAAGCAAACCCCTATCTTCTTGACACTGCTGGCTCTGTAGGGAGCAGCACGTAATAATTTCCCATGGTTTGTTTATGTCTGTATGTAAGGAAATCCACTATATCAAAATCACCTGTCCATGTAGTGGCTTTGTGTGTGTGATATATTAATTTTGGAGTACATCGAGCAGACGTTGCCAACTTGTGCAGAAATACAGCAGATTATGATGCAAGCAGCATGGCTAATGTGTAATACTGGAATTTAGGATTATTACTAGCCCACGGTGCCTACGAGTGTATCTGAAGCGGAGGAGCCACGTGGTGTTAACCCAGCCAGGCATGGCAAACGTGGAGGAACTCGTCAGCTGAAACCTCCTGCAGAAAAAATAATTTGTCTTAACCCACTAACCTTCACTTACTTAATTGTCTTATTTGTCTGGTTAGCTTATCATTTGATGGAGAGCTTGTACTGCAGTAAAAATACTTTTGTTTATTGTGCCTGTTTCTTTCTTTAATCTGCACTGATTCCTTGCCTGCTTCTTTCTGGGTTTGAACTGGGCCTTCTCCTCATCCCAGCTGTTACAAATACCAGCCTTCCTGAACGTGACTGGGAGGCCAGGCGGTCCATGGTATTTCCAACAAGTCTCTGGTCTGAAAGGGTGAATTTTTTTGATGGACGCGATCGCTCAATCTCAGCATTTGTTACTATATTGGGTAATGCAAACTTATGTTTTCGGGTTTACCTTAAGGTTGTGGTTTATGTCTGCATGTAGTGTCAAACTAAGAGCCATGTGCTACTTAGAGGTTCCTCCTCTTCTGTAGAGGGTTGTTTAAGACCTGGTGCTTGATGATTGACAGGTTATAGTGCTGATTTTACTCTTCTGGAGCGTTTTTAGAGGAAAGATGAGTGTTAGCTATGGTGCAGAGCTGAACGTCGAGTTAGTTTGTGGCTGATGCGTTGGCTGTTACATGGTTACTAGTGTATGGAATCGTTGAGCAAACCCTGGTATCCCAGACCTCTTTGTTGTTTTTTTTTTCCTATTAAATACATCCTCTTTCTCTTCCCTGGTTTACGACATTTACCTCTATATGCACACTCTGCCAGCGTGCCTGCTGGATTCCCTCACTGCAAATACGAGGATGAGTTTAAGACTTCCTAAAAGTTAGATCAGGATGACTTCAGGAGCATCTTGGATTAACTTCAGCTACTGCAGGTAGTTGGTCAGTGGTCTGGAGGGGAAGTTCTGCAACACGAGCAGCTTGAGATGGTGAGCAAAAACCCGAGTGCAGGCGTCGCTTCGGGTTGTTCAACCCAAACCTTCTCAAGGCCAACAGAAGAGCCAAGAGTAGGAACAGAGGAAGATGGCCCCTAGGAAGGGATAGGTGGTGATGCTGGGGCGACATAGTAAGTGTGACGTTTCATTGTCGATGGGGAGAAGAAGAAAATGCTGCTTAAATTGTGCTTTGAAGCTGTTTGCCCAGTGTGGTGTGGAAAAGTCTTCATCTGTGATGCGATCGGTCAAGTTCGTGCATGGTGGAGTCCAAACACGGTATCAGAAATTCTTAATGATTGCGTGGTGCCTTAACCTTCGCGTGAAAGCGTAGGGGTGGTTTCCCTATTACAACCTGTAATAGACATAAAATATGTAAAAATCTTCAGCTGACAATGTCGCCGATGAGTTCTCGCCCTGTGTTCTGTGGGCTGATGTTGAGACAAAAGGGGATTTATGGACAGGAACTTTAAATTCTGCTATTTGGTTAGGCCTGGGCGTTTGCTGAAGGGGCCGTGCTAAATCGCGCCTAAACTTGCAAGTTTCAGTAAATGAAAAGTGAAGGTGAAACCTTGACGTGTAGCTCACTTTACTCAGTATTTTTGTGATTTCCTTAATACCTTCGGTACCCCCCCACCATGTGTTTTTGGGTAAAGCAATACCCTGTGGTGGTAGCTCCTAAGCTTGGACTGTTCGAATCGTTTCTTTCTGGGGCGATGCAGGCTGCTCAAATCACAAAGGTGGAGGAGAGAGGTTGGAATGAGCCTTTCCAGATCCCATGGTGGTTATGCAGGGTGCTCCTCACAGTCCTTTGCTATCAAATGCTTTCACACACTGCTCCGTCTCTCCTCGAACAACTTCTGTGCATTGCGTGGTAATGGGAGTCGAAAGAATTTGTTTGATGTTATTTATTCAAATCTGGAAAGGATGGTTGTGCAAAGACCAAAGAAAAATGGTTTTAGTCTGACAAATGCCAAGGGTTTTTGTTTTGTTTTTAAAGCCCAAACAAACCCTTTGGGATCCTTGGCTGGGCATATAATAGCATGAAATACACCATTTCTTTCATTCTGCTCCCTAAAAATCTAATTCTTTATGCATTTAAAGTGGGAGTTGAGGCAAAAACAGAGTTTAGCTCTGTTGACCTATATTTATGAAAAGAGAAGGCTTGCTAACTGTTGCAAGAAAATATACAGTGCTGTTTGTATACTCCGATGAAATGTATACACGTACTAAAAGCACTTTTGGGATTCTTCATCTTCTTATGGAATGTTTAAGCCCTTTCCAGCCAGATTCAATCTGTTTGCGCTGCTCGTAGCATGTATATTCAGACTTCCCATTACTAGCTGGGAAACATCAATAAAGAGGGGCAGCAGAACGGGGAGTACAGAATAAGCAAGGAAGAGAGGTGGTACTGAAAACTTCCCTGATCTCAAGGTTTAAAGGTGAACTTTATTCCTCTGCCTTTTCTCTTTTTGTTTTTTTTTTTTTTTTAATTCAGCCCGCTCTTTATGAAGTACAGTTTAATGGTTATCATGCTGCTTATTGCATAACTGTGGCACAGATGTTATTTTTTTTTGTAATGTTGCCTGACATGTTTAAAAGGGAAAGGGAGGAAGGGAATTTATACTCTTTGGAGATGAATATGTGGAGCCTATTAGTCTTAAAAAAGTGTGAAGGGCTTGTTAGAGCCAAAGCTGGCACATCTCTGAAAGGCTGATCTGTGGAGTGGAGCTCTTCAGATAAAGAACGAGTGTTGTATCTTCTGGAGCTTGTTGTGTGTGTTACCAAGATAGCCTAAAATCAGAACTCGGTGGAGTACTTGCACGATGAATGCTTAGACACACACTCAAGTATTTTGTGGAACCGAGACCAAATCTGAACGTATATTTAATAAAATAAGATGTTGTCCAAAGTTGAGTTTCGCAGGATAATCAGCAATGGTGCTTAGAGTGAAGGGATGTAAAGATGAAATCCATCACTCAGTGGGTATTAGTACTGGATGTTTAAGTGTTTATAGTACTGCAGCTGAAAACAAAAGCCTTTAAAGTTGCTTTCTTACCAGGGTTTGACGGAGGAAATGCAGTTAGAAATACACTGGGTTTCAGCGGAAGGAAAAAATTACATGCAGGCCTGCTGTTTCCTGGTGGCATAGGCATGAGAACACAAAGTCGTCTCCTTTTGGCATTTCTAGCAACATCAGAAGTTTTAAAATAGTGGAAATGCAAATAAGTAGAGATTAAAATGGTAAATGCTATGTTTATATTTATTTATGTATAATAACGACGACGCTTGGTGTTTCAGATCAGCACGGTGTGCCTTGATTCACAAAATATTTGATTTATAAACACTGGATAAAGCTGCACATCCCACCTCTCCCTGCTGCATGGAGGAGCCAACCAGCTCACGGAGAAATTAATGACCTGCTAGAAATGCGGCTGTGAAACGAACCCAAGAATCTTGACTTCCCAGCCCTCGTGTGTGCGTGCGTGCAGGGTAATAGGATAATTGTTTGTGATAAATTGATAAGGGGGAAAGAGGAGGGAAAAGGGGGAAATGACACCTACAGTCAATGAGCCTCTTTTTGAACTCTTGGATTAAAGATAATTCAAATGACTCATTGAAAAGGACTTGCAAAAAGAGCAGGTAAACTGTTGTAAAAACAAACAGAAGGAAACCTGAGAGTGTTTTCTTTTACTCGTTTCTGCCTAGGGCAAAATATTTTGGTTTGATTTTTGTTTTGCTTTTGTTCTTCCCTTTGCCCTTTCCCCCTGCTGGATTCCCTACTGCAGGAAATAATGAATTAGGCAAAATAAATCCTAAATTATAGTTGTAGAAGGCAGGAGCTGCCGTGTGAGCGTAGGATTAGGCACAGGCTCGGGTGTAAATTTTATGGCAGTCCTTGTGCCTGGCATTTTCTTCAGCAAGAAGCAGGGGGGCTGTGACTTTGTGCCTTGGCTCCGGCAGCCAGAATTCCGAGGCCTTTTGTCCTTTTGTCCATGTTGGCACTGGGTGCCGATGCCACCGTCCTGGATGGGGGAGAGGGCATCTCGCCTGCCCGCCTCGCTCCGTCAGAGGCAAGGCTTCCTTGGCTGGCAGGTGGACAAAGCTCCTCCAGGCTCTGGAAATTTTCCTCCCTTTCCAGTGTCCGGTGACACCTGTGCAATGTTTAGTGTGTGGCGCTCTGAAAACTTCCTCTTCTGGCTAAAAAAGAAAGGGATGGAAAAATATTAGCCTAAAATAGAAGGTTCGTGCTGATGCAAGCTGTGTTTACTTTTGAAAATTCAGTTTATTAAACTCAAGGCTGCAGAACTCCAGGGATCAGTGATGCTGTCTGAACATCACCTTATGCACCGCACAAGCAATTTTTCAAAATTACTTTTTTAATTAAAAGTTGTATCGGTTTAATGCGAGTTAAAGGAAAGTTCACAGGCTTAGTGTTGTCAGAAACATGCCACAGATTTGGGAAAAACCTTTTTCTGCCTTTTTAAGTTTATCCAAAATAGTGAATATGCATGCAAAGAGAGAGGAATCTCCTCCTGGGCTTTCCGTCTGAGGGATTGCAGGGTGAAGATATTTATTGATTATCCGTTGAGCTCCGCTTCCATTAAAGGAGCTGCACAGAAGCTGAATCGGAATATGAACATAAGGAAAACAAGGAGGACTTGAGGTACAGCGGAGGAAAGTCAATACAGAGCTTATTTAAATGTCAGCTGCCTGGAAGAGCTCTGCTCAAAAGCTGTAAGGAGAGATTAGGTCGAAGACATAATGCACGAGTGTGTAAGGAAGGGAGGGAAGATTGCTGAGCAAGTCAGGCGCCGTGGGGAACGCGGGTGAAAGGAATATGTTAAGGAGGAGGAAGGAAGGAGAAACTGCTGACTGAAAATGACATCTGACAATTAGTTTTGAGCAACTAATTGCAGAAGCGCGTGGCTTTCGGACATGGGAAGACAGTGATCGTCGTTGGTGGGTGATCCGATCCGGTTTATCCGCCCGCGCGGTTTGCGGGGATACGCAACACTCACTA
The DNA here is from genome assembly GCF_009769465.1 of Tauraco erythrolophus. Lineage (NCBI taxonomy): Eukaryota > Metazoa > Chordata > Aves > Musophagiformes > Musophagidae > Tauraco > Tauraco erythrolophus. The sequence goes on from NC_141477.1 coordinate 21,660,966, forward strand.
CGAATCTCTTTACTACATCTATGTGTTGTATTTGCTTTCTGGATGTACGTGCAGAGTAGGGTGTCTCTGTAAGCATAGGAATTCTGGAATTTGAATCACATTGGCTAAATAAAGTCAATAGGCCAGACTCGGAATTGCGTGGCGTTTGTCAACCTAAGTGCATTTACATGCGGGGAGAGCTCGAGCCAAAAACTTACTGTTTTATAGATGAATAGACTTATTCTGAATTTCACGGGCCATTTTTATTTTGGAAAGTTAGCCACTCATTGTGTGGCGGAATAGGAAGTAGTTGTATTACAGTTGTGCCTGAAATAAAATTAAGTCGAGCACTCTGGTACAAGAACCGTTGTTAGAGTCAGCCTCCGAAATTTAAACCCAAACCAAGTCACACGTAGGCTTTGTTGGTGGGGTGAGGAAGACATGGAAAGAGTTTTGGTTGCGGTGGAGTCTCTGGTGGAAGGCCTGTACCCTTCTGGTCCGTTTGGTCAGTGGCTGAGGAGCGCTTCTGGTTCAGGCAGTGATGCTGAGCCCCGGCGTGGCCATACTACAGCTGAGTGATGCTTTCTGCTGTCGCTGCGGCGTTAGGAGTCTGTCTCCTGATGGTAAACGATGACCTCATCAGAGTTTTTCAGTCACCCTTGGCCATATAACAGCAGTGGGTCACGAAGTCCTCAGCGTTTAGGCAGGACTGGGGTGAGAAGGATGGGGTGCACCTCGCTGCGCTGTATCCCACTGCAACCCAGCCAAGTTTTCCTTTTTTCGTCAGCCTCTTGCCTGATTTTGAATGGAGTTCAATGTCTTCATTTTCAGGGAAGTGAGTGCCCTGTGAATATGAGAGCTGAAAGACCTAACAAGTCTTCAAGATCAAGACTGTAGCTGGCAGCATTGCTTCCTTGGCACAGTGAAACTTTCTAGCCTTAATCTACTCAGTTGGAAAAAACCCCTGTGTCTTGGAACAAATGCTTGCTCGGGACAGTAGGACCATGAACATGGGAACAAAGGACAGCTACAAAACATGCTGGTTTGCATGGGAGGGCCGTTTCTTTGCTTTTGCCATGTAGCATACATACGTAGCAACATCTATGCTAGTATTTGTGTTCTTGCCAGTCACACGTTACGGTCTTGTTGTGCCACACTGACTGCACACACGTCTTGATTAAGAACATCACAACTGTGGCACATGCTTCTCTCCTGCAGAGGATGAGAGAACAACCAACATAGGAGAATTATTTGCATTGTTTAATGCTCTTCTGAGCAGAACAACTCATTTACACTAGAAGATACTTTATGGTCTAGAAGGGAAGATGACCAAGTAGGCTGAGCTGGGCAGGAAAGTATTTAACAAGTAGATGGGACGAGAACCTATGCTCTGAAGCAGTGGGCTTAAGTTACTGTCTCCCTCTCTGGCATTAGCTTTTGTTTTCCAAAATTCGTTGTGACAGTGGAACAGTTGACCAAGGAAGTAGGTTTACATTTAAAAAACACAGGAGGTATCGCTCAGTGGTGTGAGCACGAGCCAACAACCTGAGTTCCGGCCCTAGCACCAACGTTGACTTCTCTCGTGACCATAGGACAGTGCCATCGTTTTTCTGTCCTTCTTGTCCCACTTGTTTAATGGGATCCTTAATATGGATGTGTTTGCTTCCTGGAAGCGTTGTGAAAATTAGTAAAGGTTTGAAAAGTGTGTTGAAGAAGTCTCTCGGTGCTGATCATTACTACAACTACTGCTTTAAAAAAACACTTTTTCTTTTAGCAAAAATATTTTCTCTTCTGCTGGAGTTTACTCCTCAAATTTTTTTTTTTTTTTGGTGTTGCTTGTGTGTGGTACCCCTAGGCTTTTTCAGTATACATACTTCTTTGTGAAACATTATATTTTATCCTGTATTTGAGATTCAGATTTTCAGTATGTATGTTATTACAAAAAATGTAAATAGGAGGCAAAAAGCCTTATGCTGATGAAACTTCATGGTTGCTGCTTTCCCAGCTGAGCAATGTCTGTGGGTCAGATATGCATTGACACATCCTTGCAATGCTACTCCATCTCATCTATTTAAAGGAGGTGTTTAGACCAGGAGGGATTCTTACAGCTCTTACGATGTTAGCTGCCTCTTTAGAGAAAGCTGAGAAGCAGACATGCTAACAGGAGTGTAAGGGGATGGACCTGGAGATGTGAGATGAGATCTTGCCAGAGAACTACTGCCCTTATCTCCAGCACCGAGACAAGGTGGTGACCGCAGGCGTGTTCTTTAAGCATGGGTAGCTCCAATGCAACTGCAGTCGAAGCCTTTTGGACCAGCAAACTGTTAGACTCTTTCGAGTGAAACAGTCCCCGCATGTTTCAAATTACATACTCTGAAAGGTTGTCTTTTTTTTTTTTTTTCAGCACTTAAAAGTTTGGCCTATAAAACTTTCTTCCCTTTTATATGACATGGAGGAGCTATCATGCTTAATTAAAAGGTTCATGATATTCTTTTGAAGATACTTGCTGCAGTAAAACGTGGAGAGATCTTTCTGCAGATTACTGTTGGCCAGGACTGATTTCTTGTCAAAAAATGACCTCTTTCAGCAGTTTCTTCAAAAAGCATCTGGGGAGCCAGTTGAACCTAAACCAAGAGGGGGCAGAGTTAAGAAAAACATTTTCTGTAGCATTTAAACTAGACGTTTCTTGGAGGGGATCCTTCTGAGTGTTGATCTAGGTTGACTGTAGATGGGATTGAAATCTTCGTGTGTGACTGGAAGTTGGATGGAAGACCAAGGAAGAGAACAGGGAGATAAGTGTTGGGAGGAGTGAAGAATTTACTCTTGCAGGGCAAGAAAACACCAAACCTTTTCCCTTACAAGACTCACTTAAAATGCCTGTGTTACTTTCCCCTCATGGACTTCTTCCGTTCTCCTATACTGGTCTTTCTCTTCAGTACCAAAAGCTGCATTCCCTGAAGGTTATCTTCCTTCTGGTATCTGAGTTCCCACAGTGAGTGAGATGAAATAAGACAAACTTGGTTCTAATAGCTCTCTTTTAATTCTGCTGCATAATGGAGATGAGCAGTACTTACATAACAATATCCTGGGATGTTAATAGATTTAATAACCCAGAAAGGTGGGAAGAGGTTCAGAATTACCTGGAAAATGGCATCTAGCCAATGAAGTTTACGGGAAACTTATCTCTTTGAAGAAGAGTCAGATGGTAGGCGCAAGAGTTCTGCGTATGCTTGAAAGAGAAAACAAAATGAAGCTGCCTGTTCTAATTGGAATACATCTCCCATTAAAAATAAGTTCCAAGGTGCTGTTGGATTATGCCAATTTGACATGGGCTTCTGGTTAAACTCTTGTAAAAATGTAAAGACCACGGTCTGCTTTAGATTTTTTTTTTTTTTCCAAGTGTAGATATGTACCAGTCTTGGGGATTATAACTCTGTATGTGCCCGATGAAAACAATCAGTTCATTAATGCTGTTTTGTTAGACCTTGCCCCCTTCTTGCTATGGTGATAAGGGACCTTAATTAGATCCCAGAACAAATGCTGGAGAGCCTGACAAAAAGGAGAAACATGGGGAGGGGGTGGAGAAATACTGAGATGTTGTTAGCAGATATATGCAGAGAGCTGTATCCTGCAGAGGAGAGCCTGTGTTTTATTGAAAACATTGGTTTTCTTTCTGAAGAACAGAGCATGTGCTGGTAGGCTGCAAGCATCTGCGGACAGTGTGTAGAACTGGTGTTGGCAGCTTTATGTATGTCAGATCTTGCTCTGAGGTGTGGGCACCTGTCCATCTGCCAAGGAGACCGAACCAGGAAAGCGCTGCCGACGGAGTGGTAGTCACGAATTAAAAATGTATTCTTAAATCTATTCTGGATGCTGGTGATGCTCCCTGATGGGAGGTGGCCAAATCATTGGGTTGATTCATATGTTCCTGTGTTAAGAAAAAATGTCTGTGTGGGGAGGGGTGGCAAGGGAGGAGAAGGATAAGAATTCAGAGGATTTTCGTGAATACCATCAGCAGAGAAACGCGTAAATGAAAGGAGGGGGAATTTGATGCTAAACAGTGAAAAGGAAGGTTGGCAAATAATGTCAGCTTAAAAAAGGAAGAGAGAGTTTTCTGTAAGGAGCAAATCTCCATGTGAATTCAAAAATCAAGCCTGCAGAAACACAGGCATTAAAAACTACGTTGCATTTTTTAGGGAGAAATGTTAGGTTCTTCTGTTTGGCTTTTGATTATTGGGTGCTCAGGTTACACCTTCAGAACCTCCTGCGCCATCATTCAAGGTAGAATATTAACTTCAGGTTAGAATCTCAGCTTTTTATTAACCGCATTTCCAGTTTGAAAGTGGAGGACTGTGGGTCTCAGCTCTCGTACCTTCGTCTCTGGTCTCAAATCTACGTGCTGCCTATGTAGTTGTACTTCATAATTATTCCTCACTTAAATTGCCTTCCAATAAACTAAAATAAGATTAACTCCTTGAGTTTCTCCTAGGAAGTGTGTTTTCCGGGTCATTAAGACAGTTGTTCTCTGAACAACCAATTTATTAAATTTACATTTTTTTGAATGTATTTTTTATTTTCGTGTCAGATTTTCTGTATCGCAACAGATGCAACTTGTAACAACATCTTATTGTTACAAGATGCCGCGTAAAAAGTAACCCTGTTGTCGAGGACTATCAGGCAGTTTAAAGTCTGGAATCGATATGTCTCTAGCCAAATATTTTTAGAAACTTTTAAGTAAGAACCAGGTGTATTTCCCGTATTTAAAAAAAAATATGCTTACCTCTGGAAAGCATGCATTAGGACTGCCAACATGGTAGGAAATGTATCAGAAAAGCAATTCCACATGCCTGTGGAATACCAAAATGTATTCAGTCCAGTGCACCTAAAGCTTGGTGAAGCAACAGGAGCAAGACTTTGTCTTATTCGTGGTCCGAAGAAAACATTCAACTGGTTTGGGTAATGCTGTTTAACAGACGGTCTTGAATTGATGCTCATTAAGGGGGGGAAAAAAAGAGAATATTTTCTATATGGGTAGATTATTTTTTTTTGTATAAAGTTTTATTTGCTGAGCCCAGGATAAGTTGTGTGGAACAAAAAGAGTTTGGTAGTTTGTGCAGGTTGCTTCTGAGTTGGCTGGTTTTGGACAGGGCTTTGGTTATGAAGAATAAGACAGCTCAAGGTATCAGGGTGTGTGTATGCCCTGCTACACCTGGGTGCAACAGTGATGCAATGGGTTCATTTTAACAAAGGTAACTTGGTTTTCCCTGAAATGTGTGCAGGAAAGAGAAACTATTTGAAGTTTGCAAGGTGCATGTTTTCTCATGATTTCTTATTCTTTCACTATTTCTATGTGTTTCCAATACCCCTACTCAGGATTTTCATTCAAGGTTAACGAAATCTCCTATACAGTTTTTGCTGTCCTTTCAAACCCCTGGATTTAATTATTTTTTAATTTACCTAGAGAACACGGTGGCCTTGAGTATCCGATATTAGTTTCTATTTTGCAAGAACAGAAAACAGGCTGCGTACTGGAATTGAATGGAAACTGAGGTGGTTCAGTTTAAGTTTTCCAGTTTTCCTTTACAGGCTGAGAGTAACTGGTGTGAGCTTAAACAAGTCATAATTAAGACAACAGTAGGGTTATAGAGACAATTTCATGGATGCTCAATGGCAAGGGATATTTTGTTTCAGATAAATACATGTAAGGTGACTGTAGTTTAAGTCACATTAATAAAATAAGACATAAAGATAAATAACGGGGAGGAGACTTGAATTTTCAAGCGGATGAGTTGAAGCAGTGAGGATGGGTCAGCAGTGGTACCACTGCCTGCCACTTGATGGGCGTTCAGTATAAATTGGTGACTAGGTTTCCCTGCTCCATAAACCTGTGGTCCACACAATTATTGTCACGTAAACATCGCTGCAGAAAAGAAACTCATAAACTCATGCTTTTATGGATTTATAGCATTGTTAGTGCTAAATAAAACCATTAAAGTCAGCACTTTTCAGACAGATGCTTCAGGATGAGTGAATACGAGCATCTGCCCATCTTCAGGAGTCTGATTCCTACAGAATTTAATGGACGGCCTCAGCGGGTCTGGAGCTGTTCTAGTGACCACTGGTGAAGTATGAGCGTGGTGGAACCAGGACAGCACGTCTGGAAGTGGTCTTTATTGTTTTTAGAGCTGCATGGATTGCTTCCATGTAGTATGCAGTTGAACTTCTTGTAGTTCTGGGGAGGAAAAGGCAGGCAGAGGACAAGGCAATTACGTAATTTAATGTGAAGTTGAACTCACACTCTGTAATTTGAAAGGAATAAAATGAGTGTTTCCGTCTTCATTGTCAGTCCATTGTAAATTAACGGAGTCGATGCTTTATAATGTAGTGTTTTGATTTTCTTTCCATTCCAAACCTGTTTCATAAACACAAAGCAAAGGTACAGCGTCAAAAGAAACGTGGGATGAGCACACCTTGGAAATCCGTGTTATCCGTGCGATGTGTGCACGGTGTTCACTTACAGGAGCGACTTGAACAATTGGCAGGGAAAGATTCACTGCACACCGAAACTTTTCTTTGCAAAGATCTCTTCTATCATGACTTTCGTTATTCCATGAAATCTGTAGTCCAGCTCCACTGAAATCATCCAGGCTCCATAGTGGGCAGGCTGAATGTGTGGGAATTGGTCAGCAATTCACTGACCAACTTGAGTGGAAGTAGCTTTTGGAATGCTGGCAGGAAATGCACACGCAAGGTATTAAATAGTGTAATTAGATCATCTGGAGGATTTAGTCCTAAATCATGATTTTTTTATTTTTTTTTTTTTTTTTAAGCTGTTGTTCCTAGTGGTTGTACGTGTTTCTTCTCTAAGAAGTTTTATGTTTGGCTTTTACTAAGTCAAAACGTCGTGGGAGAGTTTTTTAAATTACTGTTTGAAGCTCAGATTTTGAGTTAAAACTCAAACCTTCACTCGTTTCCACAAATGGATGTTTTGTCCGTACGCAGACAAACTGGAAGTGCCAAAAGGCAAAGTGCTCTCTCCCCACGGCAGCTGCTTTGCCGAAAAGGGCAGCGGCAGCACAGGGAAGGTGCCGTGGCTTACCGAAGGCAGCTTTGAATGAGTTAAGCTGATGAAACCTCGGTCTAATCCTCGCTCTGGTTTCTGCCTACCTCAATTAATAGTTATGGAGATGAGCTCTTGCTGGTGAGTTTTCTGAAACTGTGTGTATAAACAGTATGTACTATGAAAACCATGAAGACCTAGTTTGTAGGTCTGACTGCAAAACTGGGAGAGCTCTGCTTGAGCCACTTCCCTTCTGCAGTCCCCTCTTACCTCCAACAACGCTCCAAGAGGTGGGTTGCTTTTGGGTCTCTTCTGCGTAAAAATACCGGATTTGCAGGGTAACAATACGAGATATGAAGGAGACATGGGGATTATTTTTCTAGTGCAAAGCAGATGTCAGTTATCTTTTCTGTAGTTGGCTTTGGATGAGAGTTTCATGGTAGTAGGTAAATATTTTGATGAAGGGTGGCTCCTTCTTGGCTCCTTCTTCGCTCCCTTCTGGTTGCAGTGAATAGTGCAATTTAATTCCAGGGCTACGCTGTCACCTATCACACAAGAAGAGGCTGTATTTGTACAACTGCTGCCAAACTGGTGCAGCCACATCCGTGCCCAGTGGTAGGCAGGGTGATGCGACTGCAAAAGCAGCGCGGTGATGGTGCAGCTGCACCAGTAGAGGTGCGTATGGAAGAAGTCCGTGGTGGCCTGGCTTCTGCTTTTACAGTTTCTCCTGAGCTGATTATTGAAGTCTTACATTAAAAAATGAAACCCTAATTAAGGATTAAGTGGGTTGAACAGTGTATTCGCAGCGAGTCTATTCAAGGTCTTGGTTCGACAACTCAGGTGCATTCTCGAGAGAGAGTCTCAAGACGTATCTGAAGTATGTCCAGGAACATGCCTGTAAGGGAAGGAATCAAGGGCATATGGAAAGGATACAGAGCTCATTTAATACCAGATCAGCAATTCTAATCAAGAGTTAGAAGTCACTTGCCAGATGTGTGCGTTTGACCCAGCCGGTCGGGGTTTGGGAGCATGTGCTGGGTACCGGGCAAGAAGGCCTGCCGTGAGGTTGTGTCGGGGCGGGAGGAACAGCCACTCATCTTCTGCAGCTGTACTGCTATTCCTTTCTTCTTTCCGTCTTTCCTGGGCAGAAAGGTAGTCCGGCAAAAAATTGTGGACGATATGCTGTGCCTGAAGGAAAAGCTGGAGATGCAGGGGATGTCACGCTGCCATCTCCGGGGAATGCAGCTCTAGTCTGGGATGCTCTTCGGCAGCGATGTCTCCCGAGTATCACGGTATAGGTTTAGGCATCTGGCAAGTCGAGTGTTGCAGAGGCAGCAGTGCTGCTTTTAAGGAGAAGCGAAGCTAGTGGTGGTTGTGATTGCCAAAGGCTCATGGCACAGCTTGGGAAACACAGGGCCAGCTCAAACGCTTGTCCCATTACTGGAAGAGCGTGGGTATCTGTCCGCTGGCCCGTAACGGTCCTGGCAGGAAAGCTTGGGCACTGCCTGCCTGTTTGATTTGTCTCCCTGGCTTCCCCTGCCTTGTATCCTTTGCGTTCCTGGCACGGCGGCCGTGTCTCAAGCCGCAGATGGTAACAGGGAGCAGGGATGCGTGAGCTGGCGAGGTGCTGGGAGCGACTGGGCGCTGGCTGGCAGCCGCTGGGGCTGAGGAGCCCAGCAAAGGCGTTCGCACAGAGCTCTTGCAGGACTGTTTTATTACTGCTTGTGATACCCTTTTATAGAATCATGCAGCCTGTAATGTTGGCGTACCGTAAAATTCATTAAGGTCTGGCTCTTTGATTATACGGCTACCCGGAGTTTGTTGTTGGTTTAAGCAAATAACGCAGTCAAATCCGTAAGTGCGTGCAAATGTTCCAGAAATTAAATTAGCAAGCCAAAAGTGATGGTTTGGAAGGGGGTGGAGGGAATAAAAAGATAAGGCTTTGTAAAAAGCTTGATTGCAAGCAATGTATAAGCAGATGTTTGGAGCATAAGTTGTTCTATGTGTTCTCTGGAAAGTTTGTGGTTTACTCTTACTTCTCAGTTAATGATAAAATAACAACGCAACTTCCAAGTCTGTTATGAACAAACTCTTGTGTGCTTTGCTTCGCAGAAATTTTTTGTGATACATAGAAATTTAACACAGAAACATCAGATGTCTGTGTAATTGTGTACAAGTGCTAAATGCTCCTGGTGTCCATCAGTTTTACCCAGTTTCTCTGCAAGAGCAACATGGGCTAGTGGTGTTCTTTCACAAAACTTTTAATCCTTTTGTCACAGAAGGTAACACTGAGAGAAGTTAATGGGTTAAAGATGCTGTGGGTGCTCAGCTCTTAAGGATGTCAGTGAGGGTCATGAGGATCAGACTGTAGAGGTTAGTTAACCCATCAAAAAAAGCTCGCGTGCTCATACCGAGTCATGCAGTTCAACCAAGTTCCCTATACAGCTGGTCAGAGATGATCCTGTTCCTTGGAATAGGACCTGCTGGATGTTCATCCATGAGTTAGTGTTGAAGTGATTTTGTTTGTTGTGTTTGCCATGGTCTGGGAAAACCTGAAGCAGTGGTGATTACAGCAACCACTGCAAACTGGTTTGTCCGGTCCATTTAAAATTGCTTGTAAACTTGCATCTTCCTTAAAATTTTCTGGAGTTGCATGCCAACTTTTGAGCACCTCTGATCAGTGCAACTCATGTTCACTGGGGACTCTTGGTAGCTTTGTAGCTCTCCCACTTGAGGCTGGACTCCATGGAAGTATGTGACACGGCCAACCTGCTGTACACCAGCGTGTCCAGCCCACCAGCTGTCCAAGCACCAGCCCAGCACTGAGGAAACTGGGCTGGTGCCTGAGCCAAGGATTGCAGGAATGTCTCGGAGTAAATGAGATGGCCGTTAATCAAGGCTGGGGTTTCCTCTACTTGGTGAAAGCTAATTAGGACTTGCCAAAAAAGATGCATTTTAAATGGCCCAGTTAAACTGTTCAGCAGTTGAATTTAGCTGTACCTGAGGCCTGAAGTCTTGATTATTCTTGTCAAAGTGGAAGAAGACGTTTGTGGTATGTAGTGATCAGTGGTATTTTTGGGAAATGTATAGTTACATTGCAGCTTGCCCCATGAGCCAGTGGAATGAAAAAGAGGGAGAATCCCACTTTTGCTGGCTTGGATGCAACAGAGATTGGCCTTATCCCCAAACTCCCTGGCTAAATTTGACCCAAGCCTTTCCCTTCTTCCTAAACTCCCCGTTATGGTTTTAAGCACGTGTATTCAGTATTCTTGATGTCTGTCCTAAAGCTGCACAGCATTTCTGTGAAATATAAAATACCTTGTGACACTTGCCATTTCTTTCCACGTGTACGACCTCTGGAATAACTCCGAAGCTCTGGAAAAGAATGAGGTTTTCCGTAATGGCTACAGGCATTAAGGGCACAAATACCAGTGAGCATCGGTGGGATTTATGCTCCTGTGTTGCTGTAAGTGCTTTTGAAAGTCACACCCAAAATGTATCATGAAGAACAAGATACGCCGCTGATGTTTTTTTTAAAACAGATGCGTGGTATAAACGAACAATAAAATGTAAGGTGCTTTATCATGTCATTCTTGTGGAAGAATTGTTAAATACATGATTATTACAAACAGCTGAATTTTGGAGAGCTTTCTTGCCAGGATTGCAGTTTGGTGTGTTGATATTTGTTCAGCTCTAGAGAGAAACCCAGGGACTGGGATTTCGGGGCAGAACTCCTTTACTCTGTTGTTAATCAAGAAGAAATTTCTATATATTCCTACTGAGACAAGAAAATTTCCCCAGTTTCCGAGAAATGTTCTAGTACACTGATTGTTAAATGTAAATGAGACCCTGTCATTAAAATCCATAGATTCACAGTGCTAAATGACAAATTGCATTTACCACATCGCTTAATATACCATTCTTTTATTTTAATATCTTGGAGGTTTGTTACTGCTCGGCGGTGTCCGTGAAGCTTTCTGGTGGTTTCAGCTCGCGTCTTTCTTGTGTCTCTGGTGGAAGTTCATTTTCCACTGACCCCTGAATCTCCTGAAGTCAGGAGACGGGCTGTTACCCTATAAACAGATTTCTCCTGCTTTTCTTTTCACAGTCCCCAAACTATCTTTTTTTGATGTGCCACATGTTCTAACAACGCACCGTTTTGCCTTCCTTGTCGGCGCCCAACTGCACTTCAGCATTGTACACCTGTGAATTAGATTTTAATTTCTGAATTCTCTTTCTGAAGAGGTGGTTATTCCTTTGGGAATCGTGTCCGGTGTTTTCCCCGTGCCCGAGCTGCTAGCCCATCGAATCGCCGCGTATTTATGGGGCTGGGCACTCCTGTTAGCAATTGTGGTTACGTATTTAAACATACTTCACATAAGTAATTATGTTTTATGGCCTGTAGCCAAATTGACTCATTCTGCTTCCTCGAAGCTCCAGAAAAATAGACATATTTAGAACTTGGCTAAAACTTCCCTTTAGCTACTCAATGACATTTCCCTAAGGTCAGGCTGTTCTAAGTGGGCAAATAAAGGTGTTTTAACATCAGAAAATTTCGAACCAAGTTTTCCTGTCTGTGTCTCTCTTCTTTTTTTTTGAGCCTGTCTTTGGTGGCAGCTGAACCCTGTTCCATCCCAGGGGGCTTGTTTTGCGTGGACGTGCTGGTTGGGCTCCTTGGCATCCTAGAACGCAAAAGACCTGTCATAAATAAACTGCTGAGGTCTCTGTTTTTTTATTTTAAATCAGCACATAAAGCGAAAGGGTGGGCTGGCTGGTTGCAGTGTCACTGCGGAGAGGAAATATGGACCAACTCTGGGCTCCGTCACCGTGCTGGAATGAGTGAATTGAAACCAAGTGGCTGGCTCGATTTACAAAGGACTTCATTTATAGTTGCTGGTTTTTATTTGTCGTAGAGCGGATTACAAGCAGGCAATTGTCAAAAATAAGGAAACGCTGGGAAGAGATTTTTTTCCTTGTGTTGAGCTTTGCGTGGCATTGTTGTTGTGGTTCACGAGTCCTGTGTCCTCTCCGGAGCGTTCATTACTGACCGCTGCGGGGTGGGGAAGGCAGAAAGCCTTTGCCTGGCTTATCCTGCCCGGTTCCGTGGGGCAGCCGGCGTTCCTGCCCGGAATGTGGAACTGTAATTCCATTCTTGAGCCCCAGCATCCCACCTGACAGCTCTGCATCCTCCTGCCGTTGTGCTAATTGCTTGGCGTTCCCTGGGTTTTAGCGCGTGGTCTCCACGTGCAGAAAATCTCTCTTTTCACAGGTGGGTTCGCCACATATGTGAGATCGGAGGGGGAATTTTTTATTTATTTGTTTCTCCTAGCCCGAGTTCGGTTTAAAACGTGAAGCCATTAAGCGATAAAAGCAACACACATGCCTGTAGAGGTCAATTTAACTGGTACAGCAGCACAAAAATACACAAAGGACCTGTGTAACAAAACCTAATCGGCTTTAGCTTGAGGGTTACCAGAACCCACATCTTTCAGATTGCTGCTATCAGTTACGTTTCTACAGTTCAGCACTATTTATTTGTTGCAACTGAAGCACAATATTTGTACCTATTAGCCTTTGAGTTTCTTTTTTAGCTCCCTCCCTATAAAGCAAGATGGAGCATTATGATTAAACTGTTCTTGGGGCTAAACATTGTGAATGTTATTCATGTCTGTATTTATTAATACAGAAGGAAGAGGGAGAAGGTTTAGCTTGTCTGGTTTGCTTGATTTGAATCAAGGATAACTTTGTGAGAGAGCGCTTTCAATAAGTATTTAAAATTGCATAATGAAAAGGTTCTGGAAATAATTATAAAAATCAGACTGAAATCGCTTTGAGAATTGTTGAGGGTTTTATTTCTTTTTTTTTTTTTTTTACATTTAAATTGGCAATGAAGCGTAATGAAGACAGTCAGAAATAACCCCTGACGCCCACGCAGGGTATATATAGAGATTGTATTTACTCTGCTGTGCAAGCATCTACTGCAAGATGGCACATTAAAATGTGAACAAAACAGCACGTCCACGCTCCTGGATGCCGCAGTGCTGTTACAATCTGATAAACAGTTCGAGTGGGGAGTGCATGCTGTGTGCATGGATTATCTCCCCGGTACGCCCTGCGTTCTGGCATTTGGCGTCCACTACCTTTGTCTCCCTGAAACGCTGCAGCCGCTCGGGGCTGCGGTTCGGCGAGGGAGGGCGGGGGGATATTCTTGGGCTGCTCCCCTTCTCTCTACGAGGGCGATTTTCCAAATGTTAGCCAAAACCAGCTGGTTTGCTCGGGAACGCTCCAACTTCCAAACTTTCTGTGTTTTGCATGAAACGTTGCCGTGCGTGTGAGCACACACGAGTAGTTGGTGGGTGATCGTTCGAAGGAACCTCTTTGTCACGTTGGTTTGCAGCTGGGGGGGATGATCATAGAATCATGGAACGGTTTGGGTTGGAAGGGACCTCAAAGATCATCCAGTTCCAACCCCCCTGCCATGGGCAGGGACACCCTCCACTACACCAGATTGCCCAAAGCCTCATCCAACCTGGCCTTGAACACTTCCAGGGATGGGGCAGCCACAACTTCTCTGGGCAACCTGTGCCAGTGCCTCACCACCCTCACAGTGAAGAATTTCTTCCCTATATCCCATCTAAATCTCCCCTCTTTCAGTGTAAAGCCATTGCCCCTTGTCCTATCACTACATGCCCTTGTAAAAAGTCCCTCTCCAGCTTTCCTGTAGACCCCCTTTAGGTACTGGAAGGCTGCGGTGGGTGTCTGGCAGGGTATGGTATCTGCAGTTAATGTAGCTCTTGTCGGGCACTGGTTCATTCTTTAGCAGAAATATTCCGGTGGCACGTTTTATTTTCTTTTAGGTTTAAGCTTTTTCTTTCCCTCTATAATATTGTTTCCAGTCCTTGCAGATATTTATATGACCTTCGGTGTGTAATCTCTTCATACGTTTGGTACTGAATATGCAGCATATTGAGACATGAGCTTTAGAGACTCGTCTCAGAGGACGTGTTAACTCTGAAAATCAAATGCATCAAATTTGGGAAGAAAAGCCCAATTGTAAGTAACCAGCCTCTTCCAACTCCCCCCCCCCCAGGTCTTCCACCTCAAAAAAACGTCGTGTTGCCTATATTTGTATGTGATAATTTAGCATGAAAAGCACTTTGAGCACCCTGGAATGAACGTTTTGACATTCAAGTGGATGTTTGCTTTCACATTTTCCATATTTCTGTATACCTCTGCGAGAAATGCATTACAGAATTTTTGTATCTGAAGTTACCAAAAAATGTTTTAAATGCTGGTAATTCTCAGCTAATGATTTCAGCACGGGCATCCGGTTACCCTGGCTGAGAAGTACAGGTAGAGGTTGAATTTGGAGCTGGAGTTTATTATATTCCTGTCCTCCTTCCCTCTCCCCTTCTCCATGTCTTTATGAATGTTGAGAGAGAACTGGTAAAAGGATTTGGGGTTTGTTTTGGGTTGGGTTTTGGTGCTATGGTGGAAATGGTTTTGAGGTGGGGTGGTTTTTTTTTTTTTTTTTGTATTTTTTAATGAAAGACTCGGCTTTCTGGTCAGCAAAAATGCATCGTTTATCCACTGTGCATGTGGCTTTCAGGGTGCAATCCTGTGGCCTCTCATTTCATGGGTTCTCGCTCTAATTAAAAGGAGTGTTCCTTAAAAACGTAGGTATGGTGAAGAGGAAGAAAAAAATGTGTGGCTAGTTGTTGGCAGCAGCTACTTGTTTGCAAAGGGATGTCATCACCTTCAAAATTTGTTGTTTGTAAGAATGCTTTTCTACCTCTCAGTGTTGCGAGTAGCATTTAAAATAAGCAATACTGAGAAAAGATCATCAGAGTTCTTGTATTTTTCCAGGCTATTTTTGTGAAGATATCGGTACAAGTACATTCAAAGATTTTTTTTTTTTTTCCGATTTTGTATAGATTTTTCACATAGCTGCAGTAGAGAACAAAGGTTTCATATTGGGGAAAAAAGTATTATTTGTAAATTCTTAGTGGGAAACTGGGGCAGACGAGGTGTGTAAATTAACTTCAAAGTCCTGTAAATTGTCAGAAATTTGAAAAGGTGATTGGCCTTTTATTTTATAATCTTGTCCAGATGCTGTCATGCAATATAAACGATAAAATTAAATTATTATGTTGTCTGTGTTTTCCATTATCAAATAAATTCTCGACGTGGAAACTCTTGAAGCGATAAGTTCACAGTAGCTTAGATGTACACTCTGATGCCATGACATGTTATTTACTAATTCTAGTTTGTGTTTTTATTCTCTTTTTTTACTCCAGGATATTTTTGTTGGCATTTAATAGTACAATAGTGAAATCAGTGCAATAGTGAGTTCTCCCTTGCAGAAAAACACGGTGGCCAAGAAGTGACGTTAAGCCTACTGCATACCTAGACATTTACTTTGTAGATGTGAAGTTAGTAACTTGATGGTGACAGTCACGTTCGACAGAGTGGTGTGGGGACTCTGCCCCATCTCAGCGCTGCCGTAACGCCTGGTTAGAGCTACGTCCTCGCCAGCGTTAGCTACGGAAGGACATCCAAGGGATGGCCAGGCGTTGCGTCTATAGGAAGTGGAGGTTTGCAGCCATAGAGGTTTCTAGATTTACCTTGCCTTAGGAATGTAGTAGAAGTGCCTCTGCCTTGTCTTCTTGGTGTCTAAGCTGGAGTTCATAGATTCATAGATTCATAGATTTCTAGGTTGGAAAAGACCTTAGAGATCATCGAGTCCAACCATCCCTAATCCCCATTAAACCATATCCTCAAGTAGCTCATCCACCCTATTCTTAAACACATCCAGGGATGGGGACTCAACCACCTCCCTGGGCAGCTTATTCCAGTGGCTGACAACCCTTTCAGAGAAGAAATACTTCCTAACATCCAACCTGAATCTCCCCTGACTAAGCTTAGGTACCACTTGAGGAGGGAGGAACAAACCATCTCCAGCGGTATCTTTGGATCCAGTCTTGCATCCTCTGAGAGTGATGCCATCTTCCACGTGGACTGAAGTTGTCACAACTGACCATTTCCAGTCGTTTTTCGAAGTTTTGACAGCTCTGTGGGCCCCACTGTGAGATGGAGAAACCAAGACCAGGAGAGATGACACCGAGGACGATGCAGCTCTGGCAGCGGGGTGCTGGGGTGGGTGGCAAAGTGGAGAAGAGCCCCTGGTTCCCCCACCCAGCCCAGCTCTCCTCCCCACCTCTGCCTATGCTGGCGGGGCTCAGGTGGAGCTGGGACAGGTGCCCAGAGTCTGCTGCGATGGGTTTACACCAGTTTTGTCCGTTGGACTCCATTGCTTTAGAGAAAGCGGGGAAATTCAGCAGCCAAGGTGGATTTCCATCCCCGACTCCCCTCTGTGTTGTTGCAAGCGTTTGCAGAACATATGGTATGTAAGAATCACCCGTTTCTCCGTGAGATCCCAGCAAATTCTCAGCATATCAGGGTGAGATACTTTTAGAGCGTCTCTTAACTCTTTAAGTGCTGAATTTCCATCCCTGAGCATTGCGTGAAAACATATGGTTCATCCCCCACCCGGTGCCGAGGTTGGGTTTTTTTTATGTTGCAGTTTTTTTTCCCTGTTTTGTTTTGTGTGTGGTTGGGGTTTTTTGTTTTGGATTTTTTTGTTGTCGTGGTGGTGTTTTTGTTTTTTTTCTCAGAACAAGACAGGGGAAAAAAAATACTTGCTACCACCTCTAACTATTGGTTGTGTGGCCTTTTGGGAATGGCAATATTTTATCTTTGCTGAGATTTTGCCCACGTTTTGAACGACAAAACTCTCAAATGATGAATTAAGTGCAAGCCAGTCTCTGACCATGGCAGGAGGGGTTGGAACTAGATGATCTTCAAGGTCCCTTCCAACCCAAACCACTCCATGATTCTTGCATTGGAGGATTTTTCTACCCCATCACTAGTGCTACCTGTCTGATTTTGAGCAGTGTTTTACTCACTCACCTCTACCTTCCCTGTACCTCCCTAAACAAAGTTTCATTTCTTTTTTTTTTTTTTTTTATTCTTGGAGATAGTGCACTGAGCATAAATATTTCATGTTATATTTGCGTGTCTTCCTTACCACTTACCCACTTTTTCTGGGTAAAAAGACAGAAAAATCGTTTCTACAGTTGCTTGTTACACAGAACTCAAATTTTAATGACTAAAGTAAATAGAGGTTTTTTCAAGTTGAAATCTGTTAAAAAAAAAAATCACCAAGACAGTGTCGATTACAGGAAAATGATGATATTAAAGCCTGTTCTTAAGAGCATAAAATGCCATATAATCTGCACAATAAACAGTTTTTTTTAAATGTTCCTGTACCTTGCAAATGGGCAGTAGACATGTTTATGAACACTTGAGTGGGGTTTTTTTGTTGTTTGAAGTCACTTCTTAGTGTCTCCCACCCTACAAACACATATGGAATCGGTGATCAACGACTGCAAGGCATAATCTCATTTTGGTTTTAGATAAGCATTAAAACCTGTGTATTATTAACACTTTTGTTTGTTTTGGAAAGCAGTGTAATGTTGATCTCAAAAGTAGATCCAGGGCTTTCATTTTTCAATGCTGTGGTTCAGGTTAGAATGTACCACCAAAACAAGGATAAGCGAGTTTGTAATCATATGGAAATACAGCAGTGAGTGTCGTTGAGTGTCTGGTTGACGGTACATCCATCACAGCAATTAAATTATATGGTTTAATTTTATTTTTTGACCTTTCTGCCAAAACCGTCTTGGTCTAATTTTCAAATATCCAGTAACTTCTTGGTGTCTTTTCTCAGTTTTATTCATTTCTGCAAATGTGTTTTATTCCAAGAGAATATTTTCATATTCCAGAACTGTTGGAATAGGTGGGATTTTTCACATCTAAACCTGTGGCGGATGCATCAAGCTAAACATACTGCTGGTACCCATAGATCCAGTCCTTTTTATTGAAATGGGGTGGTGTTGGCCTTTGTCAACGATGAGTTTTGCAGCTTTTCTGGTAGTTGCAGATCAGGCAGTAGTTCAGCAGGGCGCTCAGGAGCTCTTCTTTGCCAGATTCCTGGTTTGACGGGGCTTTTTGAATAAAGCCACGGTGTTTATGTTAACGCAACATATACAAAAATAGTTCTCCTTGCATCCCGTTAGTGGTGGTTGTTTGGTGGTTGGTTTTTTTTTTTGGTTTCTTTTGAACTGCTGAAGGAAAATATAATGCTGCCAACTGTCGTGGAGACGAGCTAGGTAGATAGTATATTTGTAATGTTCTTTTCCCTCCCCCGGCCTTCCTTTCGAAAGAGCTTTAGCATCTCTGGAGTCTGCAGCTCATTCTCGAGGATAAATTTACCCGAGGTGAAGCGCGGTTCCCTCCGAGGTGAACCAAAGCGGCTGTTACAGCTCGCTCCGGCGCCGATGCCGAAGAGCGTAACCTCTGGTTGGAACGACGGGAAGCGCCGCGGATGCGGATGCTTGGGATTTGGGCAGGTCCAATGCCACCAGGGCCCGTGCGTGCCCACCCTTCCTCCCTGACGCTGCTCCCAGTGCCGGCGTCGGCGTTCAAGTGATAATCTTGCCTCGTTTTCACTGGCTAATAATGGTGATTAACCTTTTCAGCTTTGACATTATAGACAATAAATCAAGCATATTGGCGCCGCGTCTGCAGTGGTAAAAGTTTTTAAAGGATAACAAAACAGGGGCTAAAAATACAGCACGGGCAGTATCCGCTGCCCGTCGTCTTGTAAATCAGCACTAATTACTGCGCAGTTGGGAGAATTTTAGAACGTGCTCGTCCTTGCACTGCTTGGAAGCCTGGAGCCCATATGCAGAATCAAGAAGCGATTTTGGGAATCTGTTTATAGCGTCGGACCTCTTGCTATTTTCAGATCTCTTCCCCCCTGCTTTCGGTTTGCTGAAGGAACAAATCCTCCGAGGATGAGAGCTCCTACGGGGTAAGGCAGCGAGGGCGGCGGTGGTGATGAAGAGAAGAGAAATCCAGTCTTGTCTCCTCTCCTCCATTGCTGTGCCAGATGGGACTTCCAGACCGGCACATGGTGACTTTCTATTCCTGGCGCCGTTCGGGGATGACGGTGCGGTGCTTCTCCCGCGGGACACGCCAGTCTCCGTTTACACGGTCGTCCCTCTTGTATCCGAGAGCAAAGGGCTAACAGTTTCTGCTGTTCCCGAAACGTGGATTTGTGAAGATCATCAGCTGGAATTGTGGTTTGTTAAGCGTTTTGCTTTCTGGCATTGCCACTGGATCAGACAGAAGTGTGTAGCCGTCAAAAGTGGCAGCTAGGAGAACAAGTTGTCACTGCCAGGCTGGATGCGGGCATCTCGCGGTCCCTTCACGTGCTCTCCTGCTTCCCATCCCATCCCTGCTCCTCCCTGAGAGTCTGCCCAGATGATAACGTGCCGGCTGCTCGACGTGCGACCGGTATCGTTTGCTTAGGTTTAATTTGCCATGGTGCATCAGAGCGCTGGTAGTCACATGATAGCTGGAGACCTAACCGTGGGCTCGTTCTTGGAGATACTGTTAATTAAATTTTTTATGAAGGAGCTGAGGCACACCAGCAGTGATCTCCTTTCAAGCAGAAATGTAGCAGGCAGTTCCCAAAGAGACCTCATCTGCTCTCTTCTCTATGAAAATCAATTAGTGTTATGAATGTGTGATAGCTTCTTAAAAAAATCTGTCATGATGGAGAAGTCTTTACACCTTGGAATAGTGAAGGGAAGGACAGGATGTCTCTCTTGCTCCTCCTCCCTTCCCTTCTCCCTCCCCTGCTCTGGCTGCTGAACACGGCTGTGGGCGACCACTTGAACTTTTTTTTTGTTCAGATTCGTCAAGTATTTTAATTATTTTTTAAAGAAAAAACAAGCACAGAGTTGTTCTGCTGGATAAGGACAATTTGCAAATTAAGAAATCCATGCTTTGATACCTATTACTTCATCAGCATCCCCAGGTACAGGATTGCTGGGGCAAATTCTTTACTAAGTAGCACTTTTTATTTCGGAAATGACCCAAGGTAGACGTGGCATTATCATTGATTTTGTAGTGGGGCAGCCATTTGTGCACCTACTTAAATGCTTTTTTGATTCTCTCCCTCTGCAGCGGGAACACCGTCTCATTGTTGACTGTGTGTTTGTTTTTTGAACTTCCTAACCAAGCTTAAATGCTGATTTTTATCTTTCCCCGCACACCGTGTTTCTGCCTAAGCAGAGCTGCACACTAAAGAAGAAAAATATCATACTTATATGCTAAAATGCTTAATAGCTACGTAGCAGTTATAGACAAAAGATCATTTTCTCAGCGTGGCAGTGTTACTGGAGTAAATGACTTCAACCGATCGAAAAAGGTGATGTTTTCAGTATATATTTTTGCCTAAGCCTTTATTTTCCATTGTTGCTGATACAATATTTGACATCTAGAATACACTTGCAGGAGATTTTTCTAACAAAGTGTATTGAAAAAAGAAAATTAAATACTAATCTGTGAAAATACAAAAGTTGCTTTTGAAACCGCCTTCCCAAAAATATGCAAATCGGAGAGTGGCAATTTTCCTTTTTGCCTGGGATACTGAAATTTCACCACCACTCTTCTACCTTCTTGTCACTCTTTTGTTCGCTCTGTCACGAAGTGACTTGCACCCATGCAAAATGTATGATTGCACAGGCTGTGACCTTTAAAAAAGGCACTGTTGTTTCCTTCCAATCAGTCCTTACGAAATTAGCACAGATATTAGCTGCCTTGGCTCTCCTAGTTCAGACCTTAAAAACAAGGCTGAGGCAGGAGGGTAAACCCACTTTCTCCCGTCTCCAAAAATAAATCAGGACATCCCAAATAAACCCCAAATATCCTTAGGCCTGCAGTTACCTTGCTGAGACCTCTTGTAGAAAGAGAGGAAGAAGGAAATTAGTTTTGAATTCATCATTTACACAGTTAATCCATCTCAATCATCCAGCCCACGGATCCGTGGAAGACTGGTGCTCCGGGGGCGGACAGCTTCCCAAACGGGAGTCCGCGAGCCACGGGCGTGCGGGCTCTAACGGCGTCCTCGTCTCAACCGTTAGGGAAGTACCGAGGGTGCTCTGAGTGCCTTGGGAATTCACGGTCCACACGGATTTAGAAGGGAAAAAAAAGGGTGTTCTGGGATGCAGGCAAAAAGGGGAGTGTTGCTTTGTTCTGGGGCAGCCAGGAGCGGTGATGGGGAGGAGGAGCTGGGGTCACTGGCTGTCCCCCTTAGCTCTTCTCCTCATCTTCACTCCAGATCTTTTCTTCTTTTCCTCCGTCTTGTACCTACTTTTCTGCATTTTTCTTTCCTAATCTTTTACCTTCCCAGCTATGCCCTTCAATAGAATCGCACGACTAGGTAGTGGTTTCTGGCCAGCTCCCTGGAGGTGCTGTTTGGGTTTCTAAACATCTTTTTCTCTCCCAATGTCTGCTGAGACTCCGAGCTATTTTGACAGGGACTGCAAACTACTTTTTGCCTATAACTTTGCACTGTGGGGTCTTGTTACTGTTTGGTCTTTAGGCACTCCCACAGATGAGTGTAGTAGGAATTCCTGAAATTTAATCCAGTTCAGATTTTTTTTTTTTTTTTTTTTGGGGGTTTCCCATTAGAGTTCTGGAGGTGCTTGAACAGTCTGAACACCTTGGTGCAGGTGATTGGGTTCCCAGAAAAATATTGCTTAGCCTTTCCTTATAGCTTCTCATCTGCAAAAAAGAGGTAAATAATTCGGGCAGAAGTTAAAGGAATATCATGAGGTTAAATTGTCATTTGAAAAATGTTTTTGGAAGTGCTTTAGTTGCATGGGATCTTCCTGTTCCCAAAACTCCAGAGTCAGGAAAATCATTCTGTATGTATGTATTTTGTGATTCATTTTGGAAGCGCTTTAAGCATGTGCTTACATGCTGCAGTGAGCCAGAGCCTAAGGAGGCAAGCTCAGGGTGACTTGTGTTTTATCTCCAGGTGATGGACAAGATCTCTGCTTCCTTTGTGTTTTCTGCCGTTGAGAATGTGTCAGCTCTTAGTGTGAGAGGTACCATCAGCATTGCACCAGGCAGAAAAAAGCCGCTATAAGCAGCTGAATTTAAAGAGTGGAAGCCAGTTTCCGAAGGAAGCTTTTGTGGGAAGTAATAATTTCCTGGTCTTAGAAAACCCCTTCCCCTCTGAATTTATTTCTGGAGCCCACCCTGGGCCTGGCCATCTTCTGCTATTTCATTGCTGATGCATCAGCCTCCCTGATGATGTTAGCAAGGTTGCACCACACCACGCCGTACGCGTTTGCCGGTGGCAGTTTGAAGCATTTAAGATGCAACTTTGTGTACAAACCAAACTGGCGCAGGCGGATCTAATTTTCAAATTCTTGCCTTGTTTTTAAACATTTACATTGAAGCAGAGTATTA
This sequence comes from Tauraco erythrolophus, assembly GCF_009769465.1. NCBI lineage: Eukaryota > Metazoa > Chordata > Aves > Musophagiformes > Musophagidae > Tauraco > Tauraco erythrolophus. Next base: position 21,683,395 of record NC_141477.1, read on the forward strand.
ATGATCCAGTGGCTGTTCCACACCGGGTTATAATGCATTTCAAAGTCCTACAGGCTGCTGAATTTTGTATGTAGGCAGGTTGAGCAGATCTTTAATTGAGCTCACAGGACAAAAAGGAGAGCATGGTGTGGCTTTCAGAGGGTAACTTCCTTCTGAGTTTTGTGTCCGTGGAAAACAGAAATACAGTTAGCACCCTCATCTTTCGGGTGTTGTAGTAGTAACTACAGGATGTGACATGCCAAGCGGTGGGCAAAGAAAGGTGTTTGCAAAGTCTGGTGTGATATTTAGTTTTACCTCTTCCTGAGGTTTGTCTTTAACTGTATTTATTTTTGTGTGGAGGAAAGAGTCAAAGTCAAAATATGCAAGAATTTTTCGTGTTCTGCAGGTTCCTCTGCAGCAGGAGTGCGGATATGGATATGGTACTAAGTTCCTGTGGTTAGCTGCTTGGATGATGATAAAATATATCGTTGCCCTTATGCACAGTTGCATCATTTGAGATTGCTGGAGTTACGACTTGCCTGCAGGCTGTGGAATGATCTTGGGGAGCAGAAGGCAAGGGGGATCTTTCGGTGTGCTGTCACCAACCCTTGCCCTGGAGTTCATTTATCACTACCTCGGACCTGTTGCATTTAGCTTGTTCAGGAGGTGTCGTCATGGGACCTCTCTTGTTCAGTCTCTTATGCATCTTACCGATGCCAGACACGTTTCCATAATTTGGTAATATAATGCTATCTGGACTATTTTATCCTTAAAACCAAACAAAAGCCTTCTTGCCCAAAAAGCCCTTCAACACCTACATTAAAAGAGTATGTTTTGCCAAGAGAATCTCTCAGAAATCCTTCAGTTGGATGGTTTATGTTGTAACCAGTTAACCAACCCAGTGTTTGTTGATTAGGTGGGTCCCCTCTGTTTGGGCAGCGTTCAGTAACTGGTTAGGTGTTTACCTCTAGCCGCTAAGCTCATCATGAATGATCCAGACCATCACCTGAACCACCCGCATCCTCCTCCTATTTCTGGCTGCTCACTGCACAACAGCCGCCTTGTTTACAGAACTCAGATATTGCAGTAACTGGGGTGTAAATCCAGATCTGCTCTGCTGCCACTGCCCACAGGGCTTGGGACTGAAGCAGGCAGAGATTGACAAGACTTTTCCCGTTTGTTTTGCATCACTTGCTGCTTCCCATCAAACCAGCCAGCCGAAGGAGGCAGGGGTCTTGCAAGAAAAGAAGTATGTGATCTCTTAAAGACTGAATAGCAGTGCGTGTACACAGGGGACAGCGCTGCATTGCACAAGTGGTCTCTGCTTAGATGCCGTCAGATGTGGAGTCTTTAAACTTGGACTTTTTTTCACGGAATTCTTCAGGGTTTTAGAAAAAAACCCACCGTCTTGTGGAGCTCTGTGCTAGGCAGCAGGAAAGATGCTATGTTTTAATAAGAAGCTGCTCCCTTTCTTCTTTGCCTCTTCGAGTGTGCTCATCTCATGTTGATTGAGCTGTAACTCTCTTGGGCACCTTTGCAAATACAGCCTTGTTTCGCGGGAATTACTCTCTGCTTCCGCTCGTTCCCATCCGTTCGCCGCCTTCTACAAGATGTAGGCATAAGAAATGGTGCCTGTCCCAGGGGCCAACCCGCTTGGGCCACAGACTACCTTGCGAGTACAAGGCACGACGTGTCTTCAGAGACACGATCCCCAAGACAGAGATACTCTTGTTCTCTTATTTTGCAAAATCTCGGAGGCAGGACGTGCTGTTTCATGGTTTGGAAAACCCAGGCTTCCCAGCGTAAAGGCGTTCGCCGTGATTTCCAGGTTGTAAATGTTTATAAGATAATTCATTCATTTTGACATGAGCCTGAATCAAAATTTCAGGCTAATGAAACCTTTCCATCCCCCTCCCCACTCCAGGGACCAGGCTTCTTCCCAGCTCCGGAGGAATTTGGCTGCTCTGGTCTCAGCCTGTTGTGCATTCAGGGCACCTTAAATGACGGGGGGAGCAATTCAGTGAATGCTGCACTTGCAAATCCCATCGCTAGTCCCTTGCCAAGGTTTGTGGATGTACAGGAGAAGGGATTAGGGAATAAAAGAGCACCGGTGAAAATAGCTGTGGCATGATGGAAGCAGCTCGTTTTGCAGACACGCAGGATGCTTAAAAACAAAGGGTACTTCCCCCCAAGTTTCAAGCATCGCCATGTAATCTTTTCACCGTTGAATTTAATTGCTCCCGTGGTCTTTAATGGGAGTTGTGTGGCTAACTCCCCTGCACCGGGCTTTGGTGAACAAGCAGGGGTTAACGTTAAAGCAGAACACGCTGCTTTAGAAATGGGGAAAAGTAGATGCAAATTACTGTGAATGCTAATTGTTTCTATTTGAAAATTCTTGTAGTGTTTTTCTGAAAACACTTCCATTCAGTAAGCATTAGGTGGATAGCTGAACTGTTTGAAAACCTCAGTCATGTTCGGAGGGGCACGGTTGCGTAAGAAGATGAAAAAAACATATCTGGAGCCTTCTGGTCTCTTATATGCTCTGCTTTGGGACCTTGCAGCACATGAGGAGAGGTTAGAGTGGACTTCAGGCGTTTGTGTAATGAGAGGGACCAGTTTCCTGAAAAGATAGGGGCGGAGATCCAAAATCCTGGTGCGGGCAGGTAGCGTTGGGGGGTGTCTGTTACTCTGGGGCAGAGCAGGGCAGGGAGATAAATCTCCTATTTACAAGACATGAGCAGGTATCCCTGTCCAAGGCAGCCTTCCCAGTGGCTGCGCTCCTGGTTTTGTAGGCATCACTGAGGCTTTTTGTGCAACGAGGGCCCGATCCCATCCTATTGAGTAAGGGAGGATCTCTTCACTGATGGCAGCATGCGAGCGCTGGGCTGTCGGTACCGGGTATCCGGGTGGGCAGGGTCGGTGGCGGTGACAACAGCCCCGAATGCTGGGTTTTAATTGGATCAGAAGTTGGGTCCCGTCAAATTAACCAGGAGCTGCCACAGCCTCTTCCCACTCCCGGGCCCCCCTCTCTTCCCTCCTACGTGCGCCCAGGTGAATCCCGTAATTAGGTTGAGAGGGAAGCGGGTAGATGCCTGTGTCATGCTTCAAACCTTTCGTCTGGATGGAGCCTTGGCAGCTGTGCTGAACGCAGGAGAGGGAAGAGGGCAGCTGGCAAGGTTTGCTGTGAAAGAGTGGGAGGCATCAAACCATGCCCGCCCTCCCTCCCGGGCTGCACGGGCAGTGCACGCGTGTGCGTACGGGTGCACACGTGTGTGCCTGGCGGCTCCGCTGCCACACACAAGCACCCAGGGGGCTTTTTCTGCCAAACACCACGTCCAGCTGTTACCGTGTCGGAGACGCAAAGCCGAGCGATGCCGTGCTCTGAAACGCAGGGGAGAGCGTCAGGCAGCAGATATGGCTCAGGGATCAGTTGCCCGGCAAGGGGCAATGGCTTTAAACTGAAAGAGGGGAGATTTAGATGAGATACAAGGAAGAAATTCTTCACTCTGAGGGTGGTGAGGCAGTGGAACAGGTTGCCCAGAGAAGTTGTAGATGCCCCATCCCTGGACGTGTTCAAGGCCAGGTTGGATGAGGCTTTAGGCAACCTGGTGTAGTGGAGGGTGTCCCTGCCCATGGCAGGGGGGTTGGAACTGGATGATCTTTGAGGTCCCTTCCAACCCAAACCATTCTATGATTCTCTAACGCAGCGGAGGCTGTTGCAGGTCGCAGTTTCAGGGCTGTTCCTGATGCTGTAAAGGAGTGTTTCAGCTTTGGCCTTGTTCACACCAGTAAAGCTGGCAAAATGAAAGGGGGGTTTGAATGCAACTGGGTGTTTGGCTTCAGCTACGTTGTGATTTAATGGTGGGTTGAGGGGTTTTTTTTTGTTTGTTTCCTGCTGCTTGAATGCAGTGAAGGGAGAGAAGTTTCCCTCTGGAAGAGGGTGAAGGCAAACAGAAGCTTCGGTTCTAGCACCTGCCTCGTACCCCTCTGGGCCGCTGCTCGATGGGGATGGTGCAGTTTCTTCGGAGTCCGTGGTTACATTAGCTGCTGCCATACACATCGTGCGCTGGTTAGCTTGAACCATAAACAAATACTTTGTTTAAAGCAAGAATTTTACAATCAATAACTTTTTATGCGATCCTCAGGTTCTTTAATCTCCCTGCCGTAGTCTCAGATTAAATACAGGAGAATTAGGTTTCAGGGAGCGATGGTTTTGCTTGTATTTATCCTTTTGTTTGTGTCGACAGATAATCCCATTACTGCTGCTCTTAGTAGTTTGTTGACTGCGATTGCTTTTTATTACAGATGTCTTGCTTTAAAACTCCTAAGCCTATCTGAGCACTTGATTATACCTTTGGTGCTGAACACCTACCCACCCTCCCAAGGAGTGGACGGAATGACGATGAATATTCTTGACTTTAATACTTTCAAAAAAGAAAAAGCAAAAAGCACGCAGTTCTGTGGTTTCAGAGAAATACTCACTTTGACTTCCGAGGGCTTTAAATCAATTAAAAATTGGCTACGAAACGGTCTGAGCTCCTGGGAGTGTGTCCATGTAGTGAACTGCGCCTTGTTCTGGGCACGGAGGGGTGTAGCCCATAGTGAAAAATGGTGAAAAAGGGTCTGGCCTGTTGGATTGTCTCTGCTTGCTTCATCCAAGGATGAATTTTGGACAAGTCATGTTAGCTTGTATTAGCTTTGCAGTTTGTAAAATGGAGCTAATGATACCATCCTCCCCGGTCCTGCCGTGCTTCCGGACCGAGGGATGAAAAGCGTCGGCTGAGGAGCCGGGCATTATTTTTATCAATGAGCCATGCATGTGAACGTGGCTCATGCCGAGTTCAGTAGATGCTGAAATCTCTTGATCTCTGGAAGCAGACCCTTTAACCGAGCCACCTGCACGCGGTTTTGGGATTTGACATCGTATTAGCCTGAGAAAATAGTAGATCATCTCGCCTGGAGAGGGGTGTATCTCCCAGTAACTGAGCTGCTCCGGCTTTCCATGTCTGGTCCTTTCTCCCTGCCCTGCTTTGCTCTCCTTGGTATGAACCGTGTGTCATCCCCAGTGGGGTTTTATTTTGGCCATTGTGGTTTTAATTCTGTACATTGGAAATACACAAACCGTGTGTGATCGGCTCATGCTTTGGATTCTTCCTGCAAGGGGACCAGTTGTGAAGAAAACCAGTTACTGCAGCTGAACCCAGCAGCCCATGGCCACCACCCTGCGGCACAGCTCTGCTCCGGGCACCTGTAGCAGCAGGAATTACCCCGGGAGCTGCCACCCGTCCTTCAGGGCAAGGAGACGGCTGTCTGTCCAGCCGTCCCTCTGGTGGGGTTGGCACCCAAGTGCTCATCTTTGGGTCCTTCAGCAGGACAGGAGCTGGTGGCTGCCCCTCACGGCTGGCAGGGCGGGTTTGGCTCGTGCAGCAGGAATGGTGGGGAACCTCTGTAACGTCAGCGTGAGCGTATAAGTGTGCCCTGCGGGGTGGCAGCCGGCACCTGCTTCTCAATTCAATTAAATTAAAATGAGGAGAAAAAAAAAAAAAAAGGTTTCAGTGCAAGTTTGCAAATCCAGGTCAGTGAAAGGCGAGTTACCAGCTCTGTGGCTAAATCCTCGCGTGGCTGAAGGGTGGTGACTGTTGAAATGTGTTTCTGAAGAGTTTCCTCTCTTCCCCCCAGCGTGAAGCGAACTGGACGGTGTTTGTTCCGTGGGGACGTGCCGCCGAGGAAGCGGTGTACCCATTCTGACAAGCCTTTCCTACGCGTGACACGACAGGTTTTGAGCTGTGATGCTGTCGGATGCTGTGAGCCGAAAAAAAACGGAGCTTTAAACAGTATAAAAAACCTCCAAGATGTTGCCTTTTAAATGAGTCGTAAAGCTTCTCGAGGTGTAAAAGCCAAAAAGGTGGTTTGGCTGCAGATGAGCCCATCGAGCGTGTGTCATTCCAGCTTAAAACGCACCTTTGGTGGGAGGGGAATGGGTCCTGGAAACGCTTCCGTGGAGCTCGTCCTGGCCAAGGATCTGCTCCGAGGCTTCGGCTGAGCCAGCCTGGGGCTGTGCTGGGACATGGCCAGCCTGGCACCCGCGGGCAGAGGTGCCCACTGCCTGTGACACATGTTTGTGTGGATCTTGGTACTCGGTGGTTTTCCACTGTTTGAAACCGTAAAGGAGCTTGCAAGAGTGGGGCAAGTTTGCATGAAGTGTTCAGATACTAAAAATCTTAATTGGGCCGGTGCAGTGCCTGGGAGAGCCGTGTGGGAAGGTGGGCTGTGTTTCGGTTATCTTCTGCCCTCCTGGGGCCTTTTAGAAACAAAAACAAGCAAAACCTGAACTTTTATGTTGGCAAAACACAAGTCAACGGAGAAGCTGCTTGCTGTGCTGGAGTTCCACTCCATGTTAACTGCGGTGAAGTTTCTTCCCTCTGGCCAGGGTTGGTTTTATTCTGTCAATCCAAGCTGGAATCGGGCAGAAGCTTAATTGCATCTTCTGTGAGTGTTTTGCTCAGGATTGGACTTTATTATTGAGCATTTGGAGGTGCCCTTACACCCAAAACGGTGCAAAATGGTCTTCCCCCTTCCAGCTTTCAGAAGGGTTGGAAGCCAACGGGTCAGAAGCAAACATCTTACTTGGTTTGACCTGTGATGCTCCAGTGTGCTGCAAACAGGTAGTCATGGCCTCTGTCAGCCTTTTTTTCTTTAAATTCCATCTTTAAATATTGGGTTTATATTAATTCATAGCTGTTCAGAAACATACTCCATCAGTTGAAACCAGTGAATTTTCTTTCTTCTTCTGTCTCCTTTATCTGATTGTTTTAAAGACATCAAGAGAACTACATTTTTGCGTTACAGTTATGTACCTGCTGTGGTTTCACCAAAAATGTAAGCTTACTGTGATTTAAAGAAATTAGCAAGTTTTTTTGGCTAGTCAATGCTTTTGACAGCTCTTTTTAGTATACAATTTGTATTTTTCTGGATAGTCAGTAACTTTTTTCCTTTCTGAAAAGCTCTTATAAAAATCAAGAGTGTCATAAAAACCCTTACACATGTTTTTTTTTTTTATGGAGTCAGGAAAAATAAACCCAGGATTTTTAATTAAAAGTAATCTTGGGAAGTAGTTTTGGTTTTGTTGTTTGGTTTTGTTTGTGCTGTTGTTTTTTTTTTATTAATGAACATTCTTAAAAGACCCACTTTGAGACACCCAGATCTTACTGAGATGCTCTGTTCTGCCGATCCAGTCTGAATTAGTTGGAAGAGGGGGGCCTGCACCCCCAAAATGTACAAATGCATCAGAATGGGTGGTGTGTTGCGTGAGCTGTGACGGCACCGAGAAGCCCTTCAGGACTGGCAGTCGTGTGTCGTGGGCAGGTTCCTGCTCCCGTGGGCTCTGGGCTCGGGATCTGGGACATGGAATAAGGAAAAGTAGTGAAGTTATTTGAATGGTTCTTGGATGACTTAATTTTTCAGATAGGTTAATTTATTTTTTTTTAATTTTAACATAATAATTTGATGTTCTCTTGCTCCGTCCCTTTGGGTAATTTAATGTAAAGTTTCAGAGATTGGGTTTTCAGGAGCGTTTGTAAGAAAGAGAAAGTGATGGCCACAGAAATTGTCGGAAAGAGCTGTCACCTACAGAAACACAGCTATCATTTCATAACAGAAAGTACGCAGTGTTTTGTAGAGCATCTCTCTCCAGAACAGTTTTTGTGCTGTCATTGACACCGTTCCTGAGTTTTCACAGAAACATTTTTCATGAGTTTTTCTATATGGCTTTACTAAGCGTGGAGGAGATGGGATTCTTGTGGAAAGCCTGCGAGTGGACAGATGAAGATGGCATTTTGGGGGAACAGAGTGGGTTGGATAGATGGGGTGTGACAGAAGGTGATCTTTCTTCTTCCTGAAGAATAACATGTGCATATTATGGGATTGGGGTTTTTGACAAACAGAGGAACTTGTATAAATGGGTTATCAATCTCGTCAAAAGGTGGCTTGTTAACCATTACCAGTGTATTTATTTATCTACCAGTGTATTTATCTAGAGCTTACCTAATAAAAATGTGAAGTTTCAGACACAATTGGGAGTGATTGTTTGAACAAGAAAAAAAAATCCCGTTCCTGTGTTTCATCTTAGCCCCATTTGCAAGTCAGCTCTGGGCGAACTTTCTTTCGTAAAGTAGAAAAAGCCTGAGTTTTATCGCACGCGGTAAGCTCTGCTTGTCATACGCATAATTATAATAAATCAGCAGGAATTTAGTATCCCTGTGAGATCTCTGCAGGTCTCTCTGTAGTGCAGGGATCCCATACTGGTCGGTGATATAGGGCCGGTGGGTGCTGACAGTGGGGGTGTCAGCTCGTGCTGGGGGTCCTGCTGCAGGAGAGTCCATGAGCTGCATCGCTTCCGTTCACGTCACTACGGCCAAGTCAGGAGGTCCTTCTGCATAGCAAGAAATGTTTTGCTTTTGTGTTTTGATTTGTTGTTTGGTTTTGTTGTGTTTTTTTTGTTGTTGTTGTTTCCCCCCCCCCCCGCCCCGATCTAGTGTTGAAAAGCTGGGCAAAATTTTGCAGTGTAGAGCTTGCTCCTTTAGGTGACGAAGCTGGATAACGCATCGAGATAATGTCACCAACACGTTGAAGACTTTGGTAGTTGGCATTCATCACTCTTCCCTCACACCTGTGTGATGCCAGGTGGGGATCATCGCTTTCATTGCGCTCAGAGGCCATGTTACTTTGAACCATGTGTTTAAGGGCCTGCTAACAGCAGCCAAGCTCGTGGGTGCCACCTGGGACCATGGTGGGCTCTACTGGCCTGGAACTTTGTTTGCAGCTCATGCCCTTTTCCCGGGTCCTGGGACTGCAGGCATGAGGGAGCATGGCCGATCTGCTGGGCTTTACTGCTAGCCACTGTTCAAATAACCAAAACTGCTTCAATTGAGCCCCTAACTGTGGGGTGGCTCAGATGCTGGTTCAGGTCTTTGTGAACACATGTAGTATCAAAGAAACTCTGTTGATTATATCTGTGCTCCATGCAGCCCAGGATGGAGATAGCCAAGCTGGGCTGGTTATCCAGCCATCCTTGTATAGCCTTGAACCCAAGGCAAGCATCTTCCCGTGGCCTTGCTGTTGTACAGGATGAGCATACCCTTTGCTCGCAGGCTTTGCGTGTCCGCCCGGGTCTCTGTTGACTGAGAATGACTTGAAGTCCCCTAAATAGAGCCTCCAAAACGTACACCTGATCAGGGCTTTGCTCTTGGGAAGAGGCAGGCTGCTCTCCACTTGCCAGCGGAGGAGCTGGGGTGGCCGTCGGTGGGAGTCAGACCCCGCGCTGCTTCGCGGCTGCGTGAGATGGTTGAAGAGACGTCTCGGAGAAAGTCTCTGCTTCAGTAATTTTGGCCAAGTACGAGTACCTGAAGTCTGATGATTTGATGTTGGAATTGTTTGTGTTAAAAAGCATGAAAAGGCCAATCTTTGGCCTGTCTCTGAGTGGGAGGGCACACATCTCAGCCTGTGTATTGTGGCTCAGGAGCTGCAGCTGGAAAAGAAGAAAAGAGCATTTATGTGAACGGGAGGCGAGGACAGGGGAAGAAAGCGGTGTTGGCCTTTAGACTCAGCTTATCTAAACAAGCATAAACCCACTCAGACATCAAAACCCCTTTCACCTCCCAGGAATATTGGCAGGGGTTGGGGACCTTAAGAAATCGTGATTTAGAAATCTCATTTAGATTAAAAAAAAAAAAAAATAAATGCCACCAATTAAAAAAAAAATGTAGTTCTGATTTTTATTTTTAACCACTGCAACCATTAACTGCTACAGAGTCTTAAGGAGGAGAATGATGGGTTCCCAGTGCCCTGCCAGGGTAACTAAGTTTTTCCTTCTGCCCATGGAGGACATTCACATGTGACCACAAAAAAGAAGGGGAAAAAAACCCCAAAAATTGTTTGTGACAGCACAAAAACTTGGCAGGGAGACTTGGGTCAAATGTAGGATCTGAAAAATTGATATACTAGACTACAAAAGTATTCTGAATAATTGGGGATTATCCTTTAATTTCTTGAATTGAGGAAGAACTAAATCTTTTTCTTTTTGTGCAAAGTCTGTATTTCACCCATGATGATTGCAAGGACTGGGGATTAAATGCTGAGAATTTATTTTAAAATCTTGCCTACGGTACCTGTGGCACCAGTATACCAGATCCCAGAAATGCAGGTGGGAACTGCTTTTGCTGCTGGTCGGGAAGTCACGAGGAGGGTTTGGACTCCTTTGGCTGGGAGTTACCATGAACTGGGGACTGCTGTGGAGTAGCAGGTGCTCAGACATGAATTTGCACTTTTTCAGGTTTTTTTTCTTGCTGAAATCTTGTGTAGCCGAGATGTATTGTGCAAGCGCGAGACGGTTTCTAGAAGCAAAGAATGGCCCGTTTGGAGAACAGCCATTGATGAAAAGTGAGGTTACTTTTAATTTCTTGTACCATAAGTATTTCGAGTATTTTTCATCCTTAATGGCATTCTGGCTCGTTAGAGGAATTAAGCGCTGTGAGTTAAAATAACAAATCTGCACTATGCTTTGCTGGGTTTTAAATCAAAATGGCATTCTTTTTTTTCGTGAGCCCATAATCCTTTCTTTTATACAGTTTGATGCTAGCCAGCTCTTGCTTCCTGAGGCAGAACCATTAGATATCAAAAATATAATTGCTCTCTATATGAGTGCTCCTTTGTAGCCCATCCCTTTCATGTTTTGAGGCTGCAGCACTTTTATTTCTTTAAAAATATTCTATTAAAGTTCTTCTGAATTGTGTCTCCCAGCCTCCACAGGTAAGAGGTCAGCGCCTTGTTGGGATACAGCGGAGAAGTGGAGGTTCATGGTTAGGATTCGCTTTTCTGGTGCGGCACTTCAGCTGGAAACAGTGAAATCCAGAGACAGGCGAGCATAATTATCCCATCAACGCCAGTTGGGAGTTAATTAATCTACAGTTCCCCACCTGGCATCCAAAGTGGAAACTGTTTTGGGTGAGGGAGAGAATCGTAATGGCTTATCTTGCACTTGTTTGAGTGCGAGAAGGTTGGAACACACAGATGTTGAAATATATACGTCGCGTTCGTTAGCGTGTTACAGGAGCGCTGCTTTGCCTCGTTCCGCGCCTAAATGTGTGGAGGTGTCTTATTTGTATGGACAGGTGTTTTAAAGCCCCAGGGTGTCTTGTTTTTTTTTTTTTTTCCCCCTTGCTTCTTTCCATTCTGTATCTGTAATTAAAAGCACTGCAGAGACCTGCAAAGCACACCCCCTCGCCCATCCTTCTGTCCCCCGGGAACCGCGGTGCCGCTGGATGAGGAGAAGCAGAAGAGGGGAGGACGCAGGAGTTGAGCTGACCTGTTCTGCAGACCAGCAGTCGCTCCTCTCTTTCTGAAGGTTAGAATTGCAAAAGCCCAAATACACAGACATTTCCTTTAATAATACAAACCCGTTTTCTCTAGTCTGCCAGAATTCAGAGCGTCTGGTGGTTTCCATGGAGAAGTATATTTCTTACAAGGCCCAGCTATTTTTGCAGACTTATTTTGTAACGTATTTGAACTTGCAATCTTGTACCGTTTCTCTTCTGCTCCCCAAGCAGTGCAGGCAAACACAGATTCCCCACAAGCTCTGAGGAAGGAGCAGCCAAGGGCCCGTGTCGCCGATGGTTTTGAGGGTCAAGACACTCTCTTTGTGCTGTCCCCCAGTTTTGTCATATTTGGAAGGAGAAGTCCCCGCACGGGTGTGAAGGCTGAGGGTTCTCCTGCTTTGCACCACCAAAAGGATGCTGCTAAGCCCCTGAGAAGTCTTGCTTTGGAGAAGGTAATTTCACTGCTGCTGTAGAGTTGAACGGCTTGGTCTGAGTTTTACACGGTTTGAGTTTAAACATTTTTTAATTGACAGCTAGGCTTTCTCCCATTTTGTAATAATAGATAAAGTTTTGTCTGACAAACGCCGTTTCTTCTTCCTTAATTGTCTAATTAAAACTTAAGCTGCACTACTGGTGCACAGCTCCTTCACTGCTTTCTTTGCATGGCAGCAAGAAGAGAAACCTCGGAAAGACGTGACTAGACACCATACGCTTCTTGGAGCTCGTCTCCTATTGCTTCCGTGTTGTCCACTACAAGTTTAATTACTGTGTGAGAAACACTTTTTTCAAGTGGAGCCAAAATCTAGGATTTAAGCCAAAGTAAATTAACAGTTCTCAGAAAACCTGGAGTCCCAAAGCCAAGAATTTCAAGGCTTTTAGGCATCTCTGTGTTATTGGCAGCCATCTCGTGATGTCATGTGGTAGAACAAATGGACACCAAAAAGCTGAAGTCAACGTTGTGCCAGTTTAGCAGGGAAGATTAAAACGGATTTAATTTAGGGAGGCCAAACTGGAAATAATGATTATACACAGAAACGGTGGGGTTATTTCATAAGCCATATCCGTTCTTTCCCATTAGTGGCAGATTTCCAAGCTTCGTTCTTGGTTTCCTAAATTTGCACTCTAGTCTTTTTTGTTTTGTTTTGTTTTGGGGGCAGAGGGACAACTGATTTGTGAAGTTGTATTCAACTAATTGTATTTCCAAATGAGTTAAATGTAATATTCTGGTTTGTCTTGTTTTGTTTTGTTTTGTGGTTTTTTTTTTGTAAATTGCCATACTACTTGGTCCAAACATTGAATTTTGTATTAAATAACCAGCATTGAAGAACTAAGCAGGAAGGTCCAGCTGGTCAATGGAGTAAGGTTGACACACACGTTTCCTTTTGAAGGAAATTGATGATGCTTAATTTTACCTTGTGTGTGCAATCAGGAGGACTGTGTATGTCTAATTCAGTGCGGAGCAGGTAATAAGAGTTCTTCTTTGTGTCTGACTCTTGCAATACACAAAGCCCTCAGAAAGGGAGTTGGGGTGAGGCTCAGGCTGCAGCGGTTGCTTTTTCGAAGGTGGCCAGACCAGGTCCCACAGAGCCACTAACGTGGATGTCGTTGGGTGTCGGGAGATCTGGTTTCAACATATTTGGGTGCCCGTGAGAGCTGTTGGGAGCTGTCTGGGTCTTTTTTGCTGTTGTGTTGGTAATCTTAATGAAGGGGTCAAATACAGCAGTGCTGGAGGCTCCCCCCTCGTTGGTCCCACTGTGGGTTGGTGCCTTGACTTGAGCCCAGCTCCCGCTCCGGTGCAGATCAAAGGAGAGGGACGTGTTGGGGCTTCTCTGGTGCCACTGCTCATCCTTTCCTCCTCTCCAGCATCTCTGTGTCGGATCAACTGTTACCTGCCACGACTTTGCTGTTTAATAACTTGCTTTGTGTTCTGTGCTAAAGATATACTGTGACTAAAAATGCTCAGAGGTTGTGCACACCCGCTATGCCTGGTTGTCACCAGACGGTAGGAGAGACGCCGAGGCTGGTAAACGTACCTCCCTGCAACGACCCGTGCACCAAGCGGGGACGCTTGGCAACGTTTCCCTTGTATTTCTGTGCGAGGTGTGTGGCCACCACGCACGCCTGGCTGTGCTTCTCCTGCTCTGCTTGGTCCACGTGGTGATGCGTTCCTGGAGTGCTTGCATGCGCGTGGTCTTCTAATAATAATAATTTTGAAAAAAGGGAAATTCTGTCTCTAAATTTGTTGAAGTCTTTATCCAGTTTGAGTGCTCAAGGAAGGAAATGCTGAAAGCAAAGCAAGTCCTGCCATATCAACTTTGCCCCTGGGCGCAGGGAGGGAGTCATGCAGCACATGGATGGGATGGGAGCATCCAGATGCTCCAGGTCTCGCCTGTGCAGGAGAGGCTGCGGTGCCATCGGACTCCTCCACTGGCAGCACCTCCGTGACTGTCCCCGGTGCAGAGACACACATGAGAGCTGCGTGGTTTACTGCAGCGGGTGGGCAAACGGTGTGGCGTGCCCAGAGCAAGGAGAGGAGGCACCGGGCAGTACCGGAACGAAGAAAGCAGGTAGCTTTGTCTTTGGTTAAGGCTTAGAAAGAAAACATTTGCTCTGTTTTTGTTTTTTTTTTTAATTTTTATTGGTTTTGTACAAAAAAAATATTCGGTACGTGTATGTGTGTTGCCACAAAATGCCTTTGCTCATGGGGGAAAGAAAGGTGGACTGAGAAGAGCCTCCATCAAGTGGCCGTGTGTGCCCGTATCTGTGTACACCTAATAACATAAAAGGTGCTGCTGAAGGAATTAGCTGGGTGTAGCTGTGACAGAATCCACAGAGAAAAGAGACATTATGTATTACAACCAACGTGACTGACTGAATTCCTTGTTTTGATGTTTACTGTGGGTGTCAAGGATGTATAAATGCAAACAGAACATTCATGAATTATTTTGGGTCGCTAGTAGGTTTCTGAAGAAAATCATTTGTAATGAGCTTTATTTATGCACTAGAAATAAAGAGGGGATTAGGAGAATATTGAACTGTAAATGCACTGGTGATTTTTGGCTTTTGTGCATAGCACAGAGAATCTCATCATTTATCTCCGCTCTGATCTTGAATATGCAGAGCTGGCTGTGCCTTTTATGCAGCAGCTATTTTAGTTTGCAGCAGTCTGGCCTTGAGTCTGTAAGGCGTGCTCGTTGCAGAGTAGGCAACATACCTCCGTGGGCCTCTCCCCGTGGTCCTGCCGCTGGCTCTGAAGCTTTGCTGCGCTTTGTTAGCGTACCGTGACCCAGATAGTTCCTCCTCTGCCTTTGTTGGTGCTCAGCAATCTAATGTTCTGGTGGTGTGGCCTGATTTACCTGCCTCTGGGCCCGGGATGTGGTCATACCTGTGGTTTTACTCTTTAGCTTCTTCAAGACTGGAAGAGACGTTGCAGGGAGGAGGACAACTGGCGCGTGTGAAGGCTGGGCCGAAGAGGGCATTGAGTCAGAAGCTGCTGAGGCATCTCCAACACGAGGCGTCTTATTTTGACAGAAGGAGGAGATACCATACCTGGAGATTTTGCTTTCCAGATCTCCTGCTGGGATTAGTGGTGTGAAGATCCAGCCATGACTACCTTGAGTCCTTCACTTGCCGCGTCATTTTAAGCGTGTGGTTTGTAGACAAACTGAAAGGCTCACGTGCAGTGAGCTAAAGTGTCGAAGACAGTCTTGGTGCATGTGAAGAATGCCTCTATCTGAGGTGATTTACCATATGAAAAAACTGAAAATATGCTTTAGCACCTCTAGAATAGCGTGCATGCACACATCACGTGTGGCCAGCGTTCTCATGGGGCATGGGCTAATTTACTGAAATCTTAGCTTGAGGTGTACCTAGGTCCCTGTGTTGACGAGCCCTTGTTTTGCTGTGAAGGAAGGATGCATCAGACAATCTTTGGAGTCGGGTTAGATTGGGAGATTTGCTCTTGGCTGTTGCATTTTAACAGGACTGTTGAACATCCTTCAGTGATTAGGATATTGATGCCATAGCATGCACAGTGTTGAGAGCACTTAGAGCCACAGTCGCAATTTCACACAGGTGCAGACTGCAAATAAAATATTTTTTCTTAGCAATTTCAGGCTCGTACACTTAAAAGGAACACAGAGGTGTTTTTCATTTGCCTGTTCATATGCGCCGTGTGCATGTTTTTGGAAGTGCTGGGGTCAGTGGCACGTCGTGTGTTTTGGGCTGAACCGTTGTAACGCTCAACGTGATCTGGACCAGTTGTGTTCATGTAAATCAGGTTCAATGGGACACGTTCCTCACAGCTTCTTAAACTCTACCCATACCTTGACCATTAAATGTGGGGTATTTTGAATTAATCTGATCCAGGAGGTTTGGTGTTGGTTTCTCCCAGCTGATGTAATCTTCCCAGTTCCAATATTACCCGGGACATTCTTGGAGCACCATGGATGTTATTGTTGTTTTGTTGTTTTTTTTTTAAGAGCTAATTCTTTAGCTTGAAGGTCTGCTTCATCTTATTTAGCCTCTTAGGTTTTGCAAAACAGCCTTGCCTCCTTGTTGGGCTGCCTGGAACTGTACTTTCACTTTAATTTAGTCACCTTGAAAGGGGACTGCCAAAAACAAAGGCAGGATCCAGTGATACGGATCAGCTTACACCAAATCAGCATTGTTGCCTGAGAATATCTCTTGCAGTGAGAGAAGCTTGAAACCTGCAGGGTGTCTTTTTATGAAAAAAGCAAAATATATACTTATTTGTATGCATAGACCACCTAGGGGAGTTTCTTTTGAATTTTGCACTGTTTTAAACACTCATTGATGTGAGTGCTTATTGCAGAACCAAGGACAAATAAGATGTACAGTAGCTGAAGGGCCATTTTTGTCTGGAGGTCCACAGGAGCGGAGTAAACAAGATTCATTAGAGTAAGAGGAAGGAGGAATAACTGCGGGGACATGTCACCTGCCAGCGCAGTGGTCCAGGACCTCAGGAGTCGGAGCAGCATTGTCTTACACCTTTTAATGGATGACAAGTCTGCTTCTGAGCTACGTAGAATAGAGATTGTATGAGGGAGGTATGAGTTTATAAACATTTATGATTTTTTTTTTTTATTAGAAGATTATTATCTGATGGTGTCGTTTTGTCCTCCTTCCGCTCTTTGATGTCCAGCTCTAGGGTGTTCCTCGCTGACCCTTGCACAGACAGCTGATAACAATTCCCTCCAGGCTTGACTAACCTTGATGTTGGACAGGCAGGGCAAGGCACGGTTGTGCAACCAGAGCCTCTTGTTGGGTTGACTTTTGGGGTGGGGGAATTGCTATTTCTTTGTGATGTTTGCAAGAATCCCTGAAACATGATAGGAACAGAGGAAAATATTTAAATCTGGACCGTGATACATTTCATTGAAGAGAAAGTACATACTTTGTAGCTTTCGTGCGAAGTTTTGTGTCTCAGATTGTGCAGTGTAAGAGTACAATTGTTTTAATGAGGTCTCAGAGAGAGATGAAACAGAGCTACAAGAATTTCTGAAGAAGAGATATTTGGTGTAACTTCTAGAGATGAGATGGGAGGTACCGGTGGTCCCTTTAGGACCTCCTAGGACCTTGGACCACTTATTTTCTCAGTGCTAGTGCAGTAAAATGTAAAACTTAGGTAGAACTTTTTATCTCGAAGGCTCGTAGGGTGTTGTAGGATTTCTGTGCCCAGCACACTAAATTGAAGCCGACTCTAGGGTGGATTGTAACAAGCTTTTAAGACTTGAGCGGTAGCTCAAAAGTAATTTGATATATTCAAAAGCAGCAGGAGGAAATGTTAGTTCAGCAAATTATGGCTATTAATGTGATGCAAAAAGGTCACTCTCTAACCCACCCAAATCTAACAGCACTGCTTAACAGCTTGGTGGGGATACTGCCAAGGTAGCCTGAAAGTTTGGGTAAAATTTCTGAATAGCCTTTAAAAAAAAATCATTAAGACTGAGAGGTTGCTGTGTGTCTGGATGCCCTCCCCAACCATGCGCTCGAATTTAGAGTTTTATTATCTTTCAGTGCAGATTTCTGCTAATGAGTTTAAGAGCAGCTGTAAGCTTTACCCGCAGGTGGAAGCTCTCCTCCCCTACGCCCTCCCCTCCTCTCTTAGGAAATCATTCGGAGTCTCAGATTTGAAATACTTGGATTCTTCTTAAAGATGACGGAGAGTGATGCTGCCATGGTGTGGAATGGTTTTGCTTTTATGCCGAGGGGGAGGTTTGAAGGCTGGATATATCCTTATATCAGCTACCAGGCAGCGCTGGCATAACTTGCTTCCAGAGATTATTTCAGCCTTTTCTTCTCCCCTCTCCCTGCCCTTTCCCAAGGCCCCTGCAGGGATGATGACCCCGCACCATTGACCCAGGCCACTTACCCAGAGCAGGTCCTGGTTGCATTCCTTGCTCTGAAGTCCTCTAGAGAAAGAGGTGCTTCCAGGAGAATCCTGAAACCTTGGACGCAGCAGGTCTTGGTTCAGAGCATCTGCAGGGGTACAGGGATGGGAAGTGCCGGGCGAGGTGCCAGCTGTGCCACGGCGAGGATGGTCTGCTCTTGTGGCTATCAGATGCTTTAGCCGAGGGTTCTTTGAATTGTTGTGAAAGGTTTGATTGTTTTTGTTGTTTTTTAAATGGCCTCAATCACCGTGGTTTGTAAAATTGATTCCTTGCTGCCTTTTCCCCAGAAGGTACCATTACATGTGAATAGACCTTTCAAATTCAGCTCCGTTGAAAATAATGGAATTAGTCTGTGCTGTTGTTCCCATTAAGGAAATCAATCTTGTTTTGAAAACCCCTGTGCTTTTGAGAAGAGCAGAACTTGACAGAAGGATCTACCTTTCCACTAGGCAGAATTCCCCTGGAGACATCTGCTCTTGGTGGGCATCCCTCGATGTTCCCTTTCCTGTCTGGGGGGGATTTGCTGTGATTTTTTTTTTTGGAACTGGCGTTTCCTTGAGTAGTTTTATGCTGTTGCTTCTGTTAGTTTTTAATGTTGATCTCTTTCCACTCATCCTTTATCTTTTATGACATTTATGTCAGGTCATGGACAAATAGTTATGTACTCCACGGTTTTATTTTTGGTAGTGCTATCCTCACTGAGCATAACTAGCAGGCTGTATTTCAAAATTGTCTCCTGCTTTTCCTCTGCCAGAGCTGTTAACTGCTCCTCTTTGATGGCCTCTTTCCAGAGCTTCTTAGCCCTTTTAGAGCCAATTCTTCACTTTTCCTGGTTGGACACTGAGTCGTAGGGATGTCCTCGATGATTTGTTGACTAGAGGCCGTGGATCCATGGAAGCTGTGGATTTCTTCCTGACAATCCTGAGTAGTGCAATATTGTGTTGGCTGCTTTGCTTTTCTTGTTTTCCTATCTGTTCTGCTATATTTTTATATAAAAAATATACATATATAAAATAAACAAGGAAGTTTCTGTGGAAAATAAATCATTGTTGAGAGAGGGCAAAATGACACTAAATTGGCAGCTTTACAGAAGGTATGATGCCTTTGATTGATTAGTTGTCAAAGAAATGTAATGTACTAAACATGATGAAGATTAAGGATGTTAAGATGGTTAAAATTCAAGTTGCATAAGTGTTTGGTGTTAGATTTAGAGCCTCTTCCAGAATTTTAATTTTGAAAATGCGAAGTATTTGTTTTGTGCTGTTCCTTAGGAGCTCTCTAGATGTTTTGGAAAATTTGAGTTCTTAAAAAAAAAAAAAAACAAACAAACCACAAAACCAAACAAAAACCAAGAGGAAAACAAACAAAACCCAGTCTGAAAGTATTTAATATTCACAGTTTATGAATTAGGTAGAGACACTTTTTTGTGATTAATAGTGAGCTTCTGAGATGCATTAGACACTATTTACAGAAACCGAGCACCAGAAATAATAGTAGCATTATCCTGAACCTCGTAATTACTCTCAGG
Source organism: Tauraco erythrolophus (assembly GCF_009769465.1). Classification (NCBI taxonomy): domain Eukaryota; kingdom Metazoa; phylum Chordata; class Aves; order Musophagiformes; family Musophagidae; genus Tauraco; species Tauraco erythrolophus. Next base: position 21,702,687 of record NC_141477.1, read on the forward strand.
GTCCAATTTTACATTGTATCTAGTGTTCAAGAAATAATAGCAGCGTATTTTTCAGAAAGTGATTGTTTAGGTATTTAGATAGATGCATGTACAGCAGGAGAAAATATTAGTTAAACTAAACAATGACTTTTGAGGAGACTAGGAATTATTATTATTCGAATTTTTTTTTTACCTTTTGTTCTTTCTTTTGAAACCACACCCTCCTCTCCCACTGTCTTATTCCTCCTTTTCTTCTAGGAGGCAGGAGTTCACAGAAACAAACCCGGGGGCTTTGGATGGAATCCCTGTTGGAGTCCTCCTGGATGCTCTGCATAAGTAACCATTCAGAGCCTTTTATTGCTCTTATCTCCTTCTCAGGGATGCCTGGTTTGGCCTCCAACCGCTCCACTTCCCCTCCTTCCAACTGCTAATAACTCCTAGTTTACTTAACAAAGCGGAACAGAAAGGAGCCTGCAGACAACCCAAGAGGTTGCTCAGAGGTTGCTCAGTCCCCTCGGAGATCCTGCCCGTTTGCTTACTGCTGGGAGCCATCAGGTGCACTTCTCCAGGAGAACACAACCTGGGTGATGTGCAGGACGTGAACAGACGGCACGAACCGTCTTGGCCCCTCTCTCCCCTTACGACTCGCTCACCTCCACTTTTGTGGCCAATTCTCATCTCCCCAGTTGTCTTTCTAACAAGAGCCCTCCTTGAGCTTGTGCTGTCAACTTCCATTTCTCCTTCCTAAGGACTCAAATAGACATCTAGCTTTCTCTCCTGGGGAGATTTCTCTCCATATCCGCACAGATACTGCAGTATCTTTCTTAATCATCTCCTTCGTGGTGATGCTGGAGAGGTGAAAAAAATGAAATGCCCCAAACCTGACAACAGCTAAGCTGGTGACAAATGACTGTCACATTGACCAGTGTAGTCTGCTTGTTTCTGTTCTCTCTCTTTAGCAGCGATACGAAGTTGGACTGCAAGATGTTTAAAATCATCTCCCTGTTCTGTGCCTGCACAGCACCAGCAGCCGATGTTCACGGTCATCGCTGCCCTTCCAGGGAAGACCGAGGAATGTGTTTTCAGATGTGCTGGCAGATGATAGGGACCCTCAGGCTTGCCTGACCGTGGTAATTTGTCAAAAACTACAACCTTCATTGGGGCTTTGCCTTTGAAAGCTGCCCCGTGGTAGTGAAGGTGAGGTGACGAGCGCCCTTGTTTTCCTTGCAGAGACAAACTGAGAAGTTTTAGGCAAGAATTGTGTTGTTAGACCCTGCCAACACAACAGGTTTTTGTGTTGTCCGCGGACGCTTCTTGCTGTGAAAACACGCAAGATGAATTTGACATTTCTGTTTGCTGTAGCTGTGTTTTGCTGTTCTCTTCTGTGTGTGCAAGGGGATGAGGCTTTATCTGCAAAACACCCAGCAACCCCAATCTCAGGTACTTCACGTGCCATGGACCTTACGTACAAGGACTGCATGGAGAAGGTAACCCTGAAAGAGAAGGTTGACTGTGGCTGGAGGAGCCTGGCCACAGGGCCTGCTCCTAGCCGTGTAGCCAACTGCCATGAGTCCAACTTGGTTTTCTTTGTCCTCTTTTCTTGTCTCTTCTTCCTTTGAAGTTTTTTGGATGTTGATAGTCTCTTTTGCTTGGGTGGTGGACCCTACATGACACCGAAGCCCTTCTGCACTACCTAGAGTGTACTCTATCCGTGCAGTCAGCCGTAGCGATGGCCTTCCACCATCGTGCTGGGGCAGAATGACCCAACTTCTGCATCTGCTGCTGCTTCAGCATGCAATTTGTAGGCAGCCCTTACTGCTGCGTTGGTGGAAGTGGCATCAGGACAATGAAAAGCTCGTCTTGCACGGTGGTGTCTAGGCTGAGTTTGTCAAGTCCTCGCGGAGAGGAAGGGGACTCATGACTTGCAAGCAGAGCAGACTTGAGATGAAAGTCACTAAACTACAATAAACGAGGAGCTCCAAAGTATCATTTTTAGAACTGCATTTCAGTGCATAGCAGCTCTTTAAACCAATTTCAGTAATGAATAATTAAAGCTTGAAATACAAGAACAGTAAATATTTCATTAAAATACTAAACAGAAACTACAAAATCTGTTGAAGACAAAGGAAGCTTTATTTTTTTCTTCTCTTCTCTCCCTCTTACCACCTTCACTTTATCCTCCTGCATGGAGAACCCTGGTCTGGACAGAAGGAAGCAAAGGGACGCACAGCCATCAAACCACCGTTGGAGATTAGCAATTCCTCCGTGCTTATTAACCACTCTCTTCTGAACTGTCCTTCAAAGATTAACTTGTGGGTATAATAATTCAGATAATACTGAAGGTATTCCTTTCCTGGAAATGTTTGTGGGCCTTGTAAGCACAAGAGGCTGGGAAGCTGCACAGCTGTTCTATTGAGAAAAAAATGTGTTCAAGTTCCAGTCAGAAGTTGTGTGTTCAATAGTAGTTAATTAGTGGCTAAAACACATGACTATATGGAGATGCATTGTGTAATTGCTATTAAAATTAATAAAACCTTCACAGAAAATGGCTGATTGAGAACTTGAATGATAGTAGATAGTAAATAAAAAAATAAAGCAAATCCTTAACAGTAATTTTTCCAGATTTCCCCCTCCCTCTGCCCATGTTCTGGGCTTTTACAAAATGTAAGATTGTTTAGGCTCTCTATAGTTAGAAGTCAAATTAGATCTTGGTTGAGGCTCTGTTTATTAGTCAAGACTAGTTAATTACAAAGTGGTGTTCATTTCCAAGGGGTATTCAAGCAATCCTTGCTAAAGCCCAGCAAGAACGAATGGATAATGTGTATAACTGGTAGACGGAGAATGAGCCTTCAAGGTTGATGAAGATCTAATTTCCACTTAAAAATGAAACCAAATCTAATCTGAGGAATTAGAAGCAATAAGCATGATGCGTTAAAGGGTATTTATAGGCAGTGTTGATCTTTCTTCTGCATTAGAGTCTGCCAGGCTTCCAGGTCAGGAGGACCTGCCTCATCCCTCGTCAGATGATGGCAGAAGCAGATCCATATGTCGTTGCAGACATGGACTCTCGTCCATGAGAGCTTTACGATGAGGCAGTCTTCTCTCACCACTGGGTTGCTTATATTCGAGCAACAAGCACTGAGTGATTACACAGTCATCGCTCTGCCATCCCTCCCGAGAATCAGCGTAAAGAACGCACACCAGGCCAGGTTTCTACAAAACCCAAATCCTGACATTGTTTCCCATCTTTTTTTTTCCCCATGATTGTACTGGGTGCTGCCCAAAGACGTCCATTGATAATTGCTTGATTGGTCACTGAGGCTCTGATGTCGGAGGTCACTCGGGGTTAAATTTAATAAAAGACTTTGCTGCAGCATCATGTTTGTAAGCGCTGGGATCCCTGAATGGAGCCTCCAAATCTCAGTTGAATACCGAGTGCGTAGAAGAGTTTAATTCTGGACAAGGTGATTATTTAAAACGTACTACTAATAATTAAAAAACAATTTTAAAAAGAAAAAGCAGTGAAACCAACAGAGTTGAATGTGAATGTGAAATCCCGTTGGTCTCTGACTGCTTGGGACTGAGAGCCTGGAGCACCTTCCAGAGTTGGAGAACATGGCCAGGCAGGAGGGGACTGAGAGGACAATTTATTAATTATTTTTTTTTTTTAATCCAGAGGATCAAGCGGCAGAGAGTTGGAGAGATGCGGAAGGAAGCTATGGGCTGGGTGGTGTAGGGAAAGTGGCCATGAGCCTTGGCACCTGCAGATTTAGGAAGCTACTACACATGTGGGCTGCTTGGAGGAGGTTCCTTGACTCGTGTGCCTGGGGTCTGCCCAGGCACCAAGTCCCACTCTGCACAGCCTCTTAACCAGAGCGCTTGAATCGCTCCTTCGGAGAACTTGTGAGGGAGTTCTGAATATTGGCTGATGCTTGTCAAGCATTTGAAGATTAAATATGCTGCGTGTGAACAAGTTTTTGCTTTTCTTATATTGAACTTGGATTCCAAGGTGATGAGCATGGTATAAATATCTTGAAAGAGAAATGCTGAGCATAATAATTTGTATTGATCTCAAGCTAAAAGACCTTTCTACAACTTTCTGCTTTTTTGGTGTCTGATTACTCATTTGTGTCCGTATAATAGTGCAATTATCTTTTCAGCAGAAGAATTGGGAGGAGGAGATTATCATTTTAGTAAAACTGTAATTCCTGAAATAATAGTTAATTTCTTCCAGTTTGGTTTAAGGTGAAAACAAATGGTGGATAGCTTTGGGTGGGATTAACACATTGCATGTGTTTGGAGCACTCCTTGGCTCTGTAGGAACAGTAGTTTACAAGCTAATGCTTTGTTTTATTTGTGATAAACCTCTGCTTAGAAGACCTTTTAGAGTTTGTGTTGCTTTTAGTGTTTTTTTTTTTTAAAAAAAAGCTGACATTATTAAAAAAAAAAAGTCTAAAAACAATAGGTCCTTATCCTTGAGATAAGCTTTTTATAAATGTGATTATTATTTTTTTCCTAAACAAACAAACCCCCCTAATTATAAAGGATTGCAGCTTGCAGGTAGCACTGGTATGATTTAATTTGCCACTCGCTGTCATTATCTGAGTCACTCCTAGGGAAGAAAATGCAGAGAGCACTTCTGTTAGATACGCTGCAGGAAGACTGATGCTTCTGTGTTGCAGTGTGGTACTGATGTCTTGAAGGGTTTGTTCCTGATATGTTAAGAACACGTAAACCCTTTCAATTTAAAGTATATGAACAATCCTATGGTTATCAGTCCTTTTTCTAATTTTTTCATTTTTTCTTCCTTTTCATCTTGTCGCTGCCTCTGAAGCACGAACTGGTTTTGGAAGTGTTTTCAATTGGCTTGATTAAATGGTCTTTCCTTTATGAAATCTGCTGATTAGCTGAAATGTGGCATTACAAAGCCATTCCCACTCTGCCACGAGAAATGGCCAGGACTGGATTCCCTGTGAACGGTTTGGCGATGGAGCCCCGCGTGGGATGGAAAACCACACTTATTAAGGAGGTTCTCGTTAAGTACTTTACAAATACTGATGAATAGTTGGATGCTACTCCTAGAGACACTTTGTCTTGTGCTGGGAGAGCAATCCTCGAGCAGCTGTGCTCGAATTCCTTTCAACACAGTTGTGTCTCAGCTCTGCCCGAGGCAAGCAGATGATGTTCTGCGGCTTGACAAGGCCCTGTCTCGGAGGGACGGAGTTGGGTGAGTGAACTGACAAGAGGTTCTAGTTCACAAAATGGGCTGGAATTATTAATTCTGGTAGCGGGAGCGTGAAATACAGAATTCCTGTTTCCGTGGAGAAAGTGGAGGCCACCGTGTTGAGCAAGCGCTTGCCCCTTCAGAGCTGGCTCCAGAAGGAGTGATGCATTTTCATTTCTTCTTTTTTTTTTGTTTTTGTCCTGTGCTCAAAATATTTAAACGTTGCATGTGGGGAAAAAAAAACCCAACCCCACAAAAAAACACAATTAAAACATTGATTTTTAGTGCTGAGAGTATTTGGAGTCATTTTTGTATTCAATCGACTGTAATTAAATACTCAGTGAACACAAAATTAGGTCATATATTATGTAAATAGGATGAGACATCCACTAGCTCCAGCAACAAATGCTTTGGAGTCCTTAAGGGTACAAGTCACGATCGGACTCTTGAAGCCTAATCGGTTCTGTCTGACCCTGATCTCCTCCTCTGTCACATGCCCACCTGAATGCAGAGCAGATACTGAGGAGGACGCAGGGTGAGACCCACGGTAGGTCATCTGCTGCTTCCAGCTGTGGCCAGCGAAGCCTCCCCCTTGCCTGATGTTCTCCGGCAGTTTGAGATGAGCTCTACGTGGGGGAAGACCTTCTCCTTGCCCCCGGTGGACCTCTCTTCGCTGCTGTGGTCCAGTTGTGTGACTTGAGTACATCCTTTAGACACGGGCAGAATTAATTTAGGCATATTAAAAAAAAAAAAGAGTAGATGCTTAACTGTTCCGCTGAGTGAGGCTCGGAGCACTTGGCACTGCCCAGGATCGTGCCCTCTATTCTCTGAACATGACACTTGATAACTTCTGTTTTAGGATTCATAATTACAAATGCCAAACCTGATTTTGCTCTCTTTGAGGATGGTGCGAGCAGTAACAGGTCCGTTATTGTTAGTCAGAACAATTATGTAGCTCTTAAAGAAAGGGAAAAAAAATAAAAATCAAGCTGTTGGATTCTGCTTTCTCATGACGGGGACTTGCCCGCTGTGGGAAGCAGCGTTTCGTGGCAGTCCGAAGTCGCTTCGTCCTCATGTCCTCCACTCATTGCAGGCTTTGTTCCCATCTCCAGAAGAGGCTCTTGAGGAGCACCACCACCGTCCTCCCCCGTTCCTTTCTCCCCAGCTCTCTGAGCTCTCGCTTCTAAATCCAAACACAAGCCTCTGCGTGTACGAGGCCCCTGGAGAAGAACAAGAGCATGTTAGGAGGTGCTGGTGGCTGAGCAGGGAAGCAAGAAGGAAAAATTACAGGTAGCTACCTTCCTAACCTTTCCTGGCTCTCCACCATCCATTTGTTTTCCGTTCTACTGTATTTGTTTCCTTGTGAAGGAGGCTGCAATTCAGAGCTGAGTAGAGGATGATGCATCAAATCGTCTGTTTGAGTCCTTCAGGTATTAGTTTTCTGGAGCCTGTGCGGTTCGGTGCTGCTTGTGTTCTTCAAGTGATGGCAGAAGTAGATTTTAGTCCATTATATTTTGAATTTGTAAGAGAGATGATGTCTTCTCTAGCCTTCTTCCTTCTTCTGTGCCCCCCTCACCCATCCCCAACCAAAGCACCTTTATTTTACAGAATTTCTTTCCTTAGCCCGCAACTGATTCCTTGTAGATCCCTGAAAAAAAGCAGAGTAGGTTTAAATCAATAAGGAGAGACCAGCATTGTTGTTGGGAGCGAAGGTGATCCGTGGGGAGGTGTGGTGGGAGCTACGCTGGTCCCGAACCCTGATGCTGGGGATCAGAATTAGTCTGTAAAGGGAAATCAATGAGCATATTAGGGTGAGGGATACGGCGTGTAACTTTTTTACACCGAGATAGCTTTTTTCCTAACTCCCCATGAGATGGGAAGATACTTGCCTGCATGAGAGCTGGTCTGTGCACCTCGAGTTCCTATGTCCGGAGTCGCGAGGAAAGGACGGCGGCGTTGGGGCTCTCAGCAGCTGAGCGCACGCCGGGAAGCGGGCTTGCAGCATCAGGGGCTTCTCTCACCTCTTGTAAGCTCTGAACAACAAATTGTATGGTTGCTTCCCTTGGTTTGCCTTGCCACGTTACCTCTGGAATTGGGATATAGTACCTGGCCTGTGCAGTCCGATGTTTAGAAGGGAAAAGCTCATTTATCTGGCTCAGGTGCGACAAACCTACGTGGACCTTTAAGATTGGTTGATGTATTGCAAAGGTGGGCGACTTCTAGGAGCTGTTGGATGTGATCCTTGGAAAATGGGGTGTTAGTTACTGTTTGCTTTTGGTAAGGATAGCTGCTGGGGAAAAATGAGTGAGACTAGACACGCCGAGGACCTGATATTTCACTTTCAAACTTCCTTCTAGCTGGGTGGGTCAGGCTTGACTGCTTTCAGCTTTGTGCCATCAGGAGGCATGGATTTAGCTTATCAAGCAGCACTGGGCTTGCTAAGTGGTTGGCAGACATTATAGAAAAGCGAGATGCTATTCATGCTGCAGTGGATAAAAAGTTGGAAAGCATTGGTTTAAGATTGCAAGAGGCTGAGAAGAAAATTGAAGTCACGGAGATAACGATCATTGGACCTAATGCTGCTCTTGCTGAGAATGCCAAAGACCAGGTTGTGAGGCGTGCAGAAGTCCAGTTGATGATCTGGAAAATAAGTGCAGATTGAGTATTATCATCTTGGTGGGAGAATTGTGTGAATATATTGATGGAGAAGCAGAGGGATTCATGTGCTTGTTGCAGGGTGCTGGTCGAGCTGCATAAATGCCAGGTGAAATAGTGCTTCAGTGTGCCGTAAGGGCATCATCTTAGTGACATATCAAGCTACTAAGCAGTGACTTCCTGGGACAATAAATCGGTGAATATTATTAAATGACGCAGTGACTTGAAACTGGTCCGTATGTTGCGACTCCAAGAAAAAAAATAGGTGTTTTTTCACTAAGTGTTGGAGAATCCTTCAGTCTGAAATCTCAGGAGGTAATTTTAAGGCTCTGTGACTTGTGTATGTCATTCGGATTTGGCTTTTTCTCATATATCCTTAAAGAAAAAAGGCTTAAAATTGGTCTCATTGAAAAGAATCTGGGGTACTTTCCCTTCCTATTGCCAACAGGTTATCGTTTAATAAAACACTCTTCTGTTTCTGTACAAATTGGCAGAGAGAGAAATCTGGACTCTAGTTGGTGCCATAGGGCTACCTCTTTTCTTTTTTTCTTTTTTTCCATTTTTTTTTTTAAGAGAAAGGAGAATGAGATTTTAGGTTAAGCTGTTTTTACCAACTGCATTATGCGTCAATAAGTAGTGAATAGATAACATCATCTCAGTTGTGCGCACAATCAGATTTTATCCTTCAGCAACGGAGATTTTGTGTGCAGCTGCTGACAGAAGATTTTATTTGCTTGACAAAGGTCTCTGTGGACAGAGGAATTCTTCCCCGTTGACAAGCATGGTCCTTCAGCACATTTTTGGACTGTCTACCTTTGGAATTGTTCCTTTTTAAAGGTCTGCTGGTTTCCTCCAACCCATTAAATGTTCCCCATTTAAAAAAAAAAAATTCTCATACAAAAATTACCATCCTGACCTTTTATTCCACATCTCTGTAGTTGCCTTAACCTGCTTTCTTCTCCCTGGGACACCAGTGATGTGTCCCAGTGCCCCGGGCTGGGAGGGAGTTGGGAGGGCAGACAAGACGTGCTGGGTTGTGCCTTCTCATGGTTATTTGCTTCCTTGGGGAGGAGTATAAAAAAGGGCTAAGTGGGTTAAATAAAATGAATATTTTTCTGTATTGCACATTTGTGCCAGATCTGGTACGTGCCCCGATGTTGGTCATTCCTTGCAGAAGTGTTGTGGCTGTCACCATCCGGCGTGTCCGCATCGGATTCGTTTCCTTTGCAGGAGAGCAAGGGGTTGCTTCCCCCTCCTTCTTTGCAGCGGTGGTTGTGCACAGTGAAAACACGTTGTGTTAAGCGGTCCCATCTTCTCAGATTACTTGGGATGTCGAACTTTGTTTTCCTAATATGAAAACAGATAGATGCTGGAAGTTTTCCTTTGGCCTGGGGCTTTCTATAGTAAAGGAGAATTTGGAAACCAAGGATTATATTGTAGCCAAAGGAAAATTGAACATAATGCAAGTCTGACCATTTAAAAGGTTTAAGCTCTTGCTGATCCAAACTGTTCTTAGGTTTTACTTTTCCCTGAAATCTCCGTGTTGTTTGTTGCTTATGGAGGTCTGGTCCTCGTGACACCTCTCTGTGCAGAACCCAGGGCCAGTTCTGGGGCGTCTGTGTCAGAGTAATGCTTCTGGTTTTACTCCAGCATCGAAAGGAGTCAGCGATGTCTCTGAGCTGTTATTTATTAACATCCGTATCGCCGTCGTGCTGTGGCACATCAGGCACCGTGCAGGAGTGCAGAGGATTTGTGGGTGCGAGGTGGACGGGCTGCTGGACCAGCTCCAGTCCTGGCCAGTTTGGTGCTTTGGGCCACAGAAGTGTCCGTGACATTGTTCATGAACTGATTGGTGAGACCCTCGTTGCTTTTTGCAGACTCCTGCTTGGCCGTGCGGGGAGTGGGGCAAAACGGCTGGGAGATGGGGAGCAACGGAGGAGGAAAAGGAAACAGGACAATTAACTCATCTCAAAAAGGACAAAACGTTTGTTGTGCTAAAAATACGCAGCCACGTTGCTGATGCTACATTTCACAGCAGTGGCACCGAGCTGTCTCAAGATGATGAACGGGATGGGTAGCGATACAGATCTGCGTGGAGAAATATGGTGGCCAGAAGCTGAGGGCCCGGGGAGAACAGTGGAGATGATGAGCATCTGCACCATGAGGCCTCACCAGGCAGCACGCCGGGCTCCGTCACCGCGGGGAAGGCAGCCCTGTCTGCCCGGGGTGCGATTTCAGCAGCAGGAGTCACCCCGGCTTTTGAGGGGCTGAGCAGATGTCGTTTTGCCAGGGAAGAGTGAGGAGGGTTCAAGGACACGCGGTGCACGGAGGTGCACATCATCCCGCATCCGTGGGATGCCCTGAACTCCTTGGCAGGCATCTGCCGTTGGAAACGGAGGCGCAGAGCTCGTGCGGGCAGAGCGTGTAGGCTGGTGTCCAGCCTCTGAGTGGTTTTTGTTTTCGAGCAGCTGTTTGCAGGACCAGAAGGGTCATGGGGGAGGAACATACCATGTGGCTACCCACCTCCTGGCCTGCCCTTTATTGTCTGCTTCAAAAGCTTTGCTTGCCGGCAAAGTTCCCAATTTTTCTACTGTGTGACTTTTGGTTTGACTCCTCTGGTTTTCTACGCTGTACCAACCTTCCACTTCTACGTGCCGCATGGAACGTGGAAGATCTTTTGGATTACCTGTGACATTGCTCAGGAGGTTTCTGCGTGTTGTTGTATTGCACATGCTCCTCATACATTTACAAGCAAACCGCACACTGGGGCAAAACTAGGTCACTGGTAGGCTCCTTACTGGACAGATGTTTGATTTTCCTAATTCACCCCTTATATTAAGCAACGTAATTGTGATTTTAGCGGTAGCAGAGTCTTGCTGACCATAGCTAATTCTTATTGTGGGTCCATCAGAAGGTTGAATTTTGGAGGCACAAAATGAGAGTTCTGGGTACATGGGAGAAAGCGGGATATTTTGTCTTTGACTCTCAGTGGGAGGTCACAGCCTTTTGTGCTGGCAGCTCTGAAACCAGCACAAACTGGGGTGATTAGCTCCCTTTTCTAATGAGTACACAAAGCTGATTGTGAATGAGCCAGTGGGTACATTGTGCAACCTTGGCCTGCGTTTAATCCTTTATGTGAGACCCCCTTTTACACAGGAACAGCAATTGGAATCCAATTTACACCGGGCTGGGCATTAAATCTCCTTTCGCCGGCGATACTACTAATCGATGGAATCGGAATTCGGTCGCCGTTCGGAGTCTCTTCCCGTCAGTTATGCCACTCGCTCTCTGCTTCGCCGCGCGTTTGGAGAGAGATGAAGCCCTTAAGTGGGAAACACTTTGTCTTCCTAATACAAGAATAAACAATGTCTCGCTTCTTGGCAAAACACGTCCCAAGTACTGTGTAACAAGCAGGAGAGATCTTAAAAGTCCATCAAGAGATGTTATGGTAATTTTGCAAGAACGACCACCTTGCTTTTAGTGAGAATTATCTAAATATGAAGATAAAAGGAAGAAGAAAGGGAGCTTGACGTGCAGAGAGACACATGAAAGGTTTCGGGAGAGGCTTTCTGTGCTGCAAGGAGATGCTGGCAGTTGAGTTTTCTGGCAAGCACCTTAATAGCAAGAAGACTTTCTTCCTGTCTGGTTTTCACTTTAACAAGCAGAACTTGTTAAATCAGTTTTGGGGTGCATCAGAGATCAGTAACTGACAAAGAGGAGACTTCATATGCATCACTTGTTTTCTTTTCAAGGAACAGTGTGAATGCTGATTAATCAGCCCCTCCCAGCAACCTTGGGAACTACAGAATTACAGCTGAAGAAGCTTCCCTGTGTCGCAGTTGAGGAACTGAGACACAGAAAAATAAAAGGAAGTTTTTAGGAATGTCAGCGTTTGGACACCCACGTGTGATGGGGAGGAATGATTTTGGAAGTGCTGAATGTCCGTCCTCTGGAAACCAAGCAGCCGAAATACCTCAGCTGGGGAAGTCGTAAATGGGAATGGCAGGAATCGTGGCTCACTCTTGGAAATTTTGGCCGGTCGTGGCTTTTGAAAGCCAGCACGCTTTGTGCCTTGGAACAGCTCAGGTCAGGAGTTGCTCAGTTCTCATCCCCTTCTATTACTCTTGCTGCCTGCAACCCCTTGAAATATTCATTGTGCCTTTTATTCATCAGTGGTGTTTAATACCCCAGGCATAAATGACGATCTGGAACGTTTGTATTCTGTTACAGTCATTGTTTTGGGATTATCTAGAAAGCTGACACTGGGCTGGAAATTAGTGAGTATATATTCCCACTGTAACCAGTATGCCAGGTGTATTTATTTAAAAAATCATGAAGTAGCCTCCCTAAAATCAGGTGACACTTTTTACACAATTAGCTGTGTTTGCTTTTGTTTCTCACGTAGTTTCTGAGCCGTTGGGATGCACGTTGGTGTCTTTTCCAATCTTTTATTTGCAGCTACAAGAGCTGGAACTCTAGCTTAGAGGGGAGGAAAAAAAAAGTATTTTTCAATACAGCCCAAGGAATTTGTGAACAGAAGCGTTAAGATGAATACTACAAAGCTGATGGTAAAAATCACAGGCACTACTATGGCTGCTAAACCGAATGAGTTTAGCCACAGTCCGTACTTGCGCGGCGTTCTGCCTTGGTCCCGCGGTGAAAACGCGGTGCTGCAGAACCATGCAGGTGATCTGACATTTATGGGACCCTTTCCTGTCCTGAGGAATCTGAAACTCAAGCTGAGATGACTTCAGGTCCTCTCAGGACAGTCTGGAGGCTGTTGGGTCGGACAACATAGAATCATTTAGGTTTGAAAAGACCCGTAAAGAGTCCGCTTCCCAATCCACCGTTAAACCATGTTGCGAAGCACCATGTCTGGTGGCAAGAGGAGGCATTGGGAAGCAGAGCGTTACTGAATTTCAATTATTTTTCTTAACCTGGCCATTTCAAATGATGGATGAATCTGAAAATGCAGAAGCTTTTCCTTTTTTTTAGCAACAAAACATACCGCGGAGGAGACTGAACTGAAAAATGCACTTTTGGAGGGTGGTGCTTTGGGGTTCCTGTGCTGATAGATCCTGTTGGTATGTCTGCGGACCACCTTAATTTGGTGACCTTTCCTCTCTGATCTGAGCCTCTGTGCTGCCCAGATTGAGTTATTGCAGTTTTCTGACCAAGGCTAAGCTAAAAGGCAGCTGGTACAGAACGCAGCCACCTGTTTGATGGCCGTAGCTGCAGGGAATGTGTTTGACTTGATCTTCAGCAGGTCACACTTATTTCCACATACAAATAAAAAAAAATTAGAAAAAAAAAACCAACTCTCACCAAAAAACCCAAATCTACCCCTCAGGATTATTACTCTAACCTGCTGCTCCCATTTCAGAGGTGCCAGTTGTGCTTCCACGAACCGTGCCGCCGTGGTCGCAGGGTGGTCGTGGCACACGGAAGAGCCGCGGGCGTTGAACCGCCGGGCTTTCTCTGCGGGTGAAGTCTGGACTTTGCGGTCGATTCGGTCGGGCAAAGTCTGGTTGACCTTTCAGGCCAAGTTGATCTGCTAGCCTTTAAGGTGAGGGTATGGTATTTTTATTTTTTTATTTCTTAGAAATACAGCAGTCTGAATTAAGGACGAATGCCCTAAAGCATGCAACTGAGCTTGTTTAATAAGTGGAACGTTTTGGGGCATTTGATTTTGTGACCTCTTTTTCCGCGAGCAAAAACTCCAGCTTTTTGCAGGGAGGGTTATTTTGTGGAGAGAGGACGTTGATCTTATTTGGCAGAAAATAAATGGATGTTTGTGTTATGACGCCTATTCAAGTACTTTCTTTTCTGTATCTGCAGGATGCTCTGCCCCGAAATCAGATCTCGTCTGCCTGATACATTTTAAGCAGGATGATTCTGCTTCTTTCACAACTTTCAAGTGCAAATGTGTTAATGTTTTGCCCAGCACATTATTTCTAACAGGCTGAACTTTCATTGTGTTTTCGCAGTTTGGGTTTACGTTTAACTTGAGGCTTTCATAGTTATTTAATTCTTCATAATTTTTGATGCCCTCGTAGCCTCACGGCTGCCCCAAGATTGCAAAGAAAAAGACAAACACCCAGCCTCCCTGGTTTTATTTTCTAAAGATATTCCTTGCCCTCCCCAACCTCCAAGCCCCCAAATCTGAGCCCCAGGGGAAAAAAAAATCAGAAGTTGCTTCCTCAGACCTGTCAACTCTTGTGCTTTCAGGATGAGCCTAATGATGTTGAGCCCTATATGATTCTTTCACACTTGTCTACTTCAATCTCGCACCGCAAGACAAGTCGTGGCTGTGCGGAGGGAGGGATGAAAGTCCTGCTACGGGAGAAATCTGCAAAACGTATGTGCTGGGTGTGAAGGAAATTTGGGATCAGATGCAAATCCTGTGTGTAGCGTAGCTGGTTGGGTTATTTTTTTTTTTTTCCCTCTGCAGTTTAATATGATTTTTGTCTCGATGCATAGGAAATCAAATCAGGTTTTGGAGGGACACGGGGAGGGATAAGAGTGAAGAATTATGCTGAGTGTTTCCCATCTGCCTGATGTTATGTAGGTGGGAGTAAATGGCAGGGTTTGACCGTGGAGGGAAGAGAATTAGTGCTGAAATTGAGTACGTAGGTGGCCGCAAGCCGAATGTTTCAGAGATTGACCCTCTCTGCCTTTTTTAACCAGTTACGAGACCACTTGTCCGAAGGACGTTTTGTGCCCGGAGGGTCCGTATGAAAACGCTGGGATTGCCTTGACAGACTAAGACAGTCCTCTCTCCCAACCACAGCACGCAGCCCGCCGCGTCCCCTGCGCTTCTTCTCGTTGAAGATGGATAAGAAATGCTACCAGGGTAAATTTTAGGAGCAACTGGTGAGCGGCATTACTGGACTGCCCAGACTCCCTAGCATGAAGTCATCCCTTTGTTCTCTGTGTTTGCTTTTCAGCTTAGTCTGTGAGCGGTTTCCTCTACTTCTGTTTTCTGGTGAGTCACAGAGGAGCAGAGAAACAGGTTAGACATGGATGGAGATGAAATAGCTGGATCGCTGAGCCTGCTGCCTCAGTTTCTCTCCAGAGCGCGCTCTTTGCAGATAGTGTTTGGAAAATCACGTGTAGGTACTACAAACACACAAGCTCATGTGGAGGCAGGGCTTGCTGGCCCCTTTGCTGTTGGATTGATTTACAAAATGGAGATCAGATTTATGTTGTGCGTGTAAACAGTGTGGCTGCCTCTTTTCTAACTATTATCCATCATCTTTTAGCTCTTTGTAGATATTTACAAGCTGTTGTTGTCCCAGGCTCTGGTTTTGGTGTACCAGAACAATGACTGAAGCCACCTAGACGAGTGCTGAGCATGTTTCCTACCAGAGCAGCTGTAGGTGTGTAAGACGTAGGGATGGGGTCCCTCCCGCGTGCGGGACGCAGACGGAGGGTGCACACGTGCTGAGGGACGGTCTCCACTCCAGAGGAGCAACTGCTGAATGAAAGGAGTGGAAGGAAACGGGATGGGAAGACAGAAAAAAAGAGGTGGAGTATTGCACATCTTATTAATGGTTTTATTGCTTTATCCTTACTTTCTCGGTTCTAAATAGATCTAGGTCTTTTTTTACTTATAACTTGCTTGTAGTGGGGTCCCCAGTCAAAAATCTGGATCCTGGGGGCGCTGCTGGGTTTGAATCTATGTACACACGCAGCTGCAGCACACCAGGTACTCAGGCATCCTTTTTGGAGACTATTTTACCAGCAAAGGCTGATGTCAGACCTCTGGGTAGTTAAAAAGCAAATTCAAGCAGCCCGTTGTGGGGAACCTGAGAAAGTGCTGTCGCCAGCCAGGTTCTCGGGGAACGCTGGCCCTTGCCCAGCGGTCAGACGGGTGATTTACTATGTGCTTTTCCCCATTGCTATGCAGCAGGCCAGAACTGTCGTGTGGATATTTTTTTTATTTATTTTTTTTTTTTTTTTTAGAAAAAACCTCTCTTATTAGATTTGTGAGCTTTCTTTGTGGCTTGCCAAATGACCTGCGTTAAAAATGACATTTTTTGGCTGTAGGTCTAAAGGTTGCGATAGCGAATCAGAATCCCAGCGGCAGAAATTGGGCTTCGTAAGAGGCGGACGTGTAAATCAAGGCTGAGCTGGTTAAACGTGCTCTGTCGCGAGGCTCTGCGGTGGGGCTGATGGTGTTCAGCTCCTCGGCTGAGGTTCCTGAGGGGTCAGGAAGCGTCGGCCGTGAAGGAGGAAAGCATATACTCAGGAACGGTGCTAAAGTGCTATTTGTCATCTCTGGGGGTAAAGTGGTGTAATGAAGACCATGGGCAGTCCAGGATGGACGATACCGGTGACCCTGCAGAACCTCCTGGCCAGGTGACCACCCTCCTGGCCAGATGACCACCCTCCTGGCTGAAATCAGGGCCAGCAAGTCCTCAAGTCAGAGGCCTTTGCGTTGAGTACTGGCTTTTTGAGACACTTTCTAGCTGTACCGCAGGTCCAAACCTGTGCTGTTTCGGTGGGACATGCAGTGATGTGCAGCCTGGTTGGTTCAGGTGGGTCGTGCCATGGCTGCGGGAGAGGCTCGTTGGAGTGGCTGGCTGTAGATGTATGCGTGGTCCAGATCTGACACTGGTTCTCATCCTACGGTGTGACCCAGTGTGGGTCTGAGGTGGGGTCCGCTCTCCTCCAGCTGCATTTCTTCCCAGGGGCTGTGCGATGCTACGAGCTCTGTCTTCAGGGCTTCAGACTGCTGCCTTGCTGCAGCAGACACCTCAGCTGCAGCTTGACTAAACACGGTATTTACTCATACTTTTGAGTCAAAATGCATATCAGTCACTTTTTTTTGTCTCCGTTTCCTCGTTTCTTTTAGCAGTCACTCTTCAGGCTTTGAAAACTGCAAGCGTTCTCCTTTCCAAAATACTCTTTCCAGTTGGACAACGAGAACCAAGTGAATCGCTGCTTCCTCCTGTAGCTGAGAGACCTCCTTAAGAGACACACGTCAGGCATGTACTTATGAAAACAGGATAGAAGCAGCAAAACACGTTTAAAAATGTTTGCAAAGTCTTGAAAACTTCTGAAAACCTTCACCAAGGGCAGTTCTCCCCAGCCAGGACTGTGTCGTTGCCCTGGTGGGGTGGTGGGGCACCTGAGAGGCATCTAGAGATGTGCGTCAGTCCCGGTGTCCCTGTGTGTTAGAAGAAGGTTGCGTTGGCACGTACCCACCCCGGTGACTGTGCTTTTAATGAATATGCACTACGCCAAACATAAAATCTAGATAAATCCCTTAGGGACATCTTTTTGCCTGCTCCAAAATCCTGCTCAAGCACATTCGAGTTAGTCATCCAGCCTCTGCTTGCTTTTCGTTCCTATCAGTATTTGTTCAGAGGTAAACTTCTAGGGATAACCTTTGCCAGCACTTCCCAAAATATTCTGTGATGTACAGGGAGCACAGGAGAGCGCTCAGATGTTTTTAATACAGTCTGACGACAGCAGAATGCAGCTGCCACCTGCAGATCGGCGTTTGCAGGGGGACCCTGACATTTGGGCCGTGCCTAAAAGGTTCTCTGTGAACCCTAAAAAATGAGTTCACTGATTATTTATTATTATTATTATTATTTGAACATTTCTTTTTTTTCCCCTCTTAATCCTTCATCTGCAACAGCTTGATTTTGGGGTTGGTGGCACTGGAGGAAGGGAAGGTCGGTAGGAAAGGAGGGTGGTCGTGGGTGATTATGATCATCGTTTGTTCTTCCTTCTACACCTTCGCTCTTTCGGGGGGTCTTTTTTGAGAATCCAGATGTTCTTGCTTCATTAAAACAGTTATCCCCGTTTGCCCTGGTTAGTCACTATAAATGAGCTGTTGCATTTGATGCTAACCCAGTGCTAATACACTACTTCTTTTAATATTAGAGTCACAACAAATTAATGCTCTACTCATATAGATGGCCCTTCCATCCCACTATGCTTTTTTTTTTTTTTGAAGATTGAGTTGTAGCTTCTCGTTTCCATCCCAGCGCAGCCCCCTCCCTGGGATTCGAAAAGACAGGTTTTTGTTGTCATAAATTTGGCAAGTTTTAGCATGAAGAACGAGGAGATGCAGCAGGCTAGGTGGAAGGGAGCACATGGGATCTTTTTATAGGTGGCCCATTGTTTCCAACTAGCGTGCCTTTTATTTAGGTGATGGTAGACATTGGGGTCTTTTGTTGTCGTTTATTTTTTTAAAAAAAAGGGAAAAATATCTCCAAGTGGCAGAGATATCTGGAGCAAAATTTAAAAAACCTTAATTTTGCTTTGTTTGTTGATATGTTGGTGGTGCTTTTTTATTTTTAACTTTTTTTTTCTTCCCAGTTGGGTTGTATGGTGACAATCTCAGCATAGCCATTACTGTAGCAGAAGACTGGTGCTGGAGCACTGCTCGCAGTCCTGCACATCACTTGCAAAGAAGGCAAAATGCAGCCAGGGCAGAGTTTCCCCTGACATCTCTGTGTTTGCCTGTTCCATGGCACCGTGGTCTTGCTTTTAATGCTGGATGCAGTTTGCCCTGTGTTTTGGTGGTAGTTATGTTGAAATTAATTCTTATTATGTGTCCTTTGTTCTTGATCGCTACAATGTGATTTTAATTTTTTTTTTTTTTTCTTTTTCCCCCTGCTGCAAATTAAACACAAGACGTTGTGGTGTGTTGCAATCTCAAGGGATTAATTCTGCAATTTCCAGCCTGATGTTCTTTTGTCCTGGAATGCAAATGGTCGTCTTAGGTAATGGCTATTTTTATACAACCATTTGTTCACCGAGAACTGGGTTGAGACCTCCAGTAGTGTATCACTGACTGCTAAACAGCCGTCGTGCAATTCAGATCACTTCTGGACTTGGCTGCGCCATTGTCAGAGATGAGAAAGCTGGTTAAAAAACCGACCTCATATGGTCTTACTAACCCCACTCAGGGCCCCTCCCTTTCAATTCTGTCTTTTTTTTTTTTTTTGGTATGACTCAAGAAATCTTCATTTTAGGTGACAGGTAGAAATACCAACATAGAAGTAAGAAATTGTACCTTCCTTGATTTTTGTTGCAGAAAAAAAAAAGGAAAATATTGCTGCAGTGTCTTGTGGTTAGCTGGTGGAAGGACCACAGTGCTTGGGTGCATACAAATGTCTGGTTTTAGAGGTGACGACAGAAGCTGGATGGTTTCCCTCCTCCAGCAACATATTTTTTCTAGGAGGGCATGGCATCAGGTGTTCAAATGCGGCTCTGGGACGTGATGCTTGGATTGCACGTGTGTAGACTTAGGCTTGGACTGGGTGCACTTTTGAGCTAGTGCAAACGGCCAAGATGACATGACCCTACAACACTGTGGGTGCCTCGTTCCTGCCAGTCCAGTGTCTTCCAAAGTCATCAGCGCCCCCTAGAAAAGCCTCTTGGAGAGTTTGAAGATGCTTCTGCATCTTACTGTCTTTGAACCTTATCTCTTCCCAACCAAGTGGTTCTGGCCAGGCTCACTGGTGGATGGTGGTGGCAAGTGCACCCGGTCCTGCTGGGTGAGGAATGGATGCTGTTGTGCTTCCTATCAGAAATTCTGGATTTTTAAGCGTTCAACATGCTTCCCAACCATTTTTGTGGTTAATCCCCAACCCAGAGGTATTGCCTTTACTGTAGAGAAAAGGAAACTGAGGCGAAGAGACTCATTGAGGGTCAGAGGCTCATTTAGAGCCCTGATGTTAACTGCAAAATCAATTTGGTGGACCAGGCTCCTTCCAAATTAAACTATTAAAAAGCTACTAGTGAAAATACTGAAGCAAGCCAAGATCTAAATGCAGAGTGAAAAGTAGAGTACTGTGAACTATCCATACATTTTTTTTTTTTTTTTTTTTTTAGTCCACATACAGTGGAGATGCATAGAATTGTTTCTGAGGAATTATTTTGTTAGTTAACACTATTAGATAAATGCTATTGTCACTTTTTCAAGGCCTCTTTTTTTTTTTTTTTTTAATAAACCCAAGCAAACTGCTCGGACATTGCCTTAGTGCTGAATTGGCTCATGGATCACTGTGCTCTGAAGTTTGTATTAATCAGCGCTCTGCAGTCAGTGTATTGTTGCTTCATTAACCTACTTGTTTTTAAGTATCTGTAAATCACAAAGAGGAGAAGTCATGCTGCTAGCTGAGAAAGCAGCCCTGTTTGTAGCATCTCTCCTCTCTGAATCACACTTCTTGGGGTTTTTTTTGGTTTATTTTTTTGTTTTGTGGTGGGTTTTGTTGTTTTTCTTACCTGTGAAATTTGTGATGTAGCCTAGAAGGACGTTTCAGATGTGTATATCCGAAATTGCAAGTGCTGTTGCTTTTAACATCCAGGCTCCCTGGGGATATTTGGTTCTGGAATACATCTTTTCTCCAAGTGTTATTTCACTGCTCACAATGTCACAGCTAAGGTCTCGTTGTACAGTAGGCAGATTTTATTTGTCAGTGTGCTGTACCTTCCTAAAGAGGCAGGGAATTGCAATAAAAATGATTTATTTTATTTTTCAAGTGAATCATTACAGGAGTTTTAAAGGACACTAATAAATGTTACTAATAGATGGCTACAGAGTCTCTAGGAGGGCAGGAGGTTGGCACAGGTTGTACAATCTAACAGTGATTATGTATTAATGTTTTTCTGGCTAACGGCAATGTTGTTCAGTGGTCGTGTCCTGTACTTCTGAAGAAGACTTGAAGGGGATGGAAAGGGAGAAGAAAGGGTTATTCTTGCTGGTGGTGCTGAGGTTCGTACATTGATGAGTGCAAATCGGTGAACTCCTGTAGTGGCAGAACAGACCCAATACTCATCGTTACCATCTTCGTTTTTAATGCATCTCACTTTTAAATGGTGGCATCCGAGCACTTGTTTGGACCATTAGTGTGGCTGTGGGCAGTCAGCTGGTGCCACTTGCACAGACCTGTGTTGCACACCCAGACTTGGAGTCAAGAGTAAGCAACTACTTTTGCTTTTCCATTATTTCTTGGAATTGCAACGTCAAGATAATAGGGAGAGGTGGATGTTTTCTGTTCCCTAGCCTCTATCAAGTATTCTGGTGGTGTCTGGCTGTTGTTGTTGTCAGTGCAAGTGCTGTTGAAAACTCTATTGTTTAAACTTTGGCAACTCAAATTTAGGGCATAAGGCACCTATGTGCAGTCGAACTCAAAACATGACTCATGTTGGTAATTTGTAATTGCAGGCACTGAGTGTGCAACTTGCTTTCCTTTGAAACACGGTCTATTATGCAACATGAGCTGACAAGTACATTTCTGAACGTTTTCCCTGACTACACATAAGCATCAGTTCTGAAATTTGGAGTGCTTTCTAATGGAATGATATTTTCTAGGAGAATCAAATACATATTATCAAAATTTTTTAAACATAACGAAGAATAATTGAACTTCGATAGTATCTGATTACATTTGGTGTGAGTTTCAAAAATCCATTTTTCTTACAGATTGAAATTGCAATTGCATTTCTATATTTGCGTTTTTGTGCCTTGTGGAAGGTACCACATGCCATGTTGGCACTGCAGTGCCCGACTTCTGGATGAAGGACTTAAAGCATCCATATTTACTTGGTATATTTTTCAGTGTGGTGCCAGCCTAGCCGAGTTGGTTTTGATGCTGCTTACCAGCCCATCTTACCTATTGAGAAATGGAGCATAATCTGTAAACATAACACTTCGGATTTTAAAGCAATCTTCCCCAAACTCCTAATGCGTGTAAAAATTTCTCTAGATTAATATTTAGACCAAATTTATTAAATGAGTATGATTTTTCTAGCATGAAATTTTAAAAATTAATTTGTCAGACCCTTGCCCCTTGCTGGTAGAAGAGACAGAAGGGAATCTGTCTCTCGTATTTAGTTTGATTTTACAGAAATATTTTTCCATTTGTGTGAATGAATGCTCATCTGACATCATCACCATTTTTAGCCGTTCTGCAACGCCAAACACAAAATATGAACCGTCCTTTTTGGAAATAGTCCCCAAAAGACTCTGTACTCGTAAGCGACCGTCGTAACCCATTTGTACAGCTGGGCGAATGGGTGCACCCAGAGCTTTTACCTTGCCCTAGTTGAGCGGTTGAAAGTAGAAAAAAGTTGAAAAGCTTCTCTTTTGAAGACTTGTAGAGGAGCGCAAATGCTAGATGAGCATCCAGGAGGATGATGAAGGGCCACGAAGATGATAAGAGGGCTGGAGCACCTTTCCTATGAGGACAGGCTGAAAGAGTTGGGGCTGTTCAGCCTGGAGAAGAGGAGGCTCCGGGGTGACCTTATAGCGGTCTTCCAGTACCTCAAGGGGGCCTACAAGAAAGATGGGGAGAGGCTGTTCAGGAGGGCCTGTTGTGATAGGACAAGGGGTAATGGTTTTAAAATAGAGGGAGGTAGATTCAGGTTGGATATTAGGAAAAAATTTTTTACCATGAGAGTTGTAGAACACTGGAACAGGTTGCCCAGAGAGGTGGTGAATGCTCCATCCCTGGAGACGTTCAAGGCCCGGTTGGATGAGGCCCTGAGCAACCTGATCTAGTTGGAGATATCCCTGTTCCTTGCAGGGGGGTTGGACTAGATGGCCTTTGAAGGTCCCTTCCAGCCCTAACGATTCTATGATTCTATGTACTTGGCTCCGTGGAGGTGGGTACCACCATCATGAGCGTAGACTCGACTGTTGCTTCTTTCCTGCCAGCGTTACCCATGGTAGGCTGAGTTAGCATGGAGATGCTAACACACCTGGCTGGACACAACGGGAAACCGAGCCCTGGCTGGTGTCCTCCTCCACTTGGATGTCCTCCTTGCCCTGTTTTACCAGGTTTTTATCTCCTCAGGTGAGACTTTTGTTCCTCCTGGGAAACCCAGGCATGTGCCCCTTCCCCAGCCGTGAGCTGCAGGGGGGAGGGAGAGGTGCTTTGAAAACAGGAACTGAGGCTTTTTCTGAGTTCCTGGATGTGTTTTGTGTATGTTTAGATGAAAATGGAGGAGAGCTTCACTTCTTTTGAAAGGGCAGACCCTTCGCAGGGTCTGTGCTGGCTTAACGGCCCCACTTTCCAAGTGCCCCAGGTCGAACCACGTGTTGCTGAGCCCCAGAGAACGCCTTGAAGTCGGTTTGGGGTTTGTACGCTGGCAAAGTGGTTGGTTCACAAAAAGTTCATTATCTCGTGGCTAATGCCTCAGAGGGGTTTTCACCATTCCTATGTTGCCTTTTGTTGTTGCAACTTCAAAATAACCAAGCTGTATCCCCTGCACCCCAAACCCTGTTGAATTAGGGCCAAAATGCATTTAACACTTGGGCTAAGGGTGTGGACCATTTTCCTTTTGAGGAAAGGCTGAGGGAGCTGGGTCTCTTTAGCTTGGAGAAGAGGAGACTGAGGGGGGACCTCATTAATGTTTATAAATACGTAAAGGGTGACTGTCATGAGGATGGAGCCAGGCTCTTCTCAGTGGCATCCAACGATAGGACAAGGGGACACGGATATAAGCTGGAACATGGGAGGTTCAGCTTAAACATGAGGAAGAACTTCTTCCCAGTAAGGGTACCAGAACACTGGAACAGGCTGCCCAGAGAGGTTGTGGAGTCTCCTTCTCTGGAGATGTTCCAAACCCGCCTGGATGCGTTCTGGTGGGATCTGATCTAGGTGGTCCTGCTCCGGCAGGGGGATTGGACTTGATGATCCTTTGAGGTCCCTTCCAATCCCTGACATTCTGTGATTCTGTCCAGCGTGGAGCCACCGTCGGCTCCTCTGCTCTGCTGCACCCGCCCTCCCGAGCCCACCCGAAAACCCCGCGCCGCGGATGCGCGCGAAGCCGCAGGGCACCGGGGCTTCATTTTGCTATATCTGCCTTGGGAAGGCACAGGCGCCGGTTGGTCGGGAAGGTGACAGCTCATCGTTAGCCAGTTTGATCACACGTGTTACGGTGGGGAGCGATGTTTGATCAAGTGGAGCCCAAGGTAAGACGCGAAGAGACGCGCTGTAAAGCGTGCTTCGTTAATGCAAAACGTAGAGGGGGCTCCCTGGAATCTAATGCAAACATCTAATAGCTCCTATTTGATTCTAAATGTGCTGAGCTTAAGTGGAAGCAGCTGCCTCCTGCACAGAGAAAGGGAGGCAGACCCCCCCTCTCCATCCCCCCCCCCCCCAGCCCCTGCCTTCAATTAGCTGCTGTTTTGCCTCCGAGTGCTGCATTATGACCACTCCTACTGTCAGAGACATTAGTAAATATGCCGTACGGTAATGAATTTGTAAATAGAGAGTGGGGCTAACGAGTGTCCCCAGCTCAGGAATGCAGTGGGGATGGATTAAGCCAGGTGTATGGGGGGAGGAGAAAAAAAAAAAAAAAAAAAAAAGCATCTCCAGGCTGGGTTTTATAATTAGGGCCCATGGTGTAACTCTTTTGTTTTGCAGAAGCCAGCTTTATTAATTGATGTAGAAGGTTGCTGTGTGCTATTCATTGTTTGATTAAAATGCCTGTATAAATAATTAGGCCTCTTCTGTTTGTTTTATTTTTGCACCCAATTTACATTTTCATACAGAAGAAAAATGAATTAGCAAATGCATTTATTTCCCCCCAAATTTTTTTTTTTTTTTTTGGAACCCGTAGCTGTTCTCCCCTGGTCACCAACCGCTGCAGGAACGACGTGACCTTTGTGCCGTGCTGTTTCAGAGCTCAGCAACTCCGTTCTCTTTGGAGAAGCCGTGGTCCTCCTCCCTCCTTTGTGTGTGTGCTGCGGGGGGCTGTGGGCGGGCGGGCTTGGAATCCCTCCGGAAAACAAAAATAAACGCGTAGATTCAGTCACTCCTGGAAACATCAGGTCAGCTCTGTATCTGGCAGTATTTTGGCGAAGAGAGGAGGTTTGGATTTGTGCCTGTCCGCTTCCAGGGCTGGGTAAGCAGGTGAAGATGCTGCTGGTTTGTGCAGCAGCTGGAGAAGCCGCTGTACGTCTGGAACTGGGGTGGCAAAGGACCCTTTTGGAAGTGCCAGGGACTGCGTTGGCATTATATCAGGGACTGCCTTTCTCTGTTAATACACGAAAAATCTGCCCATCTGCAGTACCTGTGGAGCAGTAGGACATCTTTATGCTAGGATGAAGTTGCTTCAAGTTGCAAACTGGCACAGTTAATGTCTATGCATCGTTTGCCCTTTCCTCAAGAAGCCTGTTGAGGTGCAACGCAAAACTCCTTCGCCGTTATTCCCTCATTGCTCCCTGGCCTGTGGTGGGCGGCCGTGGTTTCCCTTGCCCCTCGGAGCCAAGCAAAGGTGGAGGCTGTGGCGAGGGGATGGCTCATGCGATGCGCTTCCACCTCTGTGCCAAGAGGAGGGCACCTTCAGCGTTTGCAGAATGGCCTGAGAAGGCGAACGGGGCTGCCTGGCGGGCGGGGGTGCCTATCGACCGCTGCACCTCCAAGTGTTCTCTTAGTGACCTGAGGTCTGAAGACCAACACGCTAAACCTTGGTCTCCTATATTTACCTTTTTGTAAAGAGAAAAGTAAGAAAATTGGTGTAGACTCTTGGTTCATGAGGAATGAAGGTCACTAGATGACCTTTGAAGGTCCCTTCCAGCCCTAACGATTCTATGATTCTATGATTCTATGAATGCCTAGCGTGGTTGTGTGTGGCTGAGGCATCGCACCCAAAAAATGATCTCTGCACAAAGAGCGGTTCAGGTAGGAAATGAGGAGAACTTGGTTTTTCACTTGTTTCCCCCCTGCCCCATCTCTCCCTGTCCCACAGGCCGCGTGACCTGTCCCATGGTGTAGGAAGAGGGTGTCAAAGGAGCTTTTCTTTGGCAGGACGTGGAAGGTCCTCTCTCCTGGTAGGGCTCAGCCAGGAGCACACACGCTTCCTGAAGTTTTTTCAGACGCGGATCGATGGGCAAGCACAGTTTTAACAGCAGCTGCAACAAGAACAAGAGAGAGAGCTCACTCCGTGTGACTGATCCCTGGGGAGAAGTGGAGAATTGTCGCCGTAATAAGAGAGACTCGGTTAGGAGTAAGTATCTCTCCCTGGGAAACGAAGAAGCAGGGGCCGTCTAGCCAAGGCAGCGACACAAAGCACTACTCTTCATCTCCCAGCTCTCCAGCCGGGCTTCGGCGCATCCTGCGTCGTTACCTTCTCACTTTGTTGGCGACGGTGGTGGCACCTCTGATTGCCCCCATACAAAGAACGTGCCGGGAGCCGGAGCTTCCCGCCTGTGTGACAGTGAGTCACTTTGCCATGGCGCCGCGGGGGTTTACACCGCCGTTCCGTGCCCTGCCGGCGCGCAACGAGCGGATTGATTTGTGGCCGGAGCGGTCGCTGGCTCAGGACTTTCCTTTCCTTGACCTTTCCAATCCTTCTCCTCATCCTCCTTGCCTCATCCGCCCTTCTCTGGTTGGTTTTGTCCTCTGTGTGGTGGGACTTTATCTGATGCGAACGTGGCCGTGGCTGGCAGCCCTGCACCCGGGAGAGGCAATAACTCAGTCCTCCTGCCAGCGAGGGTGGATTTCAGCTGAAAAAAGAGCCTTTTTTTAGTTGCTTTCTAGTTGGGCTTTGCTATCCACTGCTGGTTTCCTTGCTCGTGTTGTAGAGCTGTAGTAGGCACACAAAAAATAGCAGAAACAGAGACTCGTAGAGCGTTGGCTGAGCTTTGCATGTCTCTGCCGTGCTCTAGGAGGTACCGCAGTATTTTCTCCCTTCCTCGATGCTAAAAACTTGTGTTTCTTTCCTTGAATTTGCCTGTTGCGTATCGAGGAGTCCGTGGAGGAGTGTGTTGGGGGGTGTTGATCAGGCTGTGAGCTGCAGAGAGCCGGGGTGCCCGGTGAGGCTCAGAGGGATCGCTGGGCTCAGGCTGCAGCTCCAGGCTTGCTGCTGGTGGGAAACACTGGCAAAGGTCAAACAGTTCTAACTGTGATTTAATTTTGGGTGGTTTTAATTTGCAGTGTTACTCTAGTAAAATTATGATTTGGAACAAAGATAGTATTTTTTTTTCCCCCCCAACCTAAATGCTGCATCCTCTGTTTATTCCTTTTGCCTTCGCTGCCAAACACCACCCCAGTCAATGGGTGGGATTTTTTTGCAAGAAAGTCAGACTTTTCAATTTTAAAAAAAGTTGAGAACACAGCATCAAGAGACTATGCCTGTGCCAGCGAGCAAGTTGTAATGCACACAGCCAAATCCAAATGAGCCCACCTTCGCTTTTTCCTATGGTTTACATCAAACCAGGCATCGGGAGTCAGCCCAGCAGACGGTCTCCAGCAAAGTCTTAGCCAAAATACTCAGCAAGTGTCTATAATGTTATTCCCAGTGTGATCATTTCAGGGCGTATGTACTGGTTGGAAAGACTGGAAGTTTGGACATCCATGTCTAACTCCTTATTCTGCTGTTCTGCACTCTTTGGTAAAACGCTTAATTTCCACCTGCAAAATTGAGTCCTACTTGTCTGATTTGGGGGTTGAAGGTTTCAAGTCGTGTGCAGTGTGCTTTAACATCCTCATGCTCAAACATTTCTATATAAATATGGTCTGTGGTTATGTACCAGGTGCATGTCTGTTGTCATAAATATGCATACTTCGCATAAAATTACACATGATGAATAAAGTGTTACGGTTTTACTGTGCATGTTGCTATTTTCGACAACTTGCCAAATAAATAACTTTGGCAAAAACTTTCTTGTTTGGGCTCTCGCTTGAGAGGGCGACCACCTGTAAAGTTTGAGTAAGATATTGTTGTTGCAAGTTGAATAGCAAGGAAATGTGTTTCTGTTAAAAAGAAAAATTACAATGTTTTTTTTTTTTGCGGGATTTTCAAAAAGTCTGAAGTATAAAACTTGAAACTGTCCAAATCTTAAAAATACCTTCCAGTTTACTGTGTGCTGTAAGTGGTGCCGTGATGTGGCACTAGGTTTCAGGCCACTGGAGTGCATAGGGTAATTCCCTCTTTTTGGAACCAGATTACACTTTTCCTGCCTTTTTATCTGAAAATATTCCAATTTGCTATTGCAGAAAAACAAGACGATGGAGACTTGCTGTATTGGAGGTTGGGCATGAGTATTTTTAATCAGTGTAAGATGCAGCACAGCATAGTTGTGACAGTTTGGCTTTTTTTTTTAAAAAAAACCCCAACCAACCAACTTATTTCTTCAAGGAAATTTTAAATGAAAAAAAGTGAATCTTGTCTGTCGTTGCCTTCTTGACACTAACTTGCCCACGTTGTCCGTTTAAATGACTAGTGAGGATTTGAGTTGCTGCCAAATGCTTCCACCCTCATCGTGAAGTCCGTGCTGGTGGGGTAGGTGCCCGCAAACAAATATTGCCTGAGGTGTCCCAGGATGAAGCAAACAGCTGAGGAAGAATTCCGGGGAACTGAACACCGTGCTTCGGTCCTGTGCTGTGTTGCTGTTTAGAAGCTTCTGAGGCTGCTGCTGTACAGGGCTTTTATTTTTCTCTGCTCTAGAGAGGCCAAACCCCAGAGAAGTTGAAATGCAGAGCTACGCCGTGCAGCGCGGAGCCGTCTCCAACACATACAGTGTGTGTCCAATGGATGGGAGATCTCTGGGATGGGCGCGCGTGAGGGAAATCGTAGGGGTAAAGAGTTTGAGTTGGTTGGAAAGATGCTTGTTAATTTTTTACAAGGGTGTGTAGTGATAGGACAAGGGGCAATGGATTTAAACTGAAAGAGGGCAGATTTAGGTTAGATATAAGAAAGAAATTTTTCACTCTGAGAGTGGTGAGGCACTGGAACAGGTTGCCCAGAGAAGTTGTGGATGCCCCATCCCTGGCAGTGTTGAAGTCCAGGTTGGATGAGGCTTTGGGCAACCTGGTGTAGTGGAGGGTGTCCCTGCCCATGGCAGGGGGGTTGAAACGAGATGATCTTTAAGGTCCCTTCCAACCCAAACCATTCTATGATTCTATAATTTTATTCGTTGCCATTTCAGACACGGTTCTGTGATGGTCCTTATGATCTTTAGCCGTGCATTCATCTCCACTCTGCTGAGTTTCACACCACTGCTCTTCCACCATCATAGCACAAGGTTTCTGTGCATTCCAATTGGAAATAAATTTCTTTATTACACGTTCTTTGACCTTGGCATGTTTGTAACCCTTGCGATTGTTAGAGGGGAAAAAGGAGGACTTTGGGGATTAATTGCCTTGTTTGTTCTTTATCTCTGAAGCATTGATACCTGCAGTTCTGTGCTGAGATAATTAAATCTTAGAATCACAATCGCACCGAGAGAATCTTTCTGTTTCTGCAGGCAGCGTTTTATTTTTTTCTGTAGGTATAAAAATGTATTTTTCCATTTGCAAACTCTCTGCAGTGACTTTTGGAAAACGGTTGTGCTGAATGTCCAGCTGGAACCGCTTTGCTTTGAGATAGGAGCTCTGTGAAATAGATGCTCAAGTCACCTTTAAAAATAATCGTACGAAAACATGTGCACAAGAGAGTAGTCAGGAATCAGGTGGTGCTTCTTGGTATCCATAGTGAAAACAATTTTAGAAACCACTCCTCTCATAAATACTGCATTTTGGGGATAGCTGTTCTTGCATTCTCTATTGCCAAGTGCATTGGCATGAAAGCAGCTTTCCTCAAAAATTAATCCGTGCCTGCTGTCTTTTCCCGATGGAGTGACGAGCTCTGTTGTAAGCGGAGCTGCTGCAGCTCCATGAGAAATTTAAGGGAAAAAAAATGTATTAGGAACTCAAAAGAAAATGTCCAGATGTTTTGAGAAAATTTAATCAAATGAAACAGCCTCTTCCCACGGCAGCTCGCGTTGTGTCGGGTGCACAACCACAGCCCAGAGCGTCGCGTTCCTCCTGCCGCATGCCGGATCGCTCCATCTGGAGAGCATCCGTGCTCAGCTCTGCTTCAGCTCGGGGCCTGGCTTCTCTTTTGTGGCTTTGCTGGTGATCTCCTCGAGTAGGAGAGCAGAGCTGCTAGCTGGAGTCACCTTCCTTCCATTTGAACTTGCACAAAGGTTTGTTGTTTTTTTTTTTTTTAAAAGAATAATTTGCCCCCAGTGTAAGAGTAGGATTACACAGGAGCCAGTATATTTATTTTTTTAACGTGTTTTCTCTCCTCTCTCCTTTCCCCAAGGACGCAGTAAGATATTCTTTCGGTGTAATCCAAGTCATTTCAACATCTTGTTTTCTAGCACCTACAATTTGTACACAGAAACTTGGTTGTGCTGTGTGGAATATCTAGAAAAAGACAATAAAAGCGGAAAGTCGTTAGCAGCTGGGGTAGACTTGTTGTCAGGACGTGGGCCGTGTTGGCGTGGAGGCACAAGCCTGTCTGGGTGAGAAGCCAGCCTGGGGAGACAAGGGCTTGCTGGCAGTGGATGTGGTGTCACCCACGTGGTCCCAGCAGGACCTGCTGGGTTGGGGAAAGCATCATCGAGGGATGCCTGTCCACTTTGTGGGTACCTGTGCTGAAGGTGCAGTGGAGATCCCAGATTCCCTGCAAAATTCTCCCTTATGTAGGTGGAGGGTCTTGCAGTACCCTGAAATAATCCTGGAAAGATTCTGGATTCTGAGAATCTGGGAAGATCCTCACCTGTAATGGTGAGATGCCTTTTCCAGCTCAGTAATGTCTCAGGTGTAACCTTTGTGACTTGACGTTGTTCTGTGGAGGTGAAGCCTTAGGCAGGGAGGCCATCCAGAGTGGCCATGGGACCTTCTGCAGCACGACTGGACATCGCTGCAGAGGTGTTTCTGGAGCAGGGAGACGGCGTCTCAGTGGCAGGGGAAAGACTGTCCTCTACATCGACGGCAGACGTAGCCCCAGAGCGCGCCAGGGGCTCATCGGTTTGTGAGCTGTGCTTGGGCAAACAGGGGAACAATGCTTCCGGTTCACGACACCCTTGAACTTCGTTCTGGGTACAACATGGGAGGAAATGAGAACTGTTGTAGAATTTGACACGTGCGTGGTGGCAGAGCACCTTGTGGAAAAGAGACAACGAGATGCATTTCTGTTTGCTTTCCTTGAGACGGCTAAAATCCCAGCTGGTGAAGGTGCCTCATTAGGAATCTTGAAGGTGTTGTGCTGAAGACTCTTCCAAAGTAGCTCGGCTGAAAGAACGTGCCTGGACTTCAGGGCAGAAGGAAAAGTCAGGGAGCTGCAGAGCTAATTGCATCACTTACCTGCGTGGCGTCGGCCGCAGGGATTGGTGCGGTTTAACCAGGCTCGTCTCACCCGGGAAACCCCTCGTGCTTGGGATGACAACCTCTTCAGCGTGATCATCTCAGGTGGTGCTACCTTCCCAGCAAAGGTAACACAGATCCGTTCTCATCTCAGCCTTAAGTTCACCTTAGCCAAAGGATTGATGGAGGAACGATTGATGGAGGAACGCGCCCTCCGAAGGCTCCCTGGGTTCTCCTGCCCGCCACAGCACTTGTTCCTTGCTGGCTCTGGCTCTGCGTTGGGGGATGCTTTAGTAGAACGTCAATGTTTTTAGCTGCAAATTAGCACACAGTATCATAGCATCGCTACCAAAATCCTGTTCTTCTCCATAAGGACTTTCTTCTTTGTTGGACTGTTCTCTCTGCTGTGTGTGGTGAGTTTCCAGAGGTGTTCTTGGCCGGCGGTGGTACGGGGCAGTCCTTCGGGCAGACGTGCTGCAGGGAGCAGCGAGGTGGGGTTTGCAGCTGACTGTTCTGTATGGAATACTAAACGCTTTCCTCCGGGAAGCTTTCACAGCTTTGCCTCCGTGGTGATTGACATATCTGTGTCTGCTTTACTGCAACTTCTGGGCCGCCTTTTCCAGAGGAGAACACTGTTCCCCTTAAATTTGAAGGTGTGAAACAAGCTGCTTGGCTCAGGCTCGCTGTAAATCTGGCCCCTGCAAGCAACGAGCGCTGACATTTTCACATCGTAAAAGCTTGCCATCCCTCCTCGTAGTGTTTTGGGGAGGGAAGAATCCATTAAAAAGTTGACGTCCTTGTTGTGGGCTACCAGAGGGACTGCAGCATTCGAGCTGCTGAAGGTGGATGCTGCGCTATTGCAGGAGCCCTATGGATAAAAAAGGAATTCCATGGAAAACTGCAAAAGGACCTAAAATATATTTGAATCCTGTTCCTCTGCCTGAGTAAATAGGATATCAGGAGCTGGAGGTGCTCGTTGCCAGATTTTCAGTCGGATGCTAGAAGGGAGCCATGGTGTTTGCTGAAGGATGTTCAAACCTCCCTTTGTCATGGTAATGAGGCAGTGCCCGGGCAGCAGCACTGCCAGCCACTGCAGTGGTGTGCTCTTGTTCTCCTTCTGCCTGTTTGGAGAAAAAGGGAGCGAGAGGCTGCGGAACGTGTGGTTGGCCCAGTCTGAAGGACATGTAGAAGCTATAACCGCTGCTTTGTGTGGATAGCCAGGAGAGAGCCGTTAGATGACCTGTCTTGCAGATTTTTCTCCTACAGTTTAACCTTTTATTGAAGTTCCTAGGAATACAAAAAAAAAATAAAAAAAGAGAAAGAACTTAGAGAGAAATAAAGGGGTGTTTGATGGTGTAGGACAGGGCGTCGGGGACCACAAGCTCCGTGTCTGCCTGTGACTCGGCTCAGGCTGGGACTCCGGTTCTCGGGTTCGCGGGTTGGATGAGGAGGTTGTGTCTGCCATCCTTTAGGAAGGAGGAACGTATCCCATGTCGTCATCACTGCTCTTGACTGCAGAAACACACGCCAAGGAGAGCCTGGCAGTGCAGTTTGCTGATGGAAAGGTCTCACCTAGATGAGAACTGCTGCTGGAGCAGAGAGGGGAGGATTACAGTAGGCTTTGTTGGTGCGAGTCTTCCTACCAAGTTGGGTATTCTGTTTCTGTTTTGGTTTGTTTTTTTTTTTCCCTGCTCACCACTCTGAAAGACTCTTCTTTAAAGAAAATTCCACATTTTAGTGTTTCAGATAACAACCTGAAGAGATGGGGCACAGCTACCGAGTGTCGGTCTAACTTCAGTCATTAAAAAACGCTGTGGGCTTGCATCTGGCTTGATGTCATTTTCAAATTAGCTTCTTTCAATATACCATTGACTGAAGTTACCTGGTGTACCGTGTGGTAAGTAGGAGTGGAGCAACGTGGTGGTATTGAACGTTTCCTGGTGCAAAGGCTTAATCTGAGCCGGCAGGATCTCCCTGGGCAAGGTCTGATTGACTCGACGACAGCGTTGGCTTGGGCAGGGTTCGTGGCACTGGCAGGGAGGGCTGGGAGCAGGGGAGGTTGTTTAAAGCAGCATCAGTCAGACACGGTGATAAACGGCTGAAATGCATCAACTCATTACCTCTTCATGCGTGTGACGCAGTAGGTTTGGGTTTTTCTGCCCCGTTTTGGCTGCCTTCGCGGTGTTCGTTACCGTTAGAGACCCACTGCGGTTTGGGGGGAATGAGTGAGGACAGGATGGAGTCCTTTGGTTCTGATCTGGTTTGGGAGAGCCGTGTGAATACGCCTTTCCCTTTTTTTGATGTTTTTTTGTGTGTGTGTGTGGTTTTTTTGGTGGTTTTTTTGTGTGTGTGGTTTTTTTTGTGGGTTTTTTGGGGGGGTTTGTTGGTTTTTTTTTATTTTAAATTGGTCCAGATCCTTATAAGGTGGAAGTCCATGAATGGATTTTGTATCAGTATATAAAATAAGAGGAGAGGCAGATATCAGAGATCAGAAATAGGAGTTCCCAGCCCCACTCCTGATGGGTGTGCAGTTATCCGAGCTGTACATTTGTTAAGAATTTCTCCAGACTAGTCTGGTTCTCTTACACTGGCACATTTACCGCATCCCTCGAGATTAACTGTGCATCCTAATAGGGCAAGAAGATTTTCATCTCAAGTTTTCTTTTTTCATAATCTCATTCCATTTTTCCTCCTAATAGCCCCCCATGCTGGTTTTTCTGCTTGATGTTTACACCTTTCAAACACATATGGATGTATATCTTGTCCCACTAAGCTGCGCTCTTGCTTAGAGCCGGACGTATGCAAATCTTTTGATCTTTCCTTAGAAATTTTTCCCTTCAAACCCTTAAACATTTTTGTTGTTTTCTTTGTACTCTGTTCAATTTGTCAATGTCTTTCTGGTAATGAGGTGTCCAGAAGTGAATACATTATTCCATTTATGGATTAATTACATCTGTGGAGAGAGACTGTAGCATCCTGCGATGTGATACGTGTTTCTGTGTTTTCTGTCTCTGAAACTAAACTGTCTTTTTAGCTGCCGCATCCTTCTGCAGTTTCATCCCGAGCTGCCTGCCCTCGGCTTTGCCAGGTCCCTGTCTGGATGGATGCATTCCCAGCATCTCCTTCTCAGAGCATGGCTGTGTTTTGGGTGATACAGCTCTTCAGTATCAGTTTTATTTTATTCCAGACAGAAAAACCCACGTATGATTTTTCCATCTTCTTTCAGATCTGGCAGGTTTGGGAAGACCTCCTGAAGAGGACGGGGCAATTTCTTCTTTGAATGATGTTACAAGGTGGTCCTGAGAGAAGATAGGCACCTTTCTTAATTTGAGATGCCCCAGTTGATCAAAGCAATGCTTTCTTGGCACATATGTTTTTCCCCTCAAGTCCTGCAACGCATTTCAGTGCCTAACAGGTGAAATTTAATAAACCGTATTCTTTCCACTTCCAGATTGTTAACGAAGCTGTTCAGCTTCAACCTAACGCAGATCCGTGCGATACCTTGGCAGTTTCTTCCAACTCCTTTGTTTTGTGAGTCTTTAATCAGCTTTTAGATGTATAAATACATCCAGGTTCGGATCGATGTGGATCTATTTGGAGTCTAATTAGTGTCTGATGGAGCGGAGTGCACGGGCAGGGTCCCGGGGCTCCGCGTGAGCTTTGGGTCTGGCTTTGGTGGGGAAAAGT
The DNA here is from genome assembly GCF_009769465.1 of Tauraco erythrolophus. NCBI lineage: Eukaryota > Metazoa > Chordata > Aves > Musophagiformes > Musophagidae > Tauraco > Tauraco erythrolophus. Next base: position 21,737,340 of record NC_141477.1, read on the forward strand.
ATTTTCAGTTGACCTCGAGTCTTCCAGGTGATAATCTTAATCCCTTTTAAAGTAGGGAGAATTGAGGCTGCTCAGATTTTTTGCAGGGCTATTGCTTTTAATTTCAGGACTGACTCTGGAAAATGCTGCCGTAATCCATGTGGCATTTCCTTTCTTCTTTTCATTAAATAAATAATTTGTGCTAACAAACCAACTGTGCATAACAAGAGGTGTTCTCTGCAAATCTGTACTTCTTGCAGCTTGCTGAGCTGCTCTCTGCCACAGATAGTTTTTTCTTACTGTTTTTTCCGTCTTTTTGCTAGGTATAGAAGTTAATTGCATCCATCCATTTAAGTAATTTCTAGAATCAGGTATTAGACTTGTGTTTTGAAGGAATTTGCTAAATTTCCCTTTTAAAAAAGAATTCTTCACAAATAACAACACTTGATTGCTTTGGTTAATTGCACAGATTGAGTGATTTGGCACATGTCTGCGTTTTCCAGATACTCCCTTTTTCTCTCCTTCGGTGGTAGCTATTTTTATAAACTCACCATCACTCTCTGATAGCACAGGCATCTTTTCTTAATTTACTTTTGAAGACAAATTTAATAAAGGAATTCCCCTTCTTAGCCATATTTGAATCATTCTTTTTATCTTTCATTAATTCCCTTACTTCTTAACCAGGTTTTCATTTGTATGTTTATAAATAAGTCCTCCCTCATTCCTTAATCCTTTTGTCTAGCATTAACTCATACTCTATTTTATTGTTAACATTTAATTGACTCTGTAGGAATTAAATGTCCATGTGGTACTTGCTTGTTTGTTCTCGTCCTTGTTCATGGTACCATTCTTCTTAGTACTCCAGCTCTTAGGAAGACATAAGGAATGCTTAAATGCTTAAGGTTTGGGGAGTTTTTCTCTGCTTGTAGGGATTTTTGGGTTGGTGGTTGTGGTTTTTTTTTTGTTCTGGTTTTGTTTTAGCAATGTCATTCTAATTGTGGTGTTCATCTAAAGTTGCCAACTGGCGCATTTTCAGCACAGGTAGAATTTATGGAATCCGTTTCCTTGGCTTTAGGGATGCTGGAGATGCCTAATCTGGAAAGATACTGAGATGGAGCTGAAGTTTCCTCTATGACTTTATATTACTAAGGAAGCAAACAGGCAGATTTACCTGAATTGACATAGTTTGTGGCCACTGGTCCCAAATTTTAGTGAGCCCGTGATGAAAAGATAAGATCCAATTGGAGTCTCTAACAGCTGCTGTGCAAAATTATATCCTGGGTATAAAATTATATCATGCTAACTTGGGACCATCCTTAGTCACTTAAAATCCTCTGCAATGGATTGGTCTGGGATTTTTTTTTTTTACTTCTCATTATTTTTCTATCCAGCTTTGGATTTGCAGCAAAAGGCTACAGCCTCTTTCAGTTGATTTTTCAGTGCTGATAACTCAACACAATAATTTAGTCAACCTGATCTTCCCTGTTGAATTTCAGCTTATTGGCATTATAATTAATTTTGACACGTAACACCACCCCTCCAACTTTCACTCCCAAATCTATTAATGTGTAATGATGAAAAGTATGCTGTATGCATAATATTGTTGGGGAGTTATAGATCTTACATCCTTGTTGTCTGAGAGTAAAAGAGTGTAAATGCATCAAGTCCTGCTGGCTGTAGCTTGCTGAGCATGGAAAATGATCTAAGTTGCTTAGTTTGTGGTGACAACTTATCTCAGTCTAAAACAGGAATGTTTTAGTGATGTATTTTATTAAAATTTAAGCTCAAGTATTTCAGTTCGGTGTCTTTTCGCTGTACTTTCTGATGTGCTAATTATAAAATACCGGACTGCATTACATCACATCCAGCCTCACTGCTTCATAGTATTTATAGGACTGCAGCATCTTTTGCTCGGTTTTCATCAACTTGGAAAATCTGAATGATGTCAGTAGCAAAAAAAAAAACCCCAAAATCACCTGCATGCATTTTTTACAAAGGCCATTAGCGATTACATCACGGGCATGTAGTTAGATTTCATTTTCCTTCTGTACTTAGTAAAACTCCAGAACGAATGCCCATGAGGAATTAAGCCATAAAGGCTCCGGCGGAGGAAGGACGTTAAAAGCAATTAGCAGAAATTTAACAACGTAGATGAAAATCAAATCTCGGCGCTCTCAGAATTTCTGACCCGGCGCTCTGCGGTCCCGGTGGTGGCATTTCCAGGAGGAACCGAGTGGTGCTGGGGAAGGGGGAGCACACGGGGCCTTATCCTGGCTCCTGCATGTTGGGAAGGGGCGAGTCCTGCAGCTCCGGGAGCTGGCGGAAATTCTGGGAAACGCACGTTTTCACAGCCAAGAGTCTTTGTTGTTTTTTTTTTTTATTATTTTTTTTTTATGTTACTGTCATGGCAGCGCGTTTGATAGAGATGCCAATTCCTGACTGTCTTTGGGTTTGGGTTTTTTTTGTTTCCCTCCCCGCTCTCTCCCTTTTTTTCTTATTAAAGGCAAAGGCAAACGGGCAGATTGTCGTGCCTGGGGAGCAAAACCGAACAGCTGGTGTGGTTTTAGATCGGAAGGGGAGAAAGCAAGAGTAAATGAGGGCTTGGAGAGAGAGCGAGAGCAAACATTTCGGGGAAAACCCATTTCACTTTATTCTGCAAACAAAATGGAAGCGTTAGCGAAAGCGGAGTGTCTGATCCACTGAGGACTGGGGTGATGGGCTTAACGCTTTTCAAAATAACCATTTGGAGTGTGCCCTATTCCTGGTGTGCAAGTGAAGTATCGCTCCAGCTTCGACGGTCTCTGAAAGACGATGAGGTGGAGGAGACCCTCGTTATTTCTGGAACAGCAATACAATATAACCCATCTATTGTTATCAGCAGATCCTGAACTGAAACGCTCCTTGAAAGGAAACTGAGAATGATAAGGACCGAGATGCAGCAAAATGCTTTGGCTCCATGAAGTTTGGTGTGCCAGTGCCTGACCGGCCCCGGGGAGGAGGATGGGGAGCGTATGGGTGCTGCGCACCCTCTGCGAACCCGGAGAGACCCGGGGAAGGGATGGCCGAGAAGCAAAACCTGCCGCTGAGCAGGGACCCACTTGGGGTGGGTCATCTCCCACCACCATCCGTGCAGTGGTCGGGCTGCCAGAGGCATGGGGTCTGGGGGCTGCAGGAGGTGGTGGGATTTGGGTCGCTGGTGATTAGAGTCTGGGCTGAGATGGAGAGAGCTGAGTTGGGGGTCTCTGCTAGTTCCTCATCTCAGGTTGCATCTCCACTCCAGTGGGTCTGCTCAGCGTTAGTGGTGGGCTGAGTCCTGTCAATTTGTGACAGCTCTGAGGAACTTTGAGACCCTTGGATGGTTGTAGAGCTTCTACACCCCAATATCAGTGGGGAGCTGGGCACCAGGCTGCCCTGGGCATGCTCTGCAGTGTGGCACTAAGGTCGTTTTAAGAAACGACGGGTAGGAGGAGGAGGGAGTTGTGGAGGTAAGAAGATGTCTTTGCACAACCTTGGAGCTTGAACAGTCATGGGTCATGGTCATCCTTCTTTGCTGTGACAGTACATGGGGTTGGTGCCGCTGCAGCTGTGCTGTGCTGGGAACCTGCTCCAGCTGCAGGATACCCCAGGAGGGCAGGAGGAGCAGCCATGAGCTGGCACAGCTGCCAAAAATGTGTTTGAACTGGCAGGTCTGGCCACATTGAGGAGGGCTTCCAGGGTTCAGTAGCATAGCCTCGTTCCCAAACCTCCGAGCCTTAGTCATCGGGATCAGCCAAGGTGTGGAAACGTCTCCAGGTTGCTCAGAACAACCTGCTGTGTCCTCTGGCAGGAGGGCAGTGGGGAGGAACCACCGAACCCTCTGCACAGCCTCAGATTTAAACATTAATGGATTGTACCTGCTTATCGTCCCCATTTCAGCCATGAATCCTCAGAACTCCCCGCTTCATCCCCTGATTTTCCTGGATTTCCAGTGAGGACCAAAGCAAGGAAGTGAATTCTTCACTTTATCTATAGCTGGGCGCAAAGTCTGGGGATGATATGCAATGAAGTTGTTGAGCGTGCTATCAGGAAACTCAGTGATTTTTTTAATATTCTGCTAACCTGAAAGGATGGTCATCTTGCCCCCAAGCTCTTTATCATATTATCAATTAATTTTAAAGATTGATTCCTTACATGAGTAGATATGAAGGAGCTGGCCAGCATCAAGTAACAAACTGCTCCATCTTCCTCCTCGCATCCAGCCTGGCTATTGAAGCAGCTCGGTGGTTTATTCCTGTTTTATTTGAGAACACATGGGCACAAAGGGAAGGTAAACGTGTCCCGGGATCTCAGTTTCTGCAGCGTAACGGTGCTGGAGTTGCAAAGAGACAGGCAGCGTCGGCAGGTCCCGCACGCGTCCCGGCGCTCCGTGCTCTCCCTACAAACTTCGGAGCCGAAAAATCATTTTCGAAACGATTCAAAATTTTCTTTGCAGCTGAGAAATGACTTTCAAAACCGCACCTCCTGGCAGACATCAGGATTCTCAGCCTGGCTGGGAGCTGCTGCTGTTCAGCAGCCTTTCTCCAAAAACTCCTGTATTATGCTTATTGTGAGTTTAATGTAAAGGTGTCAGGTATCTCTGAAGAGAAATTAAGAGAATGTCAAAGGTAAAACTAAACAAAAGGGCAGACACAAAAAGGCTGTAAATGAGGTGGAAATTGCAGGCAAATAGACAATGGAAGAAAGTTTAAGTAGCAATTTGTTCTCCTTTGCACAAGGAAATGCACTTCATTTAGATGAAAAAAAAAAAAATCTTACAGGAAGCTGCACTTCTAAATACAGAACTCAGAAGGGAGTGTAGAGTGTACCCTGGAAAAACCAAAACTGGTGATTGTGCAGCCCCTCCGAACGCGCACGTGGGAAAACAAAAGGGAATATTGATTGACAGAGTTAATATTTTCTTTATAAATGTTTTATCTAAATATTCATTTCTCTCATTTACATAACTTTTTTTGCTTCAGGCTGTCTCTCAATGCAGTACCTTTTTCCTAGGTCCTCATCCCTGAGCCGCGGGCCGGGATCCCAGGGATGTCCTGGGTCTGTGGCAGCCAGTGGCTCCCAGGAGGGATCCTTCCCGCGAGCGCGGAAGCTGGGAAAGCCGTTGAGTTCTCAGAGGAAGATCGTTTTCTCCTTGAAATAATAGCCCACCATTTTTCTGACAACTTCATTTGAGATAAAAGCAACAGGGCTAAAAATGCACGAGGTGAGAGCTGCTGCTGGATGTTGAAGGTTCTTGATGATGATGATAGAGAGAGTGAGAGACGGATGCATGTTGAGGCAGCGTTTCCAAAGCATTTCTCACAGTTTTTCAGGAGAAAAAGGAGGAGAGACTTTTTTGGCTGGCTGTAGCAGTGCGATCATGCAACTTCTCTTCCAGTTATTAAATTCTGGAATTGGACTGGAAACCTCAGCGGTGGTTCTCTGTCCCCGGTGACACGCCTACCATCTCGCCGTGCTGGCTGCTCGAAGCGTCGTGAGTGAACTCAGCAGCAGCAGAAATCCACTTAAATCAGTAGTGGGCCAAGTGTGGCTGGGGTGGTTGCTTTTCTTGCAGAGAATTGCTGCGTTAGATGAAATGCCCATCAGAACTGCAGCTGTGGGGGGTTTGGGGGATGTTACTAATTAGAGGATGTTTGTATTTGGTTCACGTGCTGGTGGGAGAAGAAGGAACAATTTCTTCCTTCTTTTTTCCCCTTCTTGATCCCTAGCTGAACCTCACCAGGACAGGTCCTGGACTCCTGGGGATGGACCCCGGTGGCACGTGCCTGCTCACAGCCAGGGCAGAGCTGCCATGCTTGTGAGACATTCCCCTGTTGAGGCCCTGAGCAACCTGATCTAGTTGGAGATATCCCTGTTCCTTGCAGGGGGGTTGGACTAGATGGCCTTTGAAGGTCCCTTCCAGCCCTAACCATTCCATGATTCTATGATTCCCCAGGGTCCCTGAGCTGGCACAGCCACTGTGGTGCTGGGACGTGCTGCTTTGGCCAGCTGGGGAGAAAGAAGGATTTTTCCATGTGGGTTAGGAGGAATGTGTCCCTGGGACACATTCCTTTGTCCTTCCATGAGGATTTTGTAGAATGGATTTTGTAGAACTGGGCAACGCCGATAGATGCAAAACATTTCCATGTAGTAGCACAGAGATCTTCTTGGTTTAGGTGAGAAATAAGTAGCACAAACAAGACTAACTTTTGCATTAAAAAGCAAGCCAGGGAAAATGCCAATATCCTTCCTATAAAAGAAAACAAAATTAAAAAAAAAAACAACAAACAAACCTCATCTGTGCAAATAACATGAGCTTGAACATCCACGATTTCTAATGTGCCTGTGTAAAGCTTCAGGTATTCTTTAAAGCTCAGATTGCTTTTTCATATGCGAATTAGTGATACAATTTCTGTACTGCTTGTAAGAAATGATGCGGAAGAAACTGGAAGATCTAATGAGTCCTGGGTTGTCTGCATCACATAACATCTCCGTGCTGCGTGGTGTGCATCAGGCCCTGTTAAGTATGTCTGCATTTTTCTTCAAAAGATGCCGTAACCATCAAAGACACTTACTATAAATGGTTCTGGACATGGAGATTTTTTTTTTCTTTAAAGCTATATCTGCATATCCAGGATATTAAAGGGAATGTGTTTTCCTTGAAGGAGATAGTTTGTATGTTGGACTTCTTAGGAGATCCGCAGATGTTGTTTTATCTCAATTTATCTTATTTTACCCATTTGTGGTTTGTTGGGTTGTTTTCTTTTTTTAAATGAAGTTTAATGCTAAAGCAGTTTGTAGAACTGGAATAATGCAAAGCCGAATCCTGAATGAGGATAAATTCTTTGAGGAGAAAGGATCTCGGGTTGGTTTTGCCATAAATAGCCCTTCCACACTGAGCAGGTCAGCTGGACGATGCTATCTGAGAAGCTGTGCCTAACCTAGACACTGCCTGTTGTTCTTCTCCAGATGAAAATCCCATTTTGTTATTGGTGTGAGGATAAAGAGCAGATGCATACAGTAAAATACAGCTTATTAAACTGTGGTTTTGATTGGTTAATTACTTTCTCCGTGTTAATAGAGGATCAGGGCTGCAAACGTCGTTTTCCGAATACAGCAGGTTCTTTTCTGCCGCTGTAGAAGTGAGTCAGTACAGTTCCTGCTTTGATTTACAAAATTGGATTTTAATCTCTTTGAAACCATTATGCTAAATCAATTTTTAACATAGCAGAGCACGGAGGTACAAAGCCCCTCTTGTTCTCTTGTTGCTAACTCTTTGGATGAGTGAGCACCATATAAACAAGACTTAAGCGGCATCTCTGCGGAAGAGCTTTGCCAGTATGGAAATGCCGTTCCGTATTCCGACGATTCGCTCCTGTGGCACGGGCAAAAAAACCCTCAAGGTGAAGCTGCTTTTGCTGCTGCTGCCCTTTGGTAACGCAGCCGGCGCGCGGTGGAGGTGCAGCTGGAAGCGATGGCCGTTCCTGCGTTCGCGGCTCCGGCTGCGGCGGCAGCCGGGAGGGAGGCGAGAGGACTCCGTCGCGGTGTTCGGGTGGTTTTGGGTTCCTCCCGCCCTCCTCAGCCCAGCTCCAGAGCTGTCAAGGCATCGGATGAATCACCTCTCTGATGTTTTGGATTTCTGGCAACGGCAGCAATTGGGCAATCGTCCAAATCCAGCAAGAGCTCTGATAGTAATGAATGGGAAGCTCATATGATTTCATATGGAAAGCAGGGCAGGAAGAGTTTGAAGATGACTCTATGCACACATGCCTGCGTTTGTCCTTTATCCTCCTCTTCCTTCCCAAAATCCACACTGTCCTGCTATCTAGCTTGTGAATCAGTAAGAGATGAAACCTTTATGAAATACTACATGTAGATCTGAGCTGCAGTATTTCCAACTGCTCAAAACCTCTCAAAATTCAAGTTTTTTTAGATCCATCCTTCTTGCCCAGTGCCCGTTTTGAAATGCCAGCTGCACGTCCTGTTTGTAATCCTCACCCGGGAGCTTCTGCCTCAAACTCTCCAGGGAAGAAAATCTGGAATAGATCCTTTATAGGCTTTTTTGGTATGACTTTAATTAAAAACTCAGAGCATGAGACCTTTCAGGAAACGTCACCGCCACTTTTTAACAGCCGTGTCGCTAAGCTCGACCCCATCATAATCTGGAAGATTCTGGTCTGGTTTACTCACTTCTCAAGTGAAAAAGGGCTTGTGGCATGTTATACTTGGCCGAGTTCACTTTTGTAAAACACAAAAATACGCGTGAAAGTTAATTGCAAAATAAGTAGAGTTATGTAGGAAGACGAGGAGAGATAAATTTCCTACTGTCTTAAAATTTCCTTTAGGAAAAAAAAAAAAGTCTGTTGAAAGATTTGGGCAATTTGCTCCATAATAAGTCTCATTGCCTAAAAGCTGAGGATATTAGTGAAACAATGATCCAGAAATGAAGTAGTTGTGTTATCTGTATGCGATGGGTTAAATCCGTGGAAGGCCTCCATTAGCCCTGAATTTTTCCGATGTCAGTACTCCATGTTCCGGCGTGACGGTCTGTGCTGGCTAAAAGCAGAGAGCACGAGCGGGTAAAGGATCCCTTTGCACTTGCTTTTCTCTGCCGTGCCACTGCAATTAAAAGGGACGTTGCATTAATTTTTCTCCTTGTTAACCCGGGCAGCGTCATCATCTTGGAGGTGCTTGCGGTGCGTTTGGGGTAGATGAGGAGAAATGACATGGTTCGAGGGGCCGGGGGAAGGACAGCGAAGGCCAATGTCAGGTGTCAGCATTCAAAACAAGATTAAAGACTTGATTTTTCTGGTGGCGAGGCTGCCAGTCTAAGTTTACAGTGTAGTACAAAGAGCATAAAACAAGTACGAGAGTATAAAACTGAGAATATAGTCTTGACTCATGGAAACACAGTGCTTACATTTATTTTCCAATTGTGTCATTAAACTGTCAAGTAGTTCCTGCAGAAGATGGTCTCTTCCATAGTGTTGACTGTCCCAAGTAGTTCCTGCAGAAGATGGTCTCTTCCATAGTGTTGACTGTCCTCCGGCATGGATTTAGACCAGTTGGAGAAGACTATTCTGCCTTTGGGTCTCCATGGGACAAGACCCCATGGGTCAGAACTGTGCTCCTAACAACCAGGACAGCTGGCTTGGACCACCCATGTGTGGTTCAAGTGGTGGTGGTCCTGAAATACGCAACTTGTCTCCTGAAACCCTTCTGGAATGCTTTTCCTTTAGCTCAGCCTTAAACTAGGTCCTGCCATCTCTTCCATATTTGGCTAAGGACGTATTTGTATGTTTGCGTGTGGCAGTGCAGATTTATCGTGATATACGGAGCGGTGTGGGGATGTTACCCAGGGAGAGATGCTGAGAGCAGGGTGGTCTGCAGGTCCAGCAGCTTCAGCAGAGGAGTAAATTTAAGAGAGGGAGTCATCAGAAGAATGAACAGGGCTGGGGCAAAGAGTCTGGGAAGGGATTTTGCCTTAACACGTGATATTTGGATCCAGTCAAACCAAGCTGTGGTGGTGCTGATGGGAAGAGGAGAGCGACAGCGGGTCCGTTTGATCGTCCTGTCCGTGGCATCATGCCGGTGTTGTGTGTTTCTAGTTCAGTCCTTAATTCTGATCGTTGGGCTGTTCCTGCCTCCACATATTCGCTGGAATTGAGGTCCTAGAGGCTTTGGTGAAAAATCTTGGTTCTGGTCCCCATTTTAGGCCAAAATGGCAAATTCTGCTCCCTTCTAAACGGCATTGATTTAACTTGAGGGTGAGCACATGAATTTGCTAACAATCTGTGATTATTCCATGCTGATCTTGCAGTTGTAGAGGGTGGCTCCCGTTGACATTCAGCAGATGAGTTATTAGTTATTTTCCTTTACATCATCTGCCCTTCAGGCCAGATTTCCCAACGCTTTTTGGTCTACGTTTGTTAGCTGTACTGTTCGACACCGATGAGTTCTTTATGCTCTCCTTTCCTGGTCTGGGTAATATTGTTAAACATCCCCCAAAAAGTCACTTTCTTTTACTCAGGTAATGGTTTTAACAGATAAATCACCACTGCCTTGTTGTTTTGCAGACTGGGGGATGTGCCCCCTTTGGAGTGGGCAGCCCTGCTCTGGCTCCGGAGCAGCCCAGGCCAAAGGACAGGGTAGGGCATGGCAGAGGGCTGCACCAAAGCTCAGGGCGACGGGCAAACAGGCGAGAATCGCTGGAACCTCGCAGCGTTGCCGTGCTGGAATAGAAAAAAATATTTCAAAACGCTGCACTGAACTACTTTGTTATGAGCCAGGATCCCAAAATAACCACCTTTCAGTTGGTAAAATAAATTATAAAAGTCTTTCAGATCCAAATGTAATGGTTGGGCAAATTAATCCATTGTTGTATTGTTATAGTGCTCTAATCATATTTTTATATATCCCAGGAGTTGGAACTAAGAAGCATTTTGCTGTCATTGCAAACACAATAAGAATAGTCTTAACAAAGTGACGTGCACTAAGTTGACTTTCTGCAATACATTTCAGCGGAAATTACAGATGCTTTTTACATTTCATTATCATTAAGGTACAAATAACTTTCTTGTATTGAAAACCAGGCCTACTTTATCTGGTTTAATAATTATATTGAGGCTCATTATGGACACCTTGTTTGTAATTCTCGCTTTTCTTATTGAATTCTAAATGTGTTATTACAAAAGTATTTACTTTAACAGATGGAGTATATTATGGCAATGTTTAGTTCCAGTTGATCTTTTCTAAAGAACGCGCTAAATGATCTCGGGCTAAATAGAACCAAGTCAACATCTAGCTCCGTTTTTTACTGCTGGCGTTTTTCAGGCTGCTTGGAGGGGAGCAGAAACCAAGAACTGCCGTTGAACTGAGCAGGGCAGCTGGAAGAGGTGGGATGATGAAGACCTTGTGATGAGGAAGAGGTGTGGAAGCTGCATCGCAGGCAGGGGAGACTTTTCCAAGAAAATATCTTAGTTGATGTCAAGGTTGTCTCATTTGCCAGTGGGATATTGCTTTAATGGTGTTCTTTTTTCCTCTCCAGTTTACATAATGAGATCAAGCTAATTAAACCATGTCTAGCTCTGGGAAAAGATCAAAATGTGAGCTCTTTTTATTTCTTTTTATTAAAACCTTCACCCTGTAATGGAAGATTATAAGAAGTACTTTGCCACCAGTGCATCTTGCTCATCCCTGACAAAAATATAGCTCCTCTTTTTTACCAGTATCTCCTTGGTTTTAATTGTTTTTTCTTCTGGTTGATCATGTTTCAGGAACTTGCAAAAGGTGCATGCTTGATATGGTTGGGTAGATTAGGTGGAGAAGTAATAATAAGTAGATGCAGTGAGGTGTTTTATGCAAAAGCCAGCAACAATAAAACCTACTGAGAAGTGTGTTTTTCTGTGAAGTTATGGAGTAGTTGCTTAGACCAGTTTAGTCAGCATGTTTCTTGTTACATGTAGCTGACTGACCGTTGACCTGTAGAGGTGCAGAGGTCTCCTTGGACCTGACGACACTTTTTTACAGCCTCCCCGAATTTGAAGACATTTTTCTCCATCCAGTTTTACTTTCTTAAAAAAAAAAAAAAAAGAGGGAGAGGAATGGTGGTTTTCATTGCAGGTTAAATGCAAATAAGGACTCGTTGGACTCGTTACACTTCGAGTTGTAACTGCGATTCCCGATGTTGTACAGTTACTGGATGACCATTGCACACCTGTGGTTGCCACCTTGTCGACATGCTGTGATTTGGCATTGCCAGTCCAGCTGCTGGCATTTGCCAGGTGGCTTTTCCCTGCTCTAAGGTCTCGGGTCCCAGTCCTCCTACCTGCAAGCGTGCGTCGGTGGCATCGCCGTCGTCTTGCCGTTGACTGCAGCGATCGCGAGTCTAGATTACAAGAGGCTTTGCAGGCTGATATTAAGGCAAGGAGCTATTGCCAATATTAATATATTACTGTATTAGATCATGCTAATTATATTTTAAGCTGAAATGATTTCAGGAGGATTGAGAGGCAGTGAGGGCTCTCCCATGCCTTCTCCCCCTTGCAGAGGAGGCAAGGTTCAAGTATTATTTTCTCTTCCATAGGGGAGGAACAGCTGCGTCAGGGCTGGGAAGGAAGTTTCTACTGATTGAGTTGAATTGCAGAGTGCCTTTTAGGTTGCATTCAAATCACGGCAATTTCGCTTCCCTCGGCGGCAGAGCAAGGAGCTCTCCACTTTGATCGTTGATGTAGACTTGGAGAGAAGGTGGGGGCAAAAAAGAAAGCGAAGGAAAGCTTTTGTTTCAGGCCCGTCGTGTTTTCCCCACCTGGCGGGGTGTCAGCGGTGGCTGTGCTCTGCCGGCGTTGCACGCACAGGGGTTTTAGATGAGACTCTGTAAAGAAACTGTTTATGTGGATTTTTTTGTGTGTGTGTTTGGTGTAAAATCTTAAAATATATTAGGGTTAATGAAATCGGTGAAATCAGTAAGCGCTGCCTGTGATGGACAGATGGCCAAAAGCACTTGGAAGTACAAGTGGGTTTGCACCAGAAGGAGTGCTGGGATCTGGCTGACGGACGGCGTGTGCCGTGGGCACGGACCGGTGATGCAGGAGGAGGGACCTCCCTGAGCTCCCAGCCCGACGCTGGTTTGCTCCACCTTGAGATCCCCCTCCCGCTCTCACCCCGTCGTAATAAATCTGATCCCTTCCTTGGAGACAGCGTTTGAGCTCCCAAGTAAAATTTCTTCTTTTAAATAAAACAATCCTTGCCATAATTAAATGTAGATGCCTGCTTGCTTTTCCTGTACGACTTCAGCAGCTAACTGAACGCACTTAATAATGTTTTTCGCTGTATTTCGGTGGTATGAATGTACATGAAAATTACAGCAAAGGCATCATTTTTTTAACAGCTGTGTTTAGTTGAATAACAGATTTAGAAAGTGCAGACTTTAATTAATCTGTGTTTTCTGCTGGGATTTCAGCACCATCTGATTTACTTTTCATGGCTGAAAAGTGTAATTGTAGTTTTTCCCTTTAGCTGCAAGTTTATCCTCCCAAGAAATTGATTTGGTTCTTCTTCTTCTTCAAGCAAACTCAATGTCAAACTAATGGTACCTGGTATGTGATACAGATAACGCACCCCCTCGGACTGCTACGGGGCAGGAGTGGAGAACAAAAACCTGTCGAAGGGCACGGTTTGCTCAGAAATGCTGCATTTCCTCCTCCCTGCATCGCTGCACGTCGCAGGGAACCAGGCTGCATCAGCCCCGAAGGCAGGGCTGGAGGGGCTGCGTTGGTAGCGAGCAGTCCGAATCCTCTTCTGTGCTTCTAGGGCTTGAGACTGTGAGTTGATGAGAAGGTAAGGGTGGGTTCCTTCAGGTTACTGGAGGAACCTCCCAAGCAGGAAGGACTTTTCCCTATGTTTAATGTAGTTTTTTTTTTAGTTGGAATTATGATAAGAAGACTCTCCATCTCTGTGCTTGCTCTTCGTGCTTGCATCTCTGTGCTTGTGCTTCTCACACAAACACCAAAAAAGGTGTTTGTGTGAGACCGTTGCTTGAAGTCTTCAGATGTTGCTCAGAAAAAACAGAAGGTGCTGGTGGATGCCTGGGGTTTACGTAGAGCAGTGGTGAAAGTGAAGTCATGGGTTGGGGAACCGTGATGACAAATTGCTTCTGTCACGCTCTGTTGATCACTCATTACTCCATCTCTGTCGGGATGAACGGGAGCGTTGCAAACACACATGGAGCTTCAGTGGCTCTTCTTTGGGAATTTGCTTTAAAAATCAACCTGCCGTGGAAATGTATCCTTGTCCCACCTCTGCTTTTGCCCTGGGATGAGGTTCCCTAGGCTGAGGATGAGGACTCGTGCCTGGAGCCCAGCACAGGGTGGGCAGAGTTGCTCAGACAAGTTTCTCCTCTCAGCGCCTGCCAACTCTGGAGAATTCATGATGTAACGTCCTCATCGTGCAGATCCATGTGTGAACCAGCCCTTTCACTGGCAGCTTTCTCGTGCCAGAAGAGCTGCTGAGACCCCACATCAATAGTGGTTTGCTTCCAGGAGTGCTGCTTCTGAGCTGGGATAGGGGGAAGGAAGTTTTTTTACAAAACAAGGGCATTCTTTGAGGAAGTCTGTGCAATTTTAGTTACTGTCAGATGTATTTTTCCCCCATTTTTATTTTATAACATTGGCATGGGTTTTGATGTCTTAAAGTCTTCATGTGCAGAGCCCACAACGTCTGAAGAGAAGCAGTACATTTAGATTCAGAGCGTAATCTTAGGATGGTTGCTAATCTGAATAAGATTAAAAAAAAATCTTGATGGGTTTTAAAACTTATTTTAATTAAGGTTTTTCCTTTCATCTCATCAAAGCCCTGAATTAGCTCCTTCATTCTCCCACAAATACGGACAGTCCCTGCTGTGTGTAGACACTCTCGCGCGCACGGAGCAGAAGAGCCAGACAAGATTCAGAAACACACGTGCCCGAAACGCTGGAGGAATTTAAACAGGATTTGTGCAAAGCTAAAAAAAAACACCCAACAAACTAACCAGCTGCCTGTGCGGTAAACTGGAGGATGCCAAAATTCCCCAGCGAGACTTTGTGCTCTCCAGGTTGCTCTATTGAAGAGCGTGGGACTGGGATAGCTGCTGTTACCTGCCTGTGGAAAGGTGGATTTGACATGGTCTACGGTGGATTGTCCGTACCCTTGTGCCTTTTTTTTTGGTGCTGAGCACCCTTGGGTGGTTTTGCTCCACTGGTTTTGCTCCCTGGAGGGAAGTGAGTGGCAGATGTTGGTTGGAGATGGACACAGCGGGGATGTGGAGCTGGGTGTCCTGGGCTGGAGGATGATGCTGTGAGCTGCTCTGGGCGTCTTGGGTTCACAAAAACGTTCCTGGCGAGATTTCTGCTATTCCCACACCACGTTTTGGCCTTGGTGAATTAGTGGTTGTCAACACAATTTTTTTCCAACAGGAATTTTTCTAATAGCTCCAGTCTGATGTTTTCCTGCGCTCTCCTCGCGGTGTGAAGTTTCACTCGGGCATCGTTCAATCAACGCTGGTGAGGACCCTGGAAAAGCAGTTGGGACTACGGGTCCCATCCACCGCAGGACAATCCGGGGCACAGCCGTGCCCGCGGGCACAGCCTCAGACATTCCCTTCCCACGGGGCGCGTGAGCTCCGAGCGACCGTTTTGGAGAGGCTCGTTGGACGGGGTGACCCCCGCGCGCTGCGAAGTTTGGCCTGGGCACGGCGCCAGCCAGAAGCGAGGCTGGCAAATAATCAGGAATCAAAGGAGCCACCTGCGCGCCGCGGGGAGCCGCTCCCCGGGTGGTAAGCGCGCTTTGCCAGCGCTCATCGCCGAGCCTTGTTCTGCATCCCCGCTCCCCAGCGCGCCCGGGGGGGGGATCGCTCCCTCCCTGGCCTCGCCGTGCCCTCGTTAGAGATTATTATTTTGATTTTTTTTTTTTTTTTTTTTTTAGAGGGATGCGAGGTGAGATGGTGGCTGGAGGGATGCGCCGGGATACGGCTTGATCTGGGGGAAAACCATGGGGGGAAATGTTAAGAGCGATGGGGCTGGAGCATCTTTGGGGATGCTGATCCTGCGGCAGCGGAGAGGGGCCAGCCGTGCCAGGCTGAAGCCGTCGCTGCCGGAGCTGCCCTCCTTTGGCCGCGCAAACTCGTGGGCTGCGTTGCCGACAAATAGCCGGGGAGGAAAATTAGGTCTTTTTAAGAGCGTTTTCATCCTCTGCTGGTTGGTAAGAATGGACCCGGCGAGCGGGAGGGAGGGAGGGAGGCAGAGGGGTGGCGTGATATGCAGATGCCTGTGTCACATGCGCGCGCTCCTCGGAGCGTCCTCGCCCAGCGCGGAGCCTGGCAGCTCGCGGTTCGGACTTCAGAGGGCAGATAGTGTTTATTTTGGAGCAAACGTGAGGTGTGCGTGCACACATTGCTTGTTTCTATGTCTAAGGAAGACGTGTTAAATCACATCCCCCCTCCAGCCCCGTAGCCACCCCATGCCTGTGTCCCCTGGAAGGATCTACCCCAACGTACCCAATTTTTGGTCCCATCAGCCTTGGTAGGATCTCTTTTAAACAGCTGGCAAGGGAAATTCACTCGCCTGCTGTTCTTTTGAGGGTGCAACAGGGGATTTGGAGGAGTCCCTTCCTTCTCCCTGACGCGCTGGCTGGAAGGGAAGAGAAAACTGATCTCCAAAAGCACGAGCAAAGTACTGGGAAAGGAAAGTCAGGCCAAAAATGGAGGATTTTTATAGCGCACAAATGTTACCTATATCTATTTATACATCCTCCTCAAAGGCTATTTATACCTTCTCCCTGTTTTTGTGCTGCTAGCTGGAGAATATTCTTATATCCGATGTTTTTGGTGGCGCAGGAATGTTCTCCAGCCGTCGCCCAAGGGCAGGACCGTACGTTTCTGATGCCGTTCCTGAAAGAAGAGGGCAATTTGTGGACGACCACCTCTGTGTTGCTTTCCATTTATTGCAGTGCAAACCGAGAAGCTGCCGTTGGAACGTGTTCTTTTTCACGCTCAGGCAAACAGCGGAGACCGCAGTCGCGAGCGAAGGGGTGAGGCCGAAGCACCGGAGTGCTCCTCTAATTGGGATGGTTAATGCAGTTGGTCGCTTTGGTGCCTGATGAGCAGCATGACGGGACCTTTGTCTCGTGTTAGACGAGACGATGGCGTTCGCTGGGTGGATTTCATTTATTTGGAGAAACAAGGTTGTGCTTAGTGGCTGTTGTTAATCCCACGTAACATCCCTGCCCGTGGTGGGAATCACACCCGGGTGCTGCCAGGGCTGTAGCCGCTGACTGGCACGCTGCCGCCGTGCTCCATCTTTGTAACGTGGCAGCGAGAGGGCTCTTCTTCCCTGAGACAGAACTGGAGGTGATGCTGCTTCATTTCCATCTATCATAGAATCATAGAATCATAGAATGGTTAGGGCTGGAAGGGACCTTCAAAGGTCATCTAGTCCAACCCCCCTGCAAGGAACAGGGATATCTCCAACTAGATCAGGTTGCTCAGGGCCTCATCCAACCTGGCCTTGAACGTCTCCAGGGATGGAGCATCCACCACCTCTCTGGGCAACCTGTTCTAGTGTTCTACAACTCTTATGGTAAAAAATTTTTTCCTAATATCCAACCTGAACCTACCTCCCTCTATTTTAAAACCATTACCCCTTGTCCTGTCACAACTGGCCCTCCTGAACAGCCTCTCCCCATCTTTCTTGTAGGCCCCCTTGAGGTACTGGAAGACCGCTATAAGGTCACCCCGGAGCCTCCTCTTCTCCAGGCTGAACAGCCCCAACTCTTTCAGCCTGTCCTCATAGGAAAGGTGCTCCAGCCCTCTTATCATCTTCGTGGCCCTCCTCTGGACCCTCTCCAACTGGTCCATGTCCTTCTTATGTTGGGGACTCCAGAACTGGATGCAATACTCCAAGTGAGGTCTCACGAGGGCAGAGTAGAGGGGGAGAATCACCTCCCTTGACCTGCTGGCCACGCTCCTCTTGATGCAGCCCAGGACGCGGTTGGCCTTCTGGGCCGCAAGAGCACATTGCCGGCTCATATTGAGCTTCTCGTCCACCAGTACTCCCAAGTCCTTCTCCTCAGGGCTGCTTCTCGATCCATTCCTCCTTCCGTCGGACCACTGTCACGGCTGCGCAAGCCACGTTTGCATCTCGGATGCCATTTGTTGCAACGAAGGGGAGAAAGGGCTGAATTTGCCCCGTTGATAAGAGCCATCGGTTCATGTTGCATCAAGAATCAGGGGGAAGGGTTTTTTTTCCCCCCCCATTTCCTGCATTGTGCAGCTGATCGAGAGCAGCGTAAGGTTATTTTATTGTTTCCCGGAGCGCTGGACCCAGCCACCGTGCTGGAGGTCGCATGCTTGGCTTGCTGCATCATTGATCCAGCCTGCTGGAGCAGATTCTTTATTCCTCTTAAACGTGGACCCGCACTTAGAAAGCGAAACAATCTTTTAGCGTTTCGGAGGCTGAAAGCGGCAAAACCAGTGGCTTTTGTCATCAGAGATGCTGCCTTTGTTGATCGCTCTGGGAATAATGTGTGAATCCGAGGGAATGTGCTATCTAACAAAGAGGGTTTGAGAGCGATTTTTTTTTTTTTAAATGAAGGGAAAAAGGGAAAAGGTTGCAGCTTCCTGTGCACTGGATAAATCGAGGCTGGCTCCTTGGCGGTCGCTGCAGTTTCATGGCACTCCCCTGACTGTGTTTGGAAGAGAAATGGGGGTTTCCCCAATTCACACCATCAAGTTTCCAGTTCGGTCTCTACTGGCCAGCATCGGTGTGTTGTTTGTCAGCTACCTCTTGTACGGCCGTTGTGCAGTCATGGATATTTGCTTCTGACAGATAAACAAAAAGAACTGCATTGTCTTTTGAAAAACATCGCGTCCCATTAAAATATCGACATCGCGTACGAGATGGGGTTTGTTTTTAGAAATGCTGAAGTAATGGCTTTTTGCACGAGGCTTTTTCCCGGAGGAGTCTCCGGGAGCGCAGAGCGTGTTCTAGCTCGGTCTCCTGCGTGTGATTTTTTTTTTATTTTTTGTCTTCCCGCAGTTGCGGTCTCTTCTCTCACTGCCTTTTATTTAAAAGGTGTTTTAGCGATGGGGCGCGGCGGGTCAGTGCCACGACTCGTGCCACGGGTCCGCGGTGCAGAGGTGCTCCTGGGCGGCTCCGGAGTGGGCTCGACGCCGACGTGGCAGTGGGGATGGGGCAGCTTTGATGCCGTTTTTGGAATAGCGTGAAATTGGGCGATAACCCTTGCTCCGAGTTAGTGCTTGGACGTGTCCACCTCCTGCATTGCAGCTGCCAAACTTTGAAATAACGATGCTACGCTGTCGCATTTCACACCGAGAGTTTTTCCTATCCCGAGCTGAACTCTTCCAAAGTTGCCTGCGAGTTGTCTGTGCCTCGGGCTCCCGTGCCCGCGGAGGCAGAGCCATCGGATGCCGCCAACGGAGGAGATTCAGGCTCAACGTTTGTAAATCCTCCACTTTTCCCTTTCCTTTACTATTGTAGTTGTCCCTTTTGCAATGACTACAATGAGAAGATGGACTTTCTTATCGTTATTTTTTTTTTGCAGAAAGAGCCTTCCGACTCCTCCTGAACCTGCAAATGGATTTCTCCACCTCCAGCCATCCGAGGTGTAAATGAGCGAGGAGAGGGGTTTTGCATGATTCCCATCTTCCCGCCGGCAGCCCACCGGCTGCCTGCTTAGTTTTGCATTTTTCTTCCCTAGCATGGATTCTTTTTGATTGTAAATGCCCACCGAATCCGTCGCTAATTATCGCCGGCGCTGCCGTTTGCGTCGGGAGGTGCGGGCGTTGCGCGGCGCAAGGGGCAGGGACCCCCAAATTCCGAACGATCATGATTGACTGTGCAGCTTGGGCAAAGTGCATTTGTTGCCTTGGAAACAAATAGCGGCAGTGAACAACTAAATGAAATTTATGGAATCAACTTCAATAAATCTTGATGATAAATGTGCAGAAACATACACAGTTTGATGAAGATCTACAGTATGCAGATGTGAAGGATGATAGTAAGTTATATAACTGCTTCAGCTACAATTTTTGGACTGCCACGGGTCCTGTTCCTATAATATGGGCTTTTTTTGTTGTTTCTGAGGAAGCTGTCTGTTTCTTTTCATAGATACGGCATTTAATTTTAATTTCCAGGGTATCTTTTAGTTTAATTGGCATGCTGGATGATTACAGTGTGGTGTTTTGTCTTTTGCAAATCCTGATTCATATCTAACTCCGGATAAAATAAAATTGAGAAGTGTGGCAATCTTAAGGGAGCAAAAAGTGCCGTGTCGCACGCCTCCAAGAAGGGTGCAAGATTTCACAAATTAATTAAAGCGTTTATGTAGGGCATCTCCCTAATTCCTTGCATGAGCCTTTGTGTTTTTCAGGACGGGGACAGCTTAGGGATTTTGTACTTACAGGATAGCTCTGTGGCAGATTTTTTTGCTCACATGGAAAGATCTCTGTATTTACCTGCCATAGGGACAGGGTGGGTTTTTTGAATCACAGCAAGTGATATTTTCTAAAATGGATATTTTTGGTTTCTGGTTTGACCTGTGGATCGATAAGGGTTTGGGAATATCAGGGAGCTCGTCTGGAGACTATGTCATAAACCTTTAACGCAGCCCTTAATGCAATTCGATGTTTTTCCATTAGTCCTCTTACTTCTTCTCGTACAGGGTCTTATTTTCACAATTTTCTGCTGGGTCAGGAAGCACGAGGAACCTTCGTTTCTTCCTTTCATGGGACATTGGGCCCCAGCTTCACACCTCAGCTGCGGTCAAGCGGGTGGCAGCTGGCGGAGGAGTTACGTGGAGCACTATTGCTCCTGTGGTTTCTGCTGTAGCTGCCTCCATCGGTGAACTGGGAGAGGGGGGTCCCATGGCTGGGACCCAAACCCGATCCTGGTCTGATGGGCATGGACATGACCATCTTTAGGAAAATGCCTCACTATATCTTAAGCCAATTTCTCTGCAGAAACATCTTTTCCCCGCCATACCTAATTGGTGCTTTGGTTTTGATGAGTACTGGAGGTCTACCAGATGGGCTGGTCTTATCTTAACCTTGGAACCTTGGGCCCTCCCTTTTCCTTCTCTTCTAACCCTTTCTCGGATTGTTCCTGGAATAAGAGTTTGTTTCTGAGAATAAAGACTTCTTGTTACTACTGTCCTCTGGCTATGGGCAAGTGAAAAGTTGTAACGCGGGATCCTGCTCCTGCCTCGGCACGTGGTTTGCTGCTGGTATTTCAGATGCACCAGTTTTTCTTTGTTGCTTGGATCTACTCAGAGTCAGAGCCAAGCCCTTGAGTTGCTGAGTATCTTCCAGCCCACCAAGTCAGCACATCACCGTGTCAGCCGTAACATTTTGTAAGGATTTAGAAAATCTCCCAACGCACGCTAGGTACCTAGCCTGCAGGTCATCCCAGGTCTCCGCTGGTACCGGCGTTTGCAAAGCAGCTCCGCAGAACCCAGCGCTTGCACGGAGATCTTTTCAAGGCCAGGTTAGATGAGGCTTTGAGCAGCCTGGTCTAGTGGAAGGTGTCTCTGCCCATGGCAGGGGGGTTGGAACTAGATGATCTTGAAGGTCCCTTCCAACCCAAACCATTCTGTGATTCTATGATCATCTATGCGTTTTCATTTATTTCATGCTCATCAACTTGGCTGGGATCAAAATACAAGTTTCCTTTAGATCGAGGTGTGGAAGGCTGGAAACTTGAAGGACTTCCTCCAGAAACCCCGTGCACGTGTGATGGTTTCTAAGCTGTGCTCTGATGTTTGCAGAGCACTGTAGCTCTTCCCATTAACATACAACTGTATAAGACAGATTGAACTCCATTAGGAGCTAAATTTAGTGACTCGCTAACTTCTTTTTGATATGTTTTTATAATTTCATTGTATTATGACACTTGGTTTTAAATTTGCATGAGTAAATGAGCCTCTCACTAAGTCAGGTAAAAAGATTTTTCACTTATCTACCATGAAATAAAACGTTAAAAAAATAGTGAGAGTAGAAAGCAATGTATCCTTGACATATTTAGTTTACATTTTTTTCAACTGTGCTGACTGAACATTTCTAACGACTAATGATACGATAAAGCTGTTTGTACTGCTTTAACAGACTAAATAATTTCACATTATGAAGACATTTTGTGATTAATTTAGTATTTTGTGGGGGAATCATCTTTTTGGAAAATACAAATTTACGTTCAATTACATTCACAATCCGAATTGTAAGATGCAGCGAGCGAAAACTGCCCTTTTAGGGTTCCCCATCAAAATAGTGAAGTCCATGGACGTGATTAACAGTAGTGAACAACTTTAAGCATCATTTCCATAATTTGTTTAATAAGCTTCCTGCAGGATTGCTTCAAAATACTTGTTGGTCAGTGAAGCTCTTGCAGCTGGTTGAAGATCAGACCGCACACCTCCGTCCCTGCCCTCGCAGGGGCAGCTTCTGTTTCACTAACATGGATTTATGGTCTCTTTTTTCTTTTTTTTTTTTAATATATCTATATTTTTATTCAGGAGAACCTTGGCAAGACCTGAGAAACTTTAAGATCTGCGCTCTAAAGGTATTTTTTCCCCTCTCCTTTCCTATCCAAGAGGAGAGAGGCCACCTAAGGTCCCACCATCGGTGCGATTTGGGGATGTATGCGAGGGATGCCGGCATGGCAAGAGCATCCCTTTGTTTCGGATGGGTGATGAGCAGCAAGGAGGTGGCACCGAAGCTCGTTCAGTCCTGACCTGGGCTCTGGTGACCAGCTCACGCGGAGGTGAAAGTCCTTCTGTTAATTACTCCTTTTTTTTGCCTCTCCCCATCTCTCTTGACGTCACTGCTTTTAATCTGTTTGTGTTATTGATTTTTTTTTTTCTCTCCCCTCCTCCTTCCCGTTTCATTAATAGTGACAGATGCTTTTAATTAAAAAGAAAAGACAAAACAAAATCCCGAGTAAAACAAAAAGAGAATATTCTAATTTGGCGTGACATTATGAGGCAGAATGGCTCCTGGCATGCAAGGTACGGAAAAGGTCATCTTCCACGGCTACAGCCTTTTGCAACGGTGGAATTAAGTTCAAACTCGGGCTGGTTTTGAAGTCTTAAGTCTCTCCGGGGATTCCTTTCATAACATCTTCGAACTGGATAACACTACAGTAAATGAAATACACTGCACTGGATTAAAGGGTTATTTCCCCTGTGTGTGGAGCTGACACAGAACACCGAACCTCAGGTTGCCTCCGAGTTGTCTCTATCTGCTCATCCCCTCTCTGCTTTACATAACGGCTCGCGGAGTTTTTGCAGGGAAGTTTTGGCACTTGGCACACGCGGAACGATTTTATGCGGCGAGGAACCGAAATCGAGCAACTAAATGGGGAGAGATTTAACGGGCTTAAAAACGTGAAGGAAGCGATGCAAGAAAGAGTGGAGCTGCCTCTTCAGCTCTATTATGCTGCTCTATAATTTATACCAAAATACAAAATAGAGATCTCTCTGCGTTGCCACTCACATGTTTAGCAGCGCAGAGCTTGCGCTAACAACAGGGTATGATACGCGCTACCGTGCTCTTATCTGACTGTACCAACAGTTAAAATTTGTTAAGGATCATTTGCAATGTGTTTTGTTGTAGAACAAATGTTCATTTTGACTTTGAACTTGGTGTATGCCGTAGCTTGTGCAGATTGCGTTTCGCACCGGGTAACCAAACCGCTGCCATCTGCGCGGTGCCAGGGACCACCGTGGCTGAGCTCCAGAGCACGTCCCTCCGTCTCCGTGCCGGGGAAAAAGATGCATGGCTTTAAATATCGGAGCATCGGCTCCTCCAGCTCCGTGCCTGCGGTGAAGCGGTGGGTCCATCCTGGGGAAGGCACCATCTCCGAGCTCGGGATGGCAAATCGCAGCAGGTGTGCGTCGAACTCGCTCTGAAACTGCAGAAATTGGCTTGGTTCTTCCTTTCTTCCACCAAAACACTGATTAAAGACCACTCTGCAATTATGGGGAGCCTGTAAAACGCTACCTGTGCAATAGCTTTTCTGACAATGAAAAAGAAGAAAACTCTTTCTTCTCCCTTCTTGCCTCCTCTCGTTTTATTTTCTCCGAGGTGACCTCAGGCTGGCTGGGTCATATGGAAAACTGGAGTTGTCTTGTACAGTGTATGTAGAAGATAAAAACGTGTCCTCTGTGTTCTTGATACGTTTAGGTTTGGTAAAAATAGGGCACAGTGCTCCGTATGTTGGGGTGCACCTCTGGTTTCTGTTCTCCGTATTGAATCTATCATCTGCCTCTGTGGCTCGGCATCCTCCCGCACAGTGGTTTTCTCTGGATATGCTTATGGATACCACTGGAAAAAACACTAACACCTGCTGCTCCTTTCAATGAACCCCCAAAACCCTCTCCTGACAGCTTACGGGATGGGTGAGGGCTGCTGCCTGTGCTGCCCACTCTTCATGAGGAAAGGCAGCCTCTGCCCAGTCATGCTCTTGCTCCACTGGGTTAATCAGAAGTTGTAAACATGGAATCATGGAACGGTTTGGGTTGGAAGGAATCTTCAAGATCATCTAGCTCCAACCCCCCTGCCGTGGGCAGGGACACCTGCCACTACGCCAGGTTGCTTAAAGCCTCATCCAACCTGGCCTGGAACACTGCCAGGGATGGGGCAGCCACAGCTTCTCTGGACATGGTTTGTCTCCGTTAGCTTTTGGGATAAGGTGCAGTCTGGCCGGGACCTGCCTGCTGACCTGGGGCTCCATGGAAGTGGTTCCAGCAGTCGTGTGTGCTGGCTGGACTTCCTGCTGGCGTGTGTCTCGAGGAGGTGTCTCTGCAGGCACCGGGTTCCTCTGTTTCCAAGCGTTATTCACATATAAACACCCACACGCATTAAAAACGTGTGGGAAATGATAGTTTTGGGTTTCTGCTGTCCATGAGCAATTCGAATCAACAGCGTTTTTAGATTTACCATCTTGCCCAACACTCTGGGAGGAGAAGCGAGGGCAGGGGATAGGCATGTGCTGCTTTCCCGGGTTGGGTGGAGGGATCCGCACGCTCCTGTCTTTCCAGGAGGTCTGACATCTCTCTGGAAAAACTGAGACATATTGAAAGCATGCTCGGAGCTTTAGCACTTCCTCCAGATTATTTCTTCAAGTATTCAAAAATATATTTTATAACACTAAAATAAATGTTAATGAGTCTGCGTTGCTTTTGGCTAACAATAGTATTTCTATTTAAATGCAGCGGCCTCGCGGGGCGTTCAGCGGTGGAGGAGCTGGATGAGGAGACCTGGCTTTTTTGTTTCTGGCTTGGTCCTTGATGTCTCGAGCGGTTTTATTCTCTTGTGCTTTACTTTCCCCGTTCTGCTAAACAGCAGTGAAAAGCTTCCTCCCTTTGTTAAAGTGCCGAGGATTTATCAAAGGCCACTGGGCAAGTGTTAAACACGAAGCTGGTTATAAAAAGTGATATTTAGTGTTATGTTTATACCTCTTCAATGTTCACATGGATTTTTATATACTGCTTGAAGTGACCTTTGTGCTTTTCCAACCAAATAAGGACAGTCTCCTTGACTCAGGGATTTTTTTTTTTTTTTTTTTTTGCACTAGCAGGCTTGGCATCTTCTAAGTAATTTTGTAAATATGCTTTTTTTTTGGGTGCTTTCGCTGTTTGGGCTGGGGCTGGAGATGCTGGAGATGCCAGTTGCATACAGAAGATGGGAGAGTTGTTGAGGAAAATAACAACGGGGAAGTTGCTTCCTCTGGTGTTCCTTCCTTTTTTCCATTACTTAGAAGAAAATTATATTTTGAGGATCTCAGCCTGCCATGTTAAGTGGCCAGTGATTTGGGGAGGTAGCCCAAGGCTACCTGCTGAGTCAGCAGCCTTACTGAGTCCGCACGGGACTGGGGAGAGGTGTAGGAGTCGATGGGATGGCAGGAATTCCGCCTTGGCATCGTGTCAAAGGCACCGAGCCCTTCTCCGAGCAGCTGCGTTGCCCCGTGACGGCGGGAAGCCAAATGGATTGTTTGTGTGTTTACATGGATGTGCGGGTCCGTGGCGGGGAGAACCACTCAGCAGAAATTCTGCTGCTCGAGCAGATGGTGGGAGATTCATCTGGTTTTTCTGGAGGTGCTTTGCTGGTTCGGTGACCAAATCATTTCCTTCCTTTCGTCGGTACGGGGTGTGGGTGAATTGTCTTTCCCAAAACTCTCAGCTCCTCCTTTGCTTTCTCAAAAGCAGTTGAGCTGCTGCAGTATTTTGGGAAGCAGAAGAGCGTGTGTCCGGTTTTGTCGCTGCGGTTTTGCTCTCCGTGCTCCTGCCGCGCTCTCCTCTGCACAAGCCCTTTCCAGGTGCTCCCACGTAGTCTCGACCCGTTTCGGTTTCGCAGGCCAGTGGAAGCCCCTTCGCCGCTGTTCAGATGCTGATTCTTACACTAGATTTTGGGTTATTTTATTTTCCCTTCCATTTTAGAAATTGCTCTTCTTTTTTTCCCCCCTGCTGTATCACTGGCAGCCGCGTTCTCCTTGACGGTTGTGATATTTGTATGTGTGCATGAAAACAGTAGGAAGCATTTATGTAGGTGTCACTAATTTAATTTAATTTAATCTGATACGTATGTATGGAGAGGACTGTTCCGCACTAAAGTGCTTCTCTTTATTTTACAGTCTCCATCGTCATCAAATACAACTCCCTTCATTCTCCTCTTCCACTCACCTACCCAAAGACCAAATCTGGAAACAGTAACCAAAAGAGAAGCCCACGTCACACACAAAGCAGGGAAAGGTTGAAATAATTTAAGGGTAAGTAATTTTTTTCACCCTTATTCTAACTCGAAGCTTCGTGTGTAAAGCCGCGATGGTAAAGTGCAAGACTTTATGAAGAAACACACACAGCTGCTTTATGTGCAGAGTGGGAAAAATGACTGAAATGCTGATTTGGTGATGAAAGAAAGGCACAGCAGCACCTTTTGCAGGTGAGAAGGTGCCCGGAACGGCAGCGTGCGGGGAGTTTTGAGTGTCGGTGCTATTTCTTCTCTCCCTGGTTCCACTCGTGCCTGGGTGGAAGTGATGGTTCTGCGCAAGCGCGTGGCCGTGGGCTCTGTGTGGGTTTGGCTGGTCTGAAAGAGCTTCCCAGTTGAGAAGGAGCTGGGAGTTGGGTGTCTCCTGCTGTTGAAGAGCTCTTTTGTCATTTCCTTCTCTTTTTTTTCCACTGAAAACGTTACTCAGCTTGCGGCAGCGAGCTACTGTTGATCTGTCTGCGTGGTGCAGGATGTTTTGGCTTGCTGTTGCTTTCTGCGATGCCCTTGGTTTTGTGGGTTTCACCAGCTTTTCCCAGAGATCAACCTGGTGGTGCTCACACCAGGATTTTCCAAAGGAAAGCGTCAGCGGGCTCTGGAGGACGGACAGACCCAAGCGGCGGAGCGAGGAGTGCCTCTTGGTGGAAATGTTTGCCTTAAGGCTTTTCTTTTGCTGCCAGGGTGGGGAATAAGATAGGAGGAGATAAAAATTCAGCTCTCCTGAAATTCAGAACCCTGGCTGAAGCATTAGTAATCTCCAAATGTTGGGGAACATGTTTTCCCACCCTAACCCCAGATCTGTGCCCACATATATTGCATTGCCACACGTGTTCTTTCGTAGATGGACAGGATATGCATTCGCTTACATTTGAGAACTTAGCTCTAAACATCTGGGTTTTCTGGTTTATTCCTGCTTTTTTTTTTTTTCCCCCTGCAATGTTTGTTCATGCAAAATGCATATCTGGGAAGGGCATCTTAAATCCCTGCTTCTGAGTCAAAAAGGGAAAGTATGGAAGTGAAAAGAGATTGTATCATTTAAGAAATATGATTCATGAATTAATCCTCGTCTGCTGCACCATCTGTGGCATGTGTTTCAATACAAAAATCCTGGTTTTATATCTCTTTAAAAAGCTTTCTTCTTGCTGGCTGCCTGAGTTTGCTGCAACGCTAATGGGGAATTAGCTTCTTTTGGGGAGAGAGGGGTGGTTTTTATTCACAGCCTGGGCACAGGGCTCCAACCTGTGCCCAGGCTGTAGGTAATCGGCGGGGGGATGCAGAGCCTCATTTTTTGGGGGGGGGATTCCAGCTTTCTGTGTAATGACACGAGCCTGACTTGCAGGCAAAGCCTGTACATGCCTGCTTTTTGCACTGGAAGCGTGGCTGGGTCTCCTGCTGCCACGGCAGGGCTGGTGCGAGGGATGGGCAGTGATGGGCAGGAGTTGGGGGCAGCGGTCCAGATCGTTCTGCGCAGGAGTGAAGGATCAGTGGTTGTTTCTCAAAGTGGACTGGCAAGAGCATTTTGTGCTTGGTGCTCTGGGGAATAAAGGCTGGAGGTAGTTCCCATCCTCCATTTCCTGGTGATGTTTTTAGAATCTCTTTGTAGATGTAGAGAAAGGGAGGTTGCCCATCGTTACCCCAAAGAGCAGCTGCTGTGTCTTGTGCCTTCATGAGAAACAGGGAATGAAGAGGCAGTGCTGGATTTTGGGGGTGACTGGAAGAGGGTCTCCTTTTTCTACTTTGATTCCTTGAATTGTTCTCCAGCTTTTTGCAGGGCACAACTTTCCTTTTTAAACATATTTCTTAAGACTCTGTTCCTTAAGCAGTACACTTGGCCTGCTGCCGGAGTCAGACCTGAGGTGCGTGACCCTTTTTCCTCCTTCACAGACAGGGTCCCCGAGCAGGACAGCGTTTTAGCACGTGCATCCGTCATCAATCCCTTTCCTGGATCGATCCCTTTCCTGGATCAATCCCTTCCCTGGCCTGGGACATCTTGCTGCTTGGGATTGCCCCATCAGTCTTCTCCCCTTCTTCACGTAGGGCACCAGTAAAAGCTTGAGTGTTCCTCTTTATTCCGGAGGAGGATCCCGAGGTGCTGGAGGTGGCGGATGGCCGTTGCCACAGCTCATGGTGGCCTCAGCCCGTGGCACGGTGACGCACCTGCGTGGCCGCAGCCTCTTCTGTGCCAGTGTCACTAATGTACTGTAAGTACAGCTCCGGTGAGCTCCCGGGCACGGCTAACGCTGATGGATGGAGGTTATCCAGGAACTCCGTACCGATGGTGAAATATTGCGGGTTTATTGCCTTTCCATTCATTTTGTTTTCACGCCTTTCTGCCTTCCTGACTCATTGCCGTTCGGCCTCTGCTTGCAATTTCTATTTGCTGTGCTAACACCTCCTGGACAAGACGGGAGCGTTGCAAAGCACCGATGCTTGCAACTGCTTTTGGAGCTTTCTTTTTTTCTTTTAATTGAGCACCCAAAGCCGGGACGGGTGACAGAAAGGAGAACGTCAGCCATGTCTTTTATCGGAAGGAGGAACAAAGTATTAAAATGAAGGAGGAGCAGAAGAAACGCCTCTCATGTTGTGTGTGGCAGACTGGCATGAGGAGTTGGGCTGAAAAGACCTGCTGCCATCCCCACATCCAACATCAGCTCTGTCCCCAAAGCCCTCCCAGCTGAGACTGGCTGCTGAGGTGGGGTCGGCGGTGGGAGATGCTCTGCCCCGTACCCAGGTCCTGAGCTCCTTTAGGCTCTTGTGTGGTCCCTAAGAAATATTTTCCCATTCTCCTTCGTTACCACAAATCCCCTTCTGCCCACTCCTTGGGGAACCCTTGGATGTGCCAGTGCTTCACGACATGAAAAGTAAACTCCATGAGTGCCGAGTACCCCAACGCTACCGTAAATAGCTGCGTGTTAAGGGGAAATGGTGTCAGCGGTGGTTCAGCAAACGCATAACCCAAACTGGAATTAGGCTGAATTACATACTTGTGCATGGAAAATACTCGTGGGAATGCAGACTGGAATTGGCACCCAGCTTTCCCTTCATCTCGCACATGTGGACACACAGACACATCTTGTCTTCCGCAGCTTCTGCTAGTAACCCCGGCTGCCTCCGTGTGTGCCTTTACAATATTCTGCAATTTTGCTTATTCCTTAATTGTTTTAATCTGTTGTTTTTTTAATCTGAGTTTCTAAGCTTGTTTGCCATTCTCTGTCCGCTCCGTGCTGTAGTCTGGGAAGCAGAGATTGTTTCCTGGGGTCTGTTCTGCAAACCTCCGTCCCCGTCGGGTGCGCGCTGCTCCCTCCTGCACGGGCTGCACAGGCGATCGCATTGCCGCGGTGTCCGTACAACGAGGGTTACGGGCTTTGGACCTCGAGAAGGTCCGGTGCTCAGCAGTGTTTTGCAAAAAACTTTCAAACCCCACAGAAGCTCTGCTGGTGAAAAACCCCGGCGAAACCAGCAAGCGATAAACCCAACAAATTCTACCAGAAACGGGAAAAGAGCAGCAGTCCGAGCGTTTCGATGAGCATACTCCATTAGCCATGGCTTTTACTTTTTATTTTAGGCTCTGATTAAAATTCAGCAGCTTTTATTTAAAGGAAAAATGAAACATTTATGCTCAGCGTAGGCCCTTATTTCCACCGCAGCGTGAGTTTGGAAACGAGGGGCTCCAGTGGATCCCCCCATCAACCCTCAGCTTCTCCTCCCTCCCTCTGCAAGATCCCCCGGATCAGTGAGGTCCCCGCTCGTTAGTGGCTGCGGCTGGGAAGGTGACGATGATGCAGAGGACACGTGATGGCAGCCCGTTTCTTGCAGGAAGCTAATGAAGAGATGAGAAGCATCGATTCACCATCTATTTGTTCGGACCTCAGCGAAACAGCTGTTTGTTTCTCCTAAACAATTATGCCAAGACGGAAATTGGCTTGTGTCTGTACGTCCTTTTTGGATGGGGAAAATTAAGCAGTAATAGCTGGAAAAATAATATGGGCTATGAGATAATAGATGCCTAAGGGATAAAATTAAACAGTACTTTGCAAGGAAGGAAGAGGTTTTGGCAATAAATAGTTT
The DNA here is from genome assembly GCF_009769465.1 of Tauraco erythrolophus. Classification (NCBI taxonomy): domain Eukaryota; kingdom Metazoa; phylum Chordata; class Aves; order Musophagiformes; family Musophagidae; genus Tauraco; species Tauraco erythrolophus. Next base: position 21,767,710 of record NC_141477.1, read on the forward strand.
GCGTTTGACTTCTTTTTGTTTGCCAGAGGAGTGATGTTGTTGTGGAGAGGTTGTCCTGGGATGTGTTTTCCAAACAGAGGTAGGAAAATAGTGAAGGTCTTTTTGGTTTAATTCCTTCCAAGAAGGACGGTGCTGAGGCCGGGGTGCAGCTCACACCGGCTGGGATGGGGACACCGGGGCTGGCTTCGGGAAACGCTGCCGGTGCAGGAGGGTGTTTAAAAGAAAACAAGGTTTTCTTAAAAAAGGGGGAACAGGAGTTGTTTTAAATGCCACAGGGAGCCCAGAAAGCTCCGGAATGGGAAGGTGGCACATTTGGCATCCAGACAGTGTCCGAGCAGAGTTTATTCATGATCTGCACGTGTGCTGGTGTTGCTGCAGAAGCCCCTTCCCAATAACACGACAGTGGGATTTGATTTTGTTCTGCTGTCCCTCCTCTCCGTGCTCTTCCATAACTGCTCCGTGAACACCTTGCTAAGGGGATAGTTTGGAAATGCCATTTTCTCTGTCTCAAGTGGCTCGTACCACCGTCTCCTTCCACTCGTGCACGGGGCATACACGGGGTTGGGCCGGGCAAACCTTCCCGAGGACGGATGCGGATGCAGCAGGTCAAGATCCGAGGTCATTGGCCCAGGCTCATCCCAACTGTCAGCTTTTAATTTCATGAACCTCGGGGAAAGCCTCGCAGCCAAGTGGGAGGAATTTCCTCGATCCGTATGGGGCTCGGGGGGAGTCCCGAGGGGCACGGTGCCCACCGTGCCCAGCAGCTCAAGTGGGACTCGGGGGGTGCTCAGCACCTCCTCAGACGAGGCCAAACTGTCTCGTGGGTTGGAAATGAAATCATTAAGTTGCTCTTGCATTAAGACTCTTGTTTTTATTCATGGAGCGTAATGTGATTCATTTGCCCTTTTGCTCCCGTGTTGAGAAGGCAGTCATCTCGTATGCATCGCCGGCTGCGGGGAGAGCTGTATTTATTTATTTTTTTAAATCTCTGTGCGCGTGTGAGGGAGCAGACGTTTTCATCAGAGAGCCGACGCACCTCGCCCAGGGCCCGGGCTGGTGGCACGAGGGACGCGCTGGGGACAACAGCATCCCTCGACGTCCCAGTGACACCGAGTCAGAGGGGTGGGTTAAGCTATTTACGGGGGAACTATAGGTGCTCCAGCACCCACAAACCCGGGCTGTGGCACGGGATCTTGCCCATACGTGGTGGGACATAGGATGGGAACCCGCTCCACTGGCTGAACCAGTTAAAAACCAGTGAAGAAGATTGTGGGTCCTTGCTGCTGCGGGTTGCTCTTTGCAGTTAACTGCAGCCAAGGGAAATCATTCCTCCGTGGAGATAAAAGAAAACATGCACCAAGTGAGGGAAGTGTGTAGAACACAGAAGAACAGGAAAAATGCAATTTTTTAAATGTTAGCATGGGGAGCATTAACTAACTTGCTAATTCCAAAAGAAGGATAATGAGTACACCAGTTTGAGTCACTACTTCTTGCAGGACAGGATCGGAGCAGTTCAGCTCCGTGTGTTGGATCTCCACCTGCGAAACAAGAAGTAAGAAATTCCTTTCCAGCCCCAGCAATCACGGCCAGACCTTTGCAAGCACAAAGCTCTGAACTCTGTCCTGCTGTCACATTCCAAGCGGTCCCGACGCACGGCGCAGTGACCGTCTCCAAGTCCTCGGGTGACCCTGGCTTTCTAACGCCACGGGGTCATAATATGTACAAAAATCAATAAGGCGTATTTTAGAAGCAAAAGGCAGGAGGAGGATAATTAACTCCATGTGTTTCTTTTCTTCCTTTTCATTTTTTTTTTCCTCCCCTCCTACAGTCAGTAGACTAAATCCGTGCTGGGAAGGACCAGCTTAACCAGGGCACAGCTCAGCACTGGAAAAAGAGGTCTGGGATGCAGGCGAGGGAGAAGCTGTTCTGCAGGAGGGCACGAGCCGGGTGCTTAATTTGCTGGTTTTTTCCTACGCTTTGTCACTGGAGAGACATAAGAAGAATGAGTCTAGTGTGGATAAAGATGAGGAGAAAGGGTTTTCCAAAGAGCTTGGAGCCGAGAGCTGTTTGGGAAGGGGAGGTTTTTTTGCCTCCCAACGATTTGGATAGACAAAAGAGGAGAGGCGACTTGGAAGCGGGGAGGTAATAACGCCGACCTTCTCCGCTCTTTGTTTTCAACCAAGAAATGCACAAATCGCTGCTGATGTTGCTGAGTGGTTTCCTGCTGCTTTGTGGCTTGGTTTGGAGCCGCAGCCCTTCCTAGCCTGGTTCCCGACTCCGCGGCGCGGTAGCACGGAGAGAAGGAGGGAGCAAATCCTCGCCGGCGGAATCGTCATTGTTCCCTCCGCGGTGCCCGCCGGGAGCACCGCGGCGCCAACACCTTCACCTTGCGTCGCGCTTTAGATCCTGGATGGGTTTTGAATAGATTAACGCCTTTTGGAGAGTTCTAGAAAGGTCAAAAACAGAAAAGAGGCTCTAAGAGCAGTACAGCAACCAGCTGGTTGCACTGGGTTTCGTTTTACTGCCATAGTAACACCATGAGCCCCAGTGTTAATACTGTGCCCATTGAATGCCATTCCCCCCCCCTCCCTTTTTGTCGAGAGACAAGCCTATAAGAAGATATTTTCTTCCCGAAGAATTTCTACAAGGCAGTAATGGGCTTTTTGGAGGGGTCGGTCCTCGTACCCAGAGATGTAAGGTGGGTAATTTACAAGGCAGTGTGCAAATGCCAAATTGTTAGGCAGAACTGCTGCTGATTTAGAAGGCAGTTAATGCTATAAATGTGCCAAGTGCCAGTAGAGTGTTTCTACAGATGGAATAACTGGAAATATTGGAGAGATTCCAAAGGTTTAATCAAATTCAACCAGGTTTTTTTTTTTTTCTTTTTATTTTCTTTTTTTTTTTTTTTTTTTTTTAACTGCAGAATTCTCTAGGGGATGCGAGTTGAAATAGTAGATTATTCCATTGCTTTTAGTACCACGGGGGAGATTTTCGTAGAAGAACATAAAGCACATACTTTCAAGCGAACACGTAAGCGGGTTCACAAATCAAGGCAGCGGCAGCGATGCTGTGAAAGCCTGGGCTGGTCGAGTTCCGAGGGAGCATCCTCTATAGACACCCTGGCAAGAGAGTCCTTGGAACCGGAGCGGTGGGATTTCGGTCACGCAGCACAAAGGGAGCGAGGGAAAGCGTTTGCGAAAGGGGCAGCAGCGGTGTCACTGGTCCTGCACCGCGGTTCTGCTGGACCCAGGCAGGTTTTGGTGGGATTCTGGGCATGAGCATCCTTCTCGTGGCTCACTGTGCGGTGCTGGGGCATGCGTATGCCTCTGCACAGATGCACACCTTCCTCTAGTCTTGTTGACAGCCTTTCCAAGGCTTCTGATTTAGCCAGACCATATGTGCTTGGGCGTGGAGACAGCGTGATGTGGAAAGAGCATCGCGTTATCCTTGGGCTGCAAACACCAGCAGGAGCAATTCCCAGCAAATATTGTCTGCGAGGAGATGCGGAGCTCTGCAGCTTGCATCGCAGGACACGCGTAACGATCGAATGGGATTTTGTGTCAAAACCAGGTTCCAGAACGCCGTTTCCCTTTGTTCTGTCCCAAAATTAGCTCTCCCTGTCCATTCCTTAAATATTCATCCAAAGCATGGATGAAGGCCACCAGGGAGCGGGGTCATTGTGACATGTCTCCAGGTAAAGCTTTGCTGCTGAAGAAGTGATGTGGGACCAAGGTGGGGAAGGGGTTGGGAATTATCCCGTGGGGTTTCCTTTGTCATTGGTACAGAAAACAGAGAGCCCATCCCCAGTGCTGGCAACGGGATTGTATTCCGGGGTGCGGTGGCAGGGCCATGGACCCCGAAGGGTGCAGGCTGCAAGGAAGGACTTTACCAGGAGACACGCTGCGACAGCGCCGAAGCTTTCACCTTGCTGGGCTTTTTTTTTGTGATGTTTCTTCAACAATATCTACTTTTTTTTTTTTTTTTTTTTTTTCAGATGGCCTGATTGGATCCATTAATTGTCGTTTATTTGGTTTTTTTTGTGAGGGAAGAAGAGTTTTCTTCTTTTCCTGGAGCGTTTGGTATTGATCCTCTCTGCTCTCTGCCGCTTTGGAGTCGGGCACCGTCTCCCTCCCAGGCGCTGCCATACTCTCTGCCTACTTTCCGTGCAGACCCCCACGTCGCTCTGTGCGGTGTTTCTCGCTGAATAAATGGCTACCAAGCTATTAGCCTCCATGCCACAGTCTGCTGCTCCTGCTTTCCTGCACCCACCTCCACCCCGCCATTGATCCAGCCCGCTGTCTCTTTGCTGCAGTCGGGACTGCCTACTGCCGCTGCGCACAAATTGCTTTAAAATTGAATTTATAAACATTCCCTCCCCTTGGTGGTACTGCCCCTTGCGCCAGCCAGAGCTGGGAGCTTTTACATGATTTTACCTGGCTGAAGGATGGGGGAAAAAAATTAAAAATTCTTAATTTTTTTTTTTTTTAATTAAAGGCAATGCAGAAATTAAAAACTATGTGATTATGGGGCATGGGGTCCCTGAAGAAGCTGTTTTCTACAGATCCGTGTCCTAGATTGAGTATCCTGCTCAGATGATGCCCTGCTGTGCCTCAGCTCCCAGCTAGCTCTCGGCTTTGCGGGGTTTGGGGTTCACCCCGTGCTGTTCCCCGCTGAGCGCGCGTGCCACCAGCCCTTCGCCGACACGAGCCTCCGGCGCTCACTGGCAGCTTTGTCTCGAGAGGCATCAGGATGATTGTTTTTCTGTTGATGTGGCTGTGGTCTAACTAGAGGCGTTCTGGAGATGTAGCCCGTGATGGTCTACTTGGAGATGTTTAACCCTTGTCATGTCCCGGGGTACCGGCAGGTCCGCAGCGGTGTGAGGTCCGCGATGCCGGGGATTCGGAGTGCACCCCCTTGAAGAACGTGGGGCTTGCAGGAAGGAGCATGTCTGAGCAGGTTACACAGGAACTGGCTTTGTATCATACATGTCCATAGCTGTGTTCTGCACGGACGCAGAAAAGCTTTTGGGAGTGCTACGGGAAGAAGGTTTGGAAATAGGAAATAATTTTGCAGGTAGTTTGAAGTGTCACCCCGCGTTTGTACAAAAGGTGGTACAGTGCTTCCAACAGCTGGTGATGTTCCTTTGTTTCTCGTTCGTCATCCGTCCCCCCAAACTCCTCTTCACTCACACAAGAGCCCTTCTGAAGCGACATTTATCTCGAGTGCTGCTATATCAGGAGTCATCAATCTTGTCACAAGATCATCCACGCCGAATCGAAGCTGGAAGGGTAGCAGGGTGACACATGCACTCTGTTCCTCTAGGCCTGTTCTTTGGTGTTGCTGAGAGACTGACTCTGGGGTAGGACTTGATTGGATCTTACTTTGCAGGATGACCCATCTCAGAACCTCCCCGCCGTGGATTGGTCCAGTTCAACGTCATGATCTGTCTCCAGGAGATGCCAAGGACCCAGCTAAGCAACTAGAGCGGATTTGTCCTCAGTCCCCTGACACCCTCTTAGCCAGTTTGCACACCCTTGTGGAAAGCTACCTGAATTCAATCTTCTTCTAGGCTTCCTCCTTCCTGCCTTTGCCCAATGGTTCTTGGTCCTGAGTCTCTGCCTCTGTACCATCTGTTGCATCTCCTCGGGAGCATCCTGGCTGTGTCTTTCCAACACTTGCAAGCCTACTCTTGTGTTACGCTGAAAGTGGTTTGAACAGGCTCCTGCAGGAATATCTGCTGTGCCTAGAGATCCTCCTTGAACTCTCCTCTAACGTCTTGTCTGCAAGAAGTGATGGTATAAAAGGCAGTAGACATATCTGGTGTTACGAAGTCTTATTGGGTAAAACTGTGACCTCACCATTGTAACCTTTCTGCTAACTCTGACCTCCTCCCTCTTTGTCTGTTGATGGCAAATGCAATGGTGCTACATCAAACTGAGTTTAAGTCAAAATGATCTTTGGTCCAGGGAGAAAAGACAATGTTGCAGTCCGTGTTTGCTTTTGCCAAGTGCAGCAGCTTCAGAATATCCTGTTCTTTTGGTGCTTGTGGCCCTCTTCTGAAAGAGTGAATGGTGGGTCTGGATCTCTTGGTTCACATGAAGGAGTCCCTGACCGTTGCTATCACCTCTTACTCCCCCAAGAATGGGATTGCAGGTCTGGTCCTGCACATGTCCAGTGAGGGTCTGGAAATGATGTGTTTTCTTCAGACTCAACAGAACATTTATTTCCAAGGAAATATAGAAAATATGTAGGAGAATAACTATCTCTTCCAGTCTGTACTGATTTTCTTTTTTTCAGCTCACCATGGTTGTTCCTCCTGCTTTGGAGGCATTGGGATGCCCCTGGGGCCAAGTCACCTGCCTGGGACCTGCTTCTGCTCTTTGCTCCTCTCCTTCCTCGTGTGGTGCTCGTCCTACAGCTCTTGGCCAGACAGAGATTTTAGTATTCAGGAAGTTGGGAAGTTTGGCTGTCCTTGGTCTAATTAGTTCGTGAAGCACAGGGGAGCATAGATCACAGTTCAAATGGCTGTAATTTGAGTGAGCTTGAGACAATGTGAGAGGATTAAGTAGCAAAATTGTGTCTATTACTTTGGCCAAAAAATAACTATTCAATGGGGCTAGAATATTTAAATTTCAGAACGTAAGGGTTAGATATTAATATGGGCTGGGCAGAGAGTTCATCACTTGTAAGATTGCACTGAGGGTTCGTCACGTGCTGAGATCAACGCTTGAAGTCAAGCACGTCTTTCTGGAAATTCTCCTCTGAACAAATAATTGGCCTCAACAAAGAGGTGACTGGGTAAGACCGAATCGCTTATTACTGTAGGAGGTCCTCTTAAACGGTCTTCTGGTCTTAAATCTCATGGATATCTATAAAATTTTGGAGGTGGTTTTTCTCAGAGAGGGGAACTGCAAGTGTCTGCCTTCCAGTACCCCGACTAACACCTTTGCACGCGCCGAAGGAGATCCATCTCCTTGGGTGGCTTCTGCTGGGGGAGGAAGGTGGCCATGGGAAGCCACCCGTGAACAAGCATGGTAGAAACACGAAGACTCGAATACTCAAGGGTTTCAGACCAACGCAATCTGGAGTGAAAGCCTTCACTTTTGTCTCTCGGTGCCAGATGTTGGAGTCTGGGTATTGTGTGGAGTGGGCTGAAACAGTGCCGTGTCTCCCAGCCAGCCCCAGTGAGGAACCCTACGTGGTGTTTTCATGCTTTTAGTGGTGTTGTGCAAGGCATGGCTGAGGGCAAAAATAATTCTTTGCCTGCCTAACATCAATAAATGGAGTATTTTATCTTTTGTTTCCGGTTTAAGATTGTGTGCCTGCATCTATTCCAATAAGGAAAACCAGTGCTAATTGGAAGGTTTTAAGGGGTTTGTAGGAAATGAGAACAAACGTTACCAGGCTGAGAAATTTAAAGGGAATTTGGTCAAAATCCTAGTGACAGTTTTAGTCAAAATATCTGAGTTTAGGGACTTGCAGGAGTGGTTTTAGTTAGCTTAAACTTGTTGAGGACGGTGAGAATAAGAGGTGGCTGAGTTCTGCATGAGCTGAGATCGCAGGGCAGCACGAGAGCACGGGCTGAAGGCAGGGCTCTCCTACCAGAGCCTTCGATTTTTCCCGTGAAAGAAGTCAAGTTTGAGCATCATATAGCTAACGGATCAAAAATACATAATTTTGAGATCTTTCTCCCTCCCTCTTGCATCATATCTACGAGCTTCGTGGGTGTGCTAAGGTGTCGTGTTAGCAGATCCTGGCTGGACCCAGGTCCTTCCCGTGCGACCCGGCCGCTGCTTGCAGCCAGCACCAAATCGAGCTCTTTCTCCTGCAAATGGTCGTGTTGCACCGGGGTACGTGCCGAGGTGCCACGCAGCTGTGGCTGCATTTTCTGGGTGGGTAAATGGTTCCTGCACAGGCACATTTAGGGCTTACAAGCTTTTGGCTGAGAACATGCTGTACAGAGCAAAGGGACGCAGGAACACCGTAACGCTGACTCCAAACTTCTTTGGGGTCTGGGCAGAGGTCATTTTTTCTGGTGATTTTATTTCAATTCTAGCCAATTTCTTCAGGTCTGCCCGTTTTCTCCTCTAGCCTGAAGGCTTGTGCGTACTTGGGTCTCATACTGGACACCTTTAAATCAACCAGAGGACGATGCATCGGGTTCGCCAGCATTTTATTTACTTCTTCTGTGTTTGCTTCTTTGCTTGAAGACCCTCAGTAGGCAAGGGGTTAACAGCATCCTCATGGATCTTCCAGTTACCCCATCAGGACTGTTTAAAAATTAGCTTCTCCCCACTTACAGCACTATAATTAGGATACAGGAGTTGTGGGGAATGATTTCACAAAGTGACTTGGTGTACTCGCCCATGCACCCCAGGGAGCCAGGCAATTATGCATACATAATTCTACTCTTTGAATATTTTCTCTTTCTCTGCATAATTTCTCTCTATTCATCTTTCCAGTGTCCTTCTGAGATAAACTTAGAAGTCTCAGCTTTCAGAATTTAAAAAAAGATCCTGTGCCTGCATGTGCACTATTTGCATTTAAACCAGCAGCCATTCCTTGGGACGGAGCGGAGGGATGAGCCCGGGAGGAGGAGGATGGAGCCTACCAAGGGGAGCAGGAGAAGCTCTTCAATACAACGGCACAACCGCCCTGGTTGGCAAAGGATGAGAAAGTGGCAGTGAAGACTATTTAATTCCTGACCTCCTAATTCATTTGTCACATTGGCTTTGCTAGGGCCAAGCTGCTGATTTGCCCGGGTAGGTGCTTTGTGAAGGTCTCTCTGGTCACCACAGACATGGTCTTAAACCTTGGGCTTTCCATTCCCGTGCAAGACAGTGAAAGGTCCCTTGAGCTGTCGGTGGTTCTTGGTTTCCTACCATCGTCTTTGGGCCAAAAAACGTGACGTGGCACTCGGTGACCCATGCACCCTCAATATTTTAGCCATAACCTAACAGTGTTATTGGGAGACGTCAATCTTTAGCCATAACCTAATGGTGTTATTGGGAGATGTCAATCTTTGTTGCAAAGAAACGCCTCCGTGGTTTGAAATAGCTGGAGTTGGAGCTGCTCTGTTTGAAAGGAAAGCCAGAGTTTGAGTCCCCTTGGCTCTGCTCGCCGGGGATCGCGGTTTGGGAGCCGGGGCATCGGGCTGCCCGCTCTCCCCGCACACACGGGTGCTCAGCGGCATGGTCGGACCTTCCCACCTCCACAGGCAGTTGATCCGTGCCCTGGCTGCACCCGGGAATATTCTAGAGCTGGTCCTTTTAGGTGCAAGTGTGGTTTTGTTTCTAATACCCTGTTGATGCTGTTCTCAGTGAATTTAAAAGCAAATACACAGCGTAACTGCCAGAGTATTTCCACGGGCTTCAGAGTCAGTTGATCTTTATCAACTTGCTGTTGACATGATGCAGTTTCCCCCTGTTGCAGTGTAGCTGTATAGCAGCAAAGTTGTGATGAAAGACAACTTGTTGAAGGGATTCTTTGTCGTACTCCTGAATCATCCACAATTCCTTTTTTTCCCCTGTGCCAGAAGTGTGCTGGTGCTTTGCAATTATACCTACACTTGATGCCTTTTTCTTCTTTTTTTTTTTTTTTTTTCCTTTCTCTCAGTGATTCAAGTTCCCTGTTGTACCCTCATTCATTCTCTCGCTCTCTTTTGGTTTCTTCTTCTTCTTCTTCTCTTTTTTTAATCCACCACCTTCTCAGAGCACTGAAGCTGGAACTGCTTTACTGTGGTCTAAGGAAAAGCTACTGTTCTACTTCCCAAAGAAAGCTCGTTGTGTGGTGCCTTGAAAAAAGGTTTAAACAACACAAGGGAATAAAGGCACCACATTTCTCTGAAAGTTTTTCTTTTCTTTTCTTTTCCTTTTTTTTTTTTTTTTTTACTTTTTATTTTTGAAGGAATAATACATAAGCTGCTAGGAAAGGGCAGAAATGTCTCCTGCTTCTCTCTAGTTGTGCCTGTGAGGCTGTGAAACTCTAAGAAAACCTGCTTTTTACATAGGAGCTTGAAAGCTAGACCACCCCACCTCCAAACCTTTGCTGTTCCCTGCATTACCCTCATAAGCCTAACAAAAAATCCTGAGATTGTTCCCAAACAGCGTAGAATCAAAGCTTACGAGGCAGTAGCGTAATTACTTGCTTTCTTTTTTGGTACCAGTTTGTATCAATCCTACGTAAGATGCTCAAATACTTTCAAAGAGGCCTTTTTTAGCAGCGAGAGCTCAGTTATTCCGCTGTCAGCAGAGTTACTGGAGGTTGGCATCAGTACAAACGAGCAATGGCTGCAGTTCTGCCGTGGGGACGGGTCCTGGATCTGCTGGACCCGTCGCTGCTGGAGCCCTCCCAGCCACCAAGCCCCCAGTACACACCGCACCCGTCCACACCACCTCGCTGCTGCGTACATCCATCCCTTCCAGGTCAAAAAGGCTCTGAGACAGAATTTTTATTTTTTTTTTTATGATTATTCCTGTTCTTTTCCTTGCTGGCAGAATCTCATCCAGCTGTGTTGCTGCTGCCCATCTGTGTCTCGGGGTCAGTGAGCGAAGAGCCGTGCTGCCACCTGGTTTGGCAGGTGACAATTATCCGGCACCGGGCTTTGGCCCGCGTTGGGCATCTTTATCCACAGCAGTTCCCTCCGGAGGACTGTGCAGAAGAATGAGCCCCGTCCTCTGCCCAAAACATGGCACTGGAGGGGAAAAAAGAGGGAAAGAGGGAATTTTGTCTGCTCTTCCCATCAATGCTCAGCATAGCCGTAATGGCATCACGCTGTTTCAATAAAAGGAATTTTAAATGTAGTTCTCTTTTCACCACTGATGGGGACTGATTCCTGGATGTGGACAATGAATATCCACCAGTTCCACTTCCAAGTTTTGTTCCTTTTCCGGTGATGTCTTCCCCACTCTTAGAACTTCATCCAATGCTGCGGATTTGGTGCAGCTTAAATGCAGAGGAGGGAAGTTCAAGCAAAATAGCTATTTTAATGGAAGCTGATAACGAGGGAACATTGATTTTGACCATAGCTATGTAAAACACTGCTTTTCTTGAGCCTAAAGTTGCACATAAGCCTACTCATGTTTCCCTGAGAACATTTATTTCTATTTGTGCTTTGCTTCCCCAATAACCAGGCGTGGTGCAAGGGTGAGGATGTTTCTGTCTAGGAAGGAGGCTTTCCTGGAGCAAAATGAAAATGTTGTTGTTCTGTTTCCGCTAATACTGCAGCCAGTGATCTTTAGTTGTTTTAGTGATAACACACAGAAGGAAAGTCACCTTATATATTGGCATCCTTGGTAAACACGGTGAAATAAGTTGTCAGCTTTAAAGACAGTGGTAATCCGGTTTGGAAATTAGGGGATGACGGAGAGTGTGGCTTGGTGATGCTCGGGAGGAAGACGAATGCGGATTTACGGGTGTCACTGCAGACTCTCAGCCATCTCTTAGCTGCCCGTGAAATACTGCTCTTCCCCTCTCTGCACAGGAGCCACAGAACTGTCGTTACGATCTTGAACCACAGTAGTTCATCTGTGCTTGGAGATACCATGAAGTCAGCTGAACTTCTGTAATTTCTCCTGCTTTTCCTAGCGGATTCTCCAGCAGGATGCTAGAAACGCTCTCGCGGAGCTGAAAAACCTTTGCAGTGCATTGTTCCCAATGAAAAATAATTTTATGAGGACTGACCCAAGCAGCTGGAGTTGGCATGTGCGATGCTGACGAGCAGAGCACGTCCTTCCAGCCGTGACATCCATCGTACTCATCCCCCTCTGTGCTCCCGGGGTCTTTGGACACGCACCCCGAGGGGAAACTGCAGGGTACCCTTTGGCAGAGGAGGTGCCAGTGTGTTTGGGACATAGACACGGTGTCCAGGCGCTGGTGACACGTGTGCGGATCGTGTACCCATGCCACTCTGGCCAGGCTTGCCCAGAATTGTCAATCTGGACTCGGAGAAGTACTTTAGATGCTTCATCTTGGCAAGCGAGGGCTGGTGACAGATGCTAACTCTTTGTTTTTTGTTTTTCCCTGGTATAAATACGGTCGAGCTTTTAGAGGTTGTTATTATTAGCAGCATCGTTCAAGTCTTTTCAGGACAAAGTGCCCTCTGCCCAGCAGGGAGCGTGGATGGCAGCTTCTCTCTCCGCCTTCTTGGTTGCCTCCACCCAGGTCTCCGGACCGCCGGCTTTCCTGCTGTCTTTAGGCTCCTTCTCCTCCTGCTTTTGCCCAGCGGCGCCGCTTCCCAGGAGGCCATCAGGTTTGACACAGGCAGATGCGTCCCAAGCGCACGATGCTTTCCAAACATCTTGTGTTAGAATCATAGAATCATAGAATGGTTAGGGCTGGAAGGGACCTTCAAAGGTCATCTAGTCCAACCCCCCTGCAAGGAACAGGGATATCTCCAGTGTTGCCACACTGGCACGCGTGTGAGCCACACGGGGCAGGACTTTCTGGTTGCAGACAGACCTCTTCCTCTGCAGCCCGCCGACGGAGGGAAAGCCTCTTAGCGCAGTTCCTGCCGTGCCCACGGACACAGCCCTCCTGCTGCATCCAGCACATACGCAGCCACGTGGGGTTGAACATGGCATAAATAGTATTTTATGATCCGTTTTTGTTATCTGAACATACACGACCTATTTCTGCCGTGGGAGGTAGGAGTGCATTATTTGTTTCATCGACTTGTTTGCTTAACTTTGAACTGATGCGGTATTTAAATAGAGCATCTCCCCGTGCGTGTCTTGGCTATCCAGGCGCTTGTTCCCGTTGGTGTTACTCTCCTCCTCCTCCTCCTCACATTCTCCCGCCTGTGTTGTAGCACCTGTTGCGTTTTGCCACAAATTAGACTGTAAAATTTTCACAGCGGGGATGATTTGCGCCTGCGCGGCTCTGAGCATGGTGGGGCTGGATCCTGCCCGGGGTCCGTGGGTACCACGCGCCGCAGCGGGGAGGGCGCCAGCAGGGATGCAGCGAGACGAGATGGTCACGGGTGACTGTCCTTTTAAGCCTAGATGATGTTGTGAAATTCCATCAAAAAGTTGTTGCTTCAGATCCTTGAATATCTTTTAGCTGAGTTCCCTGGCTTTTTGCTTGGCCGCTCTTGCCTGCGATGCTGGTGAACCCGCCGGTGCTCGGCTGCCTCCAAACACCCGCTTGTGTTCGGCGTAACGCGGCGTGGAAATGCCGCTCCGTCAGCCGGCGGCAGCGCTCTGGTTTTGAAAAACGTGAGGTCAGCACGTGTTAATGGACGTTTAACATCTCGTTTCGCCTGGCACAGTCTCTCCCCCGTAGCAGCAGGCAGCGGCTCCGCTGCAGGGATGGCACAGGGGAAGGAGCGAGAGGTGGCGGTTCTCCCCTCGGCTTCTCGCTGACGTTGGGGTGTAGAGGGATTCTACACTGATTTTTCCAGTACCTGAAGGGCTACAGGAAAGCTGGAGAGGGACTTTTTACAAGGGCATGTAGTGATAGGACATGGGGCAATGGATTTAAACTGAAAGAGGGGAGATTTAGATGAGATCTAAGGAAGAAATTTTTCACTCTGAGGGTGCTGAGGCACTGGCACAGGTTGCCCAGAGAAGTTGTGGCTGCCCCATCCCTGGAAGTGTTCAAGGCCAGGTTGGATGAGGCTTTGGGCAACCTGGTGTAGTGGAGGGTGTCCCTGCCCATGGCAGGGGGGTTGGAACATGATGATCTTCAAGGTCCCTTCCAACCCAAACCGTTCTGTGATTCTGTGATATGCCAAATACAGTCAAACCAGAGTCCTTTTTTTATCACAATGCTCTTTGATTAAGGTCATTATAGCAACTGGTAGCAGCACTACTGGTAAGATTGAGTTGGTATTTCTGTCTCATGGGCTGCAACTCAGTGTGCAAGCTGTCAGCCCAGATGCAATTTTAAAAAATAAAAAAATTGAAAACCAAAAATGGTTTTCATCCATTGAGCCATTTTAGAGCTGTGTTTTTAAAAGGTAGATTTTAACTTGCTGTGGAGAATTTTTATGGATGATATACATCTACACGTTACAAGAATATGTGACTTGCAAAAAATCTCCTGTGCTGCTTTAGTTTTTCTTTGGCTTGTAGTGTGAGAAAACGCTCGTGCGTGGAAAAGGAACCTTTGCGTAGTGAACTGGTACCAAAGGCAACTATTATTATTGGATACTATTCTAAGTCCAATTTCATTTGCCATCCAAAACCTTTTTTTGCTTCGTTTGAACCTCTGTAAAAAGGGGGAAATAATACAATGTCCTGTGGCTTTGCATTTCCCAGCAAATCGGCATCATTTGATGCAACAGTGACATCATGTAGATAAACCAGGAGAGGAGCCGTAGCGACTGTGAATGCGTAAGGATGAGCTCAGGGTAAAATATGAACAGACTGGGTAAATGGTAAAAGAAAAGGAATGTGGGTAATCCTTACATGTGGAGAAATTGTAAGACTGGCTTAAATTGCATGATTTTAAAAAAATAAATATTTATTTTATGTGCATGTTAGCTTTTTAGCCTCTAGGTCATACTTGGTTCATGTTTTCAAGTGTTTCTTTGCAGTCTGGTGGGCTAGACACATACTTTTGTTTTACGTGAGGCTGTCATGGCATCGCTTGACTCCGGGAGCACGAGCGTTGGGAAAAACACCCAACACTCAGAGCCGATCGCATCGGGTGAGCTGAAAGCACTAAATTTAGATCATTTAAAATCCTTCACTTCTACAGTGCTGCTAGATTGTTAGCTGAGGTGAAGAAAAAATTGAAGTACTTTGTGAGTTTCAAATTGATAGCATCCTTTTAAATCTTAGCATAGATTCAGTGGCACTTCACCTCCCTCCCACAGTCGGATCTAAAGAGCGAGAGTAACGATGTCGGTTGTGTTTTTTTTTTCCCCCAAGCTATACAAAGAACACTTATCAGGGATATATTAATGAAATATTAGCAAATCAATGCCAGGAAAAGCAACAGTAGGCTAGAAGAGAAATCTGTGCTGGTAGGCAGGGGAGTTACAGCAGTGACCTGACACGCCTGAGCCAATTCAACCCCGAGATCTGGTTGCTATTGAGAGAAAATATTACTCAAATCAAAGAAAGGAGGACGAAAGCCCTTCAGTACGATGCAGTCGCACCATCTGCGACACCTGCATTCAGTAACAGGCACGGTGGATAATAGGCAAAGAGATTGGACAGCAAAACATGCGTCATTTACCTTGGGATAAAGAGGTTTAATTTCTGAAAGGCTCTGAGCACATCTCGAAGTAAATGGGAGCCGAGGGCATTTGTCACCTGGCAGAGCGAGGCACGTAACTGCACTACTCGCCCCCGTGTAAGTAAATCGTAGCAGAGCTCAGATTTGCACATGGAAATTGCCCGCTTGCCCGTGGGCTGATGGACCACGGCGAATTCCTGCGGGAAACTGGAGCATCAACCCAGAGGCGAAAGCTGGACAGGTCACCAGAATCACGACCCCGAGACTTTTTTGGGATGCTGAAAAAAAACTGGGTTCCTCCCAGTCCCGATGTGCGCTGCTGTTGTCCGCGCTCCCCACGCAGAGGTGTGGGTCGAGCCCTGGGGTGCTCGAGCACCCGCTGCACCTCCGCCCTTACCCCGGTGGTTACAGCACCCGGTTCTGTGGGACGCTCCGGGTGAGACAGCAAACGTGTTGTCAGAGGTTATTCCCTTGATGTGAGCCTCTTTATTAAAGAAAAGACCAGGAGATGTTTAATATTCTGAGATTTTAAAGATGTCTTCAGTCGACGTGAACCTTGGAGATCTTCGCGCTGAGCTGTGGTTTTCAGTTGCTCCCTCCCTTCTTTGGGTTTGGCTTTTTTGGCTGCAATAATTGGCAAAACCCCCCTGCAACGACATGCGTGGTGATCTGAGCTGTATCTGTTTTCTAGCACAGGTTTCCGTGGCTTCAGACCTCTTTTTTTCTGGGCACAGCTGTTCTCCTGCACCCAAGGGCTTTGCTCCTTCCCATCGGACAGGGTTTCCCTCCCAGTTCAGCTTTGCAGCCGAGGCGTTGGTGCAGCCTTGGCTGGGTCCTGGGCTGCCTTGGATTGCAAAATCCCAGCGCTGCAGGATGCCTGGACGCCCGGCAGCTTGTCCCGTGGGATTTTTACAGCTTCCTAAACCTATTATGCATAAGTGGGGTCTGTCATTTCTAGCGAGTTATTCCCAGACAAATAGCAGGGAAAATGTTTTACGGACTTAATCACTGCGAATGGTTTAATTGCTTCTTTTCTACGGCGTTTAGTTTTTGCTGGGATAAGCCACTCCGCTGTCGAGACCTTTTGTGTTTTTCAGGTAGGGATGAACCCGAAGCACAAGCCCTAAAACCATCACCTGTCCCACAAAAGCATTTCAAACCAGGGGTGAGCCAGGCTGTACCTCTCGGGGTGCTACATCCCGCTCTGCCGCTGGAAGAGCTCTGTTTTCCCACGCATCCTTCTGAAATATCTACCAACTTGCAAAGAAACCTTTTATAACCCAACCCAAGCCCTTTGAAACTCCACATCTGGAAGCGCACGAGGGGCTGGCTGGTCCTGACACCTTCTGTTGTCGTTTGGGTGGTGACGGCTCCCACCTCACCGTGCCCGGGGTAAATTGGCTCTTTTTGAACCAACTGATGTTTCTTTGGGTCTGGTTTCAGCTTGGCAGCCCTAAGCTTACAGCAGCCCATTTCTCAGTTCCTGCTCAGAGGTTTTCAGCAGGCACCGAGATCTCGTGTCGGTTTAACAAAGGTGGCATCTGACGCCTTCTCCGTTGACCTCTCCAACGTGGCGAGCCAAAAGCCATCGCTTTAAATTTCTGCAGGCCGTGTCCTGCTGCGAAAGCAGCCTGTGCCCTGTGCTTTAGATAGACTTCAATGTGCCAATCCCCGTTTTTAAGATCCAGGGTGGAAAACCAGGCTCTGCCTGCTGCATCGTTCACGGCGTCACCTCTCCATGGTGATGGACAGGAATCCTCTAAGTGACTTCAAGATGTTGCCACTAACGTCTTTTCCTTAAACAAGAGCTGTGGACACAGCTTGAGGACTAGCTTAAGATTTAATTTATGCATTGCTCTTAGGTTTCTTTAGTGGGTTGCTGCTCTTGTCCTTCCTGGTAAGACGTAGGCTGGCTTTTCCATGGTGTTGACTTATGCTGGCACCTGCTAGACCACAGGGGAGATCCCTCTCCCATTCTTCAACCAGCAAAACATCTCCAGTTCATTAGCAGAAAGACTCAGCGATGGCAACTTGTTGCATTTGACCGCGTGGTGCTGTGGCAGCACAGGGTTGAGCACCCGGCACCTCTGCCCGCTCACGTTCCGTCTTCATCCCCGCACTGCTTTCCCTCTGTGCAAGAGTTCACCAGGCTCCCGTGTTGCGACGGCGTTTTGGTCAGCAAAGAGGAGATTCCATCAATTCCTGTTCTGGAGCTGTTCCTTGTGTGGCATAAAAACGTACGTAGAATTGAAGCTGCACCATGGAGCTGCTCAGGTCCTCATTATTATAGGTGAGTCCCAAAGGGATAAGGGCAGTGCAAGACAATGATTTGGTGTAGATACTCCTTATCTCAAAAGATACACGTTGGTGCATATATGTATAGGACTCTGCTTTGTCTCTAGACGCCATCCTTGTCCATTAATTTGATTTAAATGAGGTTAAATAAAACCTGCACAAGGCGTTTTACTGGACTTCCATCAAATTGCTCAACAATAGGACCACTTACAGTGCACACAAATATGTCTTTCCACTCTCTAAGTGAAAGTAATTTATCAACAAGTGGTCCTTGTCCCTGTACCATGGAAAGTCTTTGTGAAATATACTTTTTGCAGCAGACTATGATTTGTACAGCGCGTTTCTCCCATTACAAATATGCCCTATTTCTTTTTTAAAATGTTAAGATGCAGAAGAATGAAAAGGAAGCGTGCCGTTTTGAATAATTTTTGAAGGGGAAAGCCATCCATTGTACAGACCCTCCTTGAAATGAATAGATCTGCATTAAACGTGTTCTTGAACTTGATGATGGACTTTGATTTAATCCATTGTAGAGGATATTTCACCGGTGTAAGTGAAATGCATAGAAGGGGAGAACTGGGTGATTTATCTTTCCATATCGACCTTTGTGTTCGTTGGGGTATTGTTCCCCTTCCCTTTTTTATCTGTTGTTTAGGACAGTCGGTAATTGGGACACCCTTCAGCGTATGGGAGGCAGATTCTTCTGCCTGAAGATTTTTAATCCCCGTCTGCTGAGGAGCCGTTCCCCTCGCACGTGCCGATGCCTGTCCCGTGCAGACATCCTGGATGCAGCACGTCCCCGGCGCGGGCAGGGTCCTACCCCTTCGCCCCAGGCGCTGAACCTGAATGACCACGGCTTGGTTGACCCATGGTGGTGACTGGGACCAGCATGGATATGTGTCCCTGCTTGGGGTCTGAACGACGATGTTTGGTTTATCCAGATCAACCTTTTAAATTCTTATTTATTTATTTATTTTAATCTGAACTGATGAGATGGAAAATGACACGCACAGAACGTACTTTTCAAAGCGTGTTTCAGCGTCGCCGTGCCTCCATGACAGAAGAGCTCTTACCTTGGAGCAGGAGTTGGTACCCGAAGTTCTCCAGACCCTGGTGGGAGATGCTGGGACCTCACCCTGCCCGTGCAGAAGGGAGGGAGCCAACCATCTTCACCGCAGGGGATGCAAACCCGGTCTTTCCTCGCAGGCTGTTAGGAAACAGAGAAGATGATGCTCCCCAAGGCTCTCTTCAGTTTGGAGCTGGGTACGTGGGGGAAGGCAGAGCTGCGCAGGGCTTGAGGGCAGGTGCAGGCAGCAGAAGGACGTGCTCGGAGCAGATTGCCAGCTTCCCCGGCTTGTCGATAAGCCCCGTCTCTCCCTCTCTCCAGTGAAAGGATTTAGAGGCAACTTGGCATAAGAGGAATTTAAAATCTTCTCCTTATTCTACGTCTGTCAGTGTTTCCTTGGAGGGATATGTTATTTTTCAGCTACACGAGTGGCCTTTTCCAGGTACAGTTGACAGTAGCGTTGCGAAAGCACAGGGCTGCAGCTCCGCAGCGGTGAGTGATGGGTGCCGGCGGGCGGCCTGGGAAGGTCCATCCCCACCACTCGAGCACGGCCGCCGCCAAAAACACGCTCGCTTTTCCCAAAACGTGCCCCAGCGCTTAGGAAACAGAAAGCGTCATTGAAACACAAAACGTTATTATTGTTGCGTTGGCGCGAGCGGCCATCTGGAATTCGGAACTAGATCGCTGCGGAGGGGAAATAATGGGGAGGCTACAGCATCCCGATACTGTATCGGGATGGGATGAAGGATCCAGAGCAGGAAACCTCAACTCGGCATTTCCTGGCTGCTCCTGGTTTTCTGGCTCAGCACTGATGTTGTTTTAATATAGTTCCAGGGCTGGAGTTGCCGTGATTAGCAGAGCAATTTGCAGCGCCGCCTTCAAAATTGCCAATCAGTTTGAGCTCAAAATAGGCGAGAGCCCCTACGTAACCGCCAGCTGCTGCCCAAAAAAGAGCTAAATAGTTTGGAAGGTCCAAAATGGGATTCGAGGTGTTTGTACAGCCCCTGCCTCGTGCATCTTTTAATTGAGAATAAGATCATTAAGCCTAAAAGGGAATAGAGTGTCGTATGGATTTTGTTAAATCCCTTGAGGAACTTCAATTCTGGGTGGATTTCAGGCAAAAGAGCTTGCAAAAAGCTTACCCGATGGGAAGGTGGAATTAAAGGGCGGTTTTAGGGGTTTTCCTGCCCCTCATGAGTCTGTCACTGGCCGTGTCTCCGTGTGCTACCATGGGACGTGGAGGTCACATCCTTCCCACCTCCTTTTATCCCAGCAGTAGAGCTGGCCATAAGGTTTAGAAGCTACTTGCTCCTCCTTTAGATAACAAATGTACACTCTGGTCATCGTTGCGGGGTGGAAGCAGCTGGATTTTGTCCAGATCAGGCCAGTAGCGTTGGCAGCGACCGCTTGAGCTGTGAGCATTGCAGGGTACCTATGGCACCATGCAGCCACATCCACGACACTGTTCCTCCCCGACGGTGTTTCTACTGCCAAACCAGAGTGTTTAGGCTCTGTTTGCCTTTGTATTTGCTCTTCCAGCGCTGTTTGCGGGGGTCCGTAGTGGACGTCGGCCACTGTTTTGTTGGGTGACTGGAGAATTTGGTTCGGGTAGCACTGGGTGCCCATCCATCACTTGCGTCCTTCTCTTGAAAATTGAGATGTGCTGCCCCTTGGCCAACCTTTCAGCCAGGTACTCCTGTGAAGGTGGTCCTCCCTTACATCTTTGTCTGCGTTTGAGGGCACGGGCAGGTGATGGAGGGGTTTTTGGTGATGGGGACACGAGCAAAGCACACCCAAAAGGAAAGCCTGGAGGTGCAGCGTGCATGTCGCTTTTGCAAAATACTAGGTTCGTAGCGACTGCACACATCTCAGCAGCAATAGCAGATGTCCTCACGCTCGCAGCGTTCACGTAAGAGCCAGGTTCCTCCCTCCAAGCCCATTTTATTTGAGATGAGGTTACCAGTGGCCCCGGCACGCACGCTGCTGGAGGGCTGCGACACTCGGTCGCTGGGCACAATGTGCCTTACGGGATTGCGTGTCATGACTGCTTGTCTTTGAAGAACAAGCGTGTTTCCAGCCACGTCAGGGTCTGTAGCAAATTCCAACAGGTTCATTTTTATCGCAGACAATGAGTTATCCATGATCTGGTCTTGGTTTTCCAAGGGAGTGAGTATGAAACCATGAATTCTTCTTTCGGTTTGCATTTCATGGGCTGCTTTCGGTTTGGTTTCGACTTTGTCGCAGTCTCATTCTTTACGGTGTGAGGCTCAGAAGCTTATCCAGAAGTAAGATGGGATTTTGACCGGTTTAAAATGGGTTTTTAGCTTTACCAAACAGAAGGATTATTTTTTTTTTTAATATTTTGAGCAGTTCCTGTAGTTCCCATCATTGCTACCGATTTAGCTGGGATAGTTTAGAAACAACAATCAGAAGTGTCCTTGAGAGGCTGCGAACGCATCACTGCTGACTTCTGAGAAAGTTTAAAAAAAGACAGATCGTTTAGTTTTGAGGAAAAATGACAAAAATCATGTTTTGTGGAAAACAAAGTACTTAGCAGGGCTTTGCGTTAGGCGAAGACAAATCAGCAGACTTCAAACGTAGAGCAAAGACAAGGTTTCCCTCCCCGGTACATCGTTCCTTCCCTCGCTCGTATCGTGAGCGCAGATTTGGATACAAATTTTTTATTTTTACTGAAGAATTGATTTCGCGGCTGCCCTAAGTGAATAAAGCTGTGATGTATTAACTAACGTCAGGCATAGGATGTTTACCTATTTATCTTTGCTGCGGCATTGCCCATAGTATTTTTTTTTTTTTCCCTCTGTTCTCCAAGACTCGTTAACGTTGCAAACATAACCGAGGTCCTTTTAATGAAACAATTGCAGCCGTGCAGCTCAATATGCAGAGTAACGCCTCCAGCAAAAGCTGATAAATGCCTTTGTTTATGATTTTTTTTTTTTTAATGATTTTTTTCCTTTCCTTCCCGCAACGTTCACATGGAGAAAGAACGGGGAAATGTATTGACTTCCTCTTAGTTTAAAAAAAAAAAGTTTGACAAAAAGGAAATGAATGGGTGCTGGATGCTGGGGAGGGGAGATGGTTGCGGAAGCTGTGGAGCATCGCTGGGACCAGTGGCCGGTGCGTGGCCAGGCAGTGCCTGACCGCTGCAGTCACAAGGGGCCTGTGCTGGGGCTGGTGCACACTGGTGAAGGTCTCCAGTCCCCAGCAGGTCCCCAGTGCGGGCGCTGTGCTGGCAGGGGTACGCATCGGGCAGCTCGGCGTGGTCTGCCGGGCACTGTGTTGGATGGGAAGCGGCACTCGCTGTATCTGGGGCTTGTGGAAGAGGAGCCCAAAGCATCACATGGCTTTTCCTTCCCTTCCTAAACTGAAGGAATTTCCATCCCAGAAAAGGGCACTGTGCCCAGGAAAAAGAACTCAAGTTTCAAGCCCTGAGGAGAAGGACTTAGGGGTGCTGGTCGATGAGAAGCTCAACGTGAGCCGGCAATGTGCACTGGCAGCCCAGAACGCCAACCGTATCCTGGGCTGCATCCAGAGCAGCGTGGGCAGCAGGTTCAGGGAGGGGATTCTGCCCCTCTGCTCTGCTCTTGGGAGACCCCCCTGCAGTGCTGCCTTCAGCTCTGGGGGCCCCAACATCAGAAGGACATGGAGCTGTTGCAGCAGGTCCAGAGGAGGCCACGAAGCTGATCCAAGGGCTGGAGCACCTCTGCTATGGAGACAGGCTGAGAGTTGGGGCTGTTCAGCCTGGAGAAGAGAAGGCTCTGGGGAGACCTTCTAGCAGCCTTCCAGTGCCTAAAGGGGCTACAAGAAAGCTGGAGAGGAGCTTTTTAGAAGGATGTGTAGTGATAGGACAAGGAGCAATGGCTTTGAACTGTAAGAGGGGAGATTTCCATGAGATCTAAGGAAGAAATTCTTCACTCTGAGGGTGGTGAGGCACTGGCACAAGTTGCTCAGAGAAGCTGTGGCTGCCCCATCCCTGGCAGTGTTCAAGGCCAGGCTGGATGAGGCTTTGGGCAACCTGGTGTAGTGGAGGGTGTCCCTGCCCATGGCAGGGGAGGTGGAACTAGATGATCTTGAAGGTCCCTTCCAACCCAAACTGTGCTATGATTCCATGCGTGGCGGTGGCAAGCTGGCTTTCCTGGTGCCGTAGGGCTGTATGAACGCAGATCCTTACGCATCTTCTTTGCCATGCCCAAAGCTGCCGGCAGTGAGCTGGTGGGACGGGTGGGCAGAGCTGCGGCAACAGCAGCAGCTGGTTACTCTGGTGGCCTCTTCCCAGCTCGGTGCTTCGGTTCTCATTTCTCGGGCAAATGGCTGCTGCGGTTTGTGCCTCTTCGTGCCCCCCATAAACCAGTGCCGGGCACAGTGGGGTCCTCCGGGGTGGCGATGAGCCACACCAGTATTGCCACCGGGTCGGGAGTCCTGGGCTGGCTGAGTGGTGTAGCGGGGTTTGAGTTCTGCAGTGAATATGACTAATAATCCATGACCTGGCTGTGATTATAGATGAAAGCAAGCTGATGAAGAGACCCTGCAGTGGCTCAGAAAGGAATTAGACATTGTCTAAAGCCGGGGCAGTACCAGGGCGTTCGCATTTCACATCCGAGATTCACGGGTGAATAATTCAACACTTGAAAAAACGCTTCAGCCGCAGTGTGACATCTCCACATCTTCTTTCAGTGATATCCAAGACTTTAACTAAACATCACTTCCCAGGGAGCTGGGGCAGCTGTCCAGATATTTTTCCTCTTAAACATCAGCATTCCAGATCGTTACCTGGATACGGATGGAGATTTGGACCGATGTCTTAGGAGCTGCGATCTCTCTTCACGTGGGATTTTGCCTTTGGAAATCGCCTTCAGCGTTTGGCTGAACCCAAAAATCTTTCCGAGTGCAAATTAAGAGATGTAGCTTCGTATTTAACGGACACTTCCGTCTAACTGGGCGACCTGCTAAGGCATGCGGAGTCGTGGATGGGATTGTTGGGGAATTTTAAATAAATGAATCAGTTCTCAAAGGCAAAACTTGGCAGATTTATTCCACGTGAACAGGAAAGCGGAGGGAAAGGTGAATGTGTATAAACGGGCCTTGTGGCATGGCTTGCTGGTTTATAAATGCAGGAGCCCTACCAGCTAAACCAGCCACTGTATTTTAAAACTAAATACAGAGCTTTTAAATCCCTGCCTTTCAATAGTAGGATATAACCGTCCGGAAACGTAAGCGTTAAAGTGTTCCTGCAACCTTAATTCTGCTTCCTCCAGCGTATACATTATAATAAGTCTTTAAATAAATGATCACATATTATTCCTCAAATAATTCATCCTTCTTCTGAATTATTAGCTAAAAATGGATGATATCTTCTACTTGTCATCAATTCAGGCTCCTCATTGGGCCTAATAAATTATTTTCTCAGTGTGATAAGTGTTTTGATCATTTGCTTTTCCTACCTACCCTTATTCCCTTTTTAGTCAGAAGCGTTCGCTCCTTCAGACGCACGTCACGGGATGAGACTGTGAAGCTATTTTACCTGTAAAATTTGATGGTCCAACTGTGTCAGCCATAGGAAACAACTCACTCTATTACGAAAATATACGTAAGTCAGTAGGTACTGTATGGTTTCTCTAAGTGTAAGTTGCTTTTAGGTTCGTCTTGCCTGGCAGACCCAATACACCTGGGTGATCTCTAGGAAAAAAATGTGATGATGTATTTAAGAGCTGCTACCTGGTTGTGTAATTAAAGGGTTGGAAAGCAAAAGCAAATGAACATAAGTAACTGCAGCTTTGTACTCTGGAGCTAAAAGCACAGGCTTTCCTTTCCCAGCACAAGGAATACGCAGGAATTGCATGAAGTTGAAAGTTTAAAAAGGAAATTGTATGGAGGAGCTTATCTGCTATCAATGTAGTCATTTATAGGTATATAAAGGAAAAATTATAGAATCACAGAATGGTTTGGGTTGGAAGGGACTTAAAGATCATCCAGTTCCAACCCCTCTGCCATGGGCAGGGACACCCTCCACTACACCAGGTTGCCCAAAGCCTCATCCAACCTGGCCTTGAACACTTCCAGGGATGGGGCAGCCACGACTTCTCTGGGCAACCTGTGCCAGTGCCTCACCACACTCATCGTAAAAAATTTCTTCCTTATATCCAATCTAAATCTGCCCTCTTTCAGTTTAAAGCCATTGCCCCTTGTCCTGTCACTACACATCCTTCTAAAAAGTCCCTCTCCAGCTTTCCTGTAGCCCCTTTAGGCACTGGAAGGTGCTGGAAGGTCTCCCCGGAGCCTTCTCGTCTCCAGGCTGAACAGCCCCAGCTCTCTCAGCCTGTCTCCATAGCAGAGGTGCTCCAGCCCTCGGATCATGCGTGGCCTCCTCTGGCCCTGCTCCAACAGCTTAAAATCCTTTAAAAAAATCCTTATTAAAATATCCATAAAAATCCTTATAAAACTTCATGAAAATTGAAAGGATCTGGCTAGCAACTTGGACTTAATGGCTAAGGGATTTTTGTCTTCCACATCCATGAGGAATGTCACCTCTTTTTGGGGCCATCTCTCACCCTTGCCTCTCTTCTAGCAATCTGCTTTCCTTAGTTTCTCAAAGCCGATGATGGCCCGTGTTTTAGCATTTTATTGTCGATGCAGTGAAAATCTGGGAGGAACGGGCTCTTCCTCCCTTTGCTCCGGCTTAATTTCTTCCTGTGCCCAAGCCAAGCACTCAGCTGTTTGGTCTTCCTATCTGTGCTTTTATGAAAATTATGTATGCTTTAGAAATTAACACTTTTTATCCTGAGTCCGTGTTGGCTAATTGCTAATAAGAGACAAACGAGCTTTGCTAAGGTTTCTTTTTTCCTATAAAATTTCTAATTTGAAGATATTAGAAAAGAGAAATGTTTACCCCGCTAGGGTTACTGCAAATATCCTGATGAGTTTTCATCTCCTCCTCCAGCACCAGCCAGCTTAATTGCCCTTCTTAGTCTAAACTTCAATATATTACAAATTTGTGCAGAAAAAAAAATTCCTCTTTTCTTCCTTCTTTTTTGAAACCTGGTGGTTAACAGGGATGAGAAGAGAATATTTCCGATAGGGAACTTTAAGAAGTCGTAAAAAGAGGTAATCATAAAGTTTAGGACTGGGTCTTTTCTTCAGCATAGCTCTGTGAAATCCGTGTCCTCGTGCTGTTCTGGCTCTGTATTAATTTGTATCTTGAAACAAAATTTTACACACCATTCTTCAGCTGAGTTAGTTGATAATACCCAGCGTGCGAGGGACTGTGAAACATCCCCTTTCTTGGGAAGCTCCTGTAATATTAATGCACTTGACCTTGGTCTCTCATATTTCCTGATTAGGTTCAGAGGAAGAGTTTGCTAAGCTTTTAAGATACTGTCTTGTAGACTTATCCGTAAATACTGCAGCAGAAAGAGAATTTTGGTAATAAGTTCATTTCAATGAAGCGATTCTGCCCATCAAGAAATCTCCATCCCAAACTGTTCTTTAATGGCTTTTGTTATTTTAGGCTAGGCTGATACCGTAATTAGCTTTGGAGAGGTCCTCGTGTTTTCCTAAGGTTAATACCCCGGCATTGCACTGAATTTTCAACCTTTGCAGATTTATGAGAGTTGGGGTTTTTAATAATTTCGGCCTAATTTTCTCAGAAATGCAGGCCCTTAACATTTCTGATTTATCTTAACTTTATATCTGGAGATTGACTGAAAACTCCATGTTTGGAATACAGTTGCTTTTAAGGAGGAAAGGCAAAAAAGTGGCATTACGAGCTGCCTTTGGGCATCTTTTCTTCTTCTACCAGTGACGGCTGGTGGGTCAGCGGGCAGAGCATGGGGCAGTGGCAGCAGTGGAGACCCTGCTTGCTAATATTAACCCCACTGAGGCAAGTCCACGTGCCAGCACAGCAAGGCCAACTCTTCTTGACAAAGCAAAGATGTAAATTCTCAACTCATCTCTACAACAAAATGCTTCTGTTGCCGTTTCCCTGTTCAGTTTGGCCCGAGACTTTGCTAATGGTATCTTGAACATTATTTTTGTAATTATCATGTAGTGTGTTAAGTGCCCTCTTGATTTTATCAGCAGTTTGTCTGCCTGCAGTGAATCCTGAGTGATCTGGAGTCGCACATCCAACTCGGACACCCTGTGGCCGTCAGCCAACATGATGGCCAACGCTCGGCGTTGACATCTATTGATGAAGTGAGTCTATAGGACAGAAAGTTGTTACAATCTGTCACCTAAATGCTTACTATGGCTCTCTTTGGTCCTTTGCAGTGGGAGGGAGTATCTCCTCCATGTATAATCTAATTAATCAGAGCCATTAAAACATTTCAGAGCCTTTAAAATTCAGCTGTAAACCAACGTGGATCTGCTTGCTTATCAGTCTTTGGCTAAGTGGCAGTATCTGCTTCCCCCTCCCTTGAGGAGTCGTTTAGGCACTTTCTCTCCTGGTTCTAGCTGAGGCAGGGTTTTACCTCTCACACATGCTAAAATAGACAGTTGAGAGAGGAGATCCCTTTTAAAGTTGTCCAAAAATGTCTGTTTTCTCTTCCAACTGAAACATCTGTTTTCCTTAGTATCTCTTATGAACAGGACTGACAACCTTTTTCAGCTTCTCTTTGGCCCACCTAGTATTCATTTCAGAGAATAAGCTTATTTGCTTTACTAATTTGCACAACAGTCATTTTACCTCTAATTTCCAGTATTGGGTGATGTTTTGGGACCACTCTGCGAGTTTTGAACCCCAGGATTGGAAGGGCCTCGATCCTGTGCTACTCTGGTTTGACTCTGTTTTACTTTTTGGTATATTACTGATGGTGGTGGTTTGTGTTCTTAATGATTTGTTAATAAGCCTTGTTAATGAGCTACTCACTCTCTTCATGGCCTTGCCAGCCTCCCATGGCAATTTATTGATTTGCTCTTAGATACTCCTGAAAGTCTCTGTATATATCTCGTGCTGCGCGGCAGCAGAGGGTGGCTGTGTGCTGTCCTCAGGTATCGCTTATATTTGAGTTCCCATCTCCTGAAGTCAGGTCTGCTAGAAAATAATGAGACCTGCTGATTTATGACTTTGATGGAGCTATACAGAGTGTATCAAGTCCTAAAATATGTGCCTGTGCCGTGGAGAAGTGAGATCAGGGTTCTTCCTCTTTCAGATATATTCAGGTCTTGCTCTTCCAACAAATACCCGCTTTTCCTCCGCTCTTTGCAGTCTTGAGGTATCAAGAGCTAAGTTCAGGAAATCCCTGAAATCCTCTCTTGCCTTCCCCTTATTCCGTCCCAGACAAAGATAACTTATGCTTCTCTAAATGTATTAGTAATCATAACGAGCTGTAAAAAGAGGGAGCTAACCCTGGCTGGGTAGCTGCTGCTGTTAATTTTCTTCTGAGGTCACCTTTGGTCAGGGTGGACCAGATGTCCTCATCCAGCAGCCGGCCTGCTGGGACAGAAGAGATGTATTTAGCTCAAAAAAATTACAAACCTGTCTTGGGAAACTGTAGCTGTGACAGTTTTCATCACTGATTTTTTTTTAATAGGCTTGTACCAATGGCTTAATACTAGGTCTGTCTGTTGTCAGTTGGAAAACCGTCTTTCTCTGGAGATGAGGCTATCCATCCCTTTCCAGAATTACAGCAATGTTTTAACTTTAGGCCATCGGAGCTAAAACAAAGTTTGTATTCTTTTTTGTTCTCAGGAGATGAAAATCTGCCCCTCAGCTTGCCAGTGCTTTTCACAACTCCGCAGCTGGTGACACTAATTGTTGCTTAATTTCCTTCCCCTCTGATTGATAAAAGGAGAGAGGATGACCAGAAAGCAACCTAGTGACTCTTCGTAATGGTCATCCCTTGCTTTTGGTAGCCAGGAATCCTCTTTATTGCTTCCTGACCCAAAAATCAAGTGTAGTTGTTGAAACCTGCATGAGTCCACCTGGGCTGCTGCGTTTCCTCACCCTCATTATTCCCAGGGGAATAGTTCCCTGGCCCCACGGTGTAAATTCATCCTGTGTCTGGTGAGGAGGGATATTTGTTTCTTCCTGAGCTGAGACACCACCTTTCTAAGAGGTTCCCCACTGCCGTCTCTGGCGACGTGGCGTTGTGCCGTGCTCATCCGAAGCCGGTGTCGTTTGCTTTTGGACTGGGACTGTCCATTTTTCCCTCATTTTCTCAGTCCTTCTGTTCTCCCCGTTACTACGTGGACTGTTTTTTTTTCCCCACGAGGTTCCCCCTCTCCGCAGGTACTGCCCCGTCGCACACCCGCCCCTCGCGCACCGCAGCGCGATGCTTCTTCGCGCTCTTTCTTGGCACGTTGGTGCCCTCGTTTTTTGGGTTTAGCAGCCATCCTTGCAGACATTTCAGACCTTCCCTCATGCGTTTCAGCTTCTCAAGGATTTTAATTGCCGCCTTTTTCCCTTTATGATATACTGCTGCTCTTGATGTGTGAGAATACATTTACGGAGAAAGCTCCTTCTGTATTTTACGTGTGCTTTGTCAGGAAGGCTATAATTTTGTTCACTTCCTTCCTTTTTCCTTAAAGTTGTTTGTGACAGGTCTTGAAACACTTGCACCTTATGTCCTCCCAGAGTAAGGTCAGAAACTGTCATTTATTTCAGAATCAGCTCTGTAATAGTCTGCTTTTAATATCATATCTCGGGGTCTGCTAGAGTTGGGGCTCAGGCTCTGCGATAATTGTTGCATCTGCTTTCAGCTGAGGAAGAAGTGGAGGCTTGCTATGAATATTAACAAGCCATCCATCCTTTACACCTTCTGGGAACACACTAGTTCTTAAATTGTTTCTTCTTTTCTTGGTTTTTGTGTTCTCCATTTTCTCCGCAAGCTCTTTTTTTATCAACTTCATTTTTTTTCTCCCCCAGATTTATTCCTAATTGGAGGCTTTTATCTGTATTTATACCTAGGTTGCCACACCTATTCTCAGCTAACGTTGACTCTCTCAAACCTGACCTTCTTGAAGGGTTTTAGATGTCTCACTGCTGGGACTGACCCAGAAAGGCTGCCTTTGTTTTCTCTTTCTCCTTCACTTGGCCTTTTCTCCCACGTGCTCACCATGGTAGATGGGAAAAGCCCGGGGAACTGCTAGGAGATATAGGATCATAAAATGATAAAACGGTTTGGGGTGGAAGGGACCTCAAAGATCATCCAGTTCCAACCCCCTTGCCATGGGCAGGGACACCCTCCACTACACCAGGTTGCCCAAAGCCTCATCCAACCTGGCCTTGAACACTTCCAGGGATGGGGCAGCCACAACTTCTCTGGGCAAGCTATGCCAGTGCCTCACCACCCTCTGAGAGAAGAATTTCTTCCTTAGATCTCATCTAAATTTCCCCTATTTCCGTTTAAAGCCATTGTCCCTTGTCCTATCAGCACACATGATTTCTTTACATGATTTCCTCATGAGATTTTCCTGGGGAAATAACGTTGAGACCAGAACCCTTAAGTCCAACATCCTTTTTGTGGAGCAAAGCAGCACTTCATGATGGGCAGAGCGGGAGGATGGTTTTGCACTGTACCTTTTCCTACAGACTTCACCTTTCCAAGCCTGTCAGTTCTGGAAAGCTTGTGTTCTCTTTGTATTTTTTTCCTTGCCATGGTGCTGGGCAAAATTGAGAGACCCTTGGCCTAAATAAAAATGTGAATTCTTGGAAAAACAGGTTTACTCAGAGGGGTACTTCTAGTGGACCTCTTTTTAGAGATGCAGTAGTAAAATACATCCCTATCTGCTGGCAAGTGAAAATTTTTATCATTTCACCCACCAGTTCTCAAATTATAGTGAAAAACCAAGGTTCAAGTGGAATCCATGGAATAAAAGGGATTTGGGAATTTCAGAATCTGGTAGGAAAAGAGCATCCTTCAGGTCAGGGAATGATGAGCCTGGTGGCTCCGGGCACGTGGCAGGATCGCGGCCCCACTGTGCTTTCTCCGCGGGAAGCTCTCGATCCTATGTCCTGCCCAGGCTTTGTCAGGGCTAAAAGGAAAAAAAAAAAAAAATTAAAAAATCAAACAAACAAACAAACAGAAAACCACTGGGATATTTTCCTCTGCAGAGGTCTTGCTGCCCACTTCAGCACAGGAGGCGGCGTGCGATGCCATGGCCTTGCCTAGAGAGCAGCGGTGCCCGCAGGGATGCGGCCGGAGGGGCGAGACGAGCGGTTCAGGCTCTTCAGGAGAGGGTCGGTGCTGTCTACGGCCGATTCCAGGCAGATGCCCTTGAACTCTTGTTTTGTGCTTTGGCAGGAGAGTTAATAAAGTCCTGCAAGGGCAGGAGACGTCGCCATTAGGGAGAGCACGGCGTGTTTGGTATCCGTTCGTACCGCCGGCAGAGCGGAATTCTTTTCTACTATTACTCCACTGAATGTAGATATCTCCGAGACATTTACATGGTATTTCTTTTTAAGTATATAATGTTTTCATTCAAAAGTATCATAATTCTTAAAAGACCTGTCAGAGGCTCTGACACGTAATTAATTTCTCTAAAGCTCTTTTTCTGAAAGATACAACTGCACATATAGAACACCTGCGCTTATTCATAACTCTGCAGGGGGAAAAAAAAAAAAAAAGCCACATCTTCCTCTTCGCTTTCTTCCCCCACTTCTCCAGAAAAAGATTTTCCTTCACTTCGGATCCTCCCTCTCCATCTACCCTCACGATCCGCAACAAATAAAAGCACTCGGTATGTAAAAGCTGCATGTAAATAGGAGCGGGCACGTTGGGTTTTGTCTGGGTGCTGGTGACCTTTTGTTCATCCAGCTTTAAACTGGAACACTCTTGCAGCTTTAATTACGGACCAGCACTCACTAGCCCATCATCTAGGCCATCTCCTGTAACTCCCATATGTGTAGGTGGGCTTTCAGTCGGTCTAGGAGGCTGTTTATTTTTACCTGGTCGCTGATTTTTTTTCTCCTCTGCTTGGGAGGAGTGTGTTAAGCTTCAACAGTATAATGCAGGTGCCAGTTTTAAGAGAACATAAGGTTTATGTGACTGGAGATGAACGTGGGAACATGTCCAGATATTTTAGCTTTGTAATTTGGGTGTTTCCTCCTCTGTTCTGGTTAAATAATCGGCACCCCTTGATTTCCTGTCCTATAGGGAGCATCACTCATGTTGCTGAAGCTTTGCATGCCCTGTTGAATTTATAGGAAAAGAAATGATCTGGTTTTACTCCAAAGAACCAATGAAGGGATGTTCTACCAGGATATCACCTCTAAATATCACTGGGATCAGAGAGACCTAGTGGGGCCTTAGCTGGGACATCGGCTTTCATTCTCTGACCATGTCTGCCTCCACTCCAGTGATACCAGTGCCCATAAAACTTCTCGAGTATCACACAGGTTTTTAAAACAGAACAAAACAAAACGCTTTGGGTTACTTGGCCATCTGGGCTGAGGTCACCTGCTCACAAGGCAACAGGAGGTTGACAACCAAGGGGCCGTTTTGGGTGCTGTGTTTGTGTTCTTCCAGACTCGTGCGCGCGATCTAGTCGCCGACGGCTTTCGTACAGCCCCGTCAGCACAAGCGGGGGGAAAATTGCCAGGAACCGTGAGGAATGGAGGATTTTCTCAGCTGTGATGCTGAGGGGTTTTTCAAGGCACTTACAGTCCTTCACCTGACATCACTCGTAGGGCTGAAAGAGATTTCTCCAGGTCACCAAGTCCTACGTACTGCTATTATGGGCAACTGCCTCCCGTCCTTCTGTCCATTAATTTGTCCATCTTGTCCTTAGAACTGGCTGGATTATTTTTTGGCTCCACTGCTTGCTTTCTGCGACTTTTTCCCTTTCATCTCCTTTCTTAGCCAGTATCTTTCTCTGTCATGGCAGCTGTGATCTTAGCAGACCAATGCCCTAAAGTACATGGTGCAATCAAGAAAAGTCCTTCTGAATTCTTCCCTACAATTGAACCACCTGCGACCGTCCTCGAAGCACAGCCTGCCAAGCTGTGCTCCTGCCCTTCTCCTCCGGACACCCGGACATCATCTGACTCCACATCTTTGACCATCGTCTTCTGCCTGCCGTCGTCTTCCTCCATCCACTCCAGCTCCAGTCAAGCTCATAAACTTCAAGCTGGTGACTGATTTTCCTCGTCAGTTCTTCATAACAGCGTGACCCCAGTCATGTATCTCTTCAATGGCCCGACGCCGTCTGAAATCCATATTCTCTCCCTTTTATTCTTCTGTCCGCAGATGACTCTGTGTTTTGTGCTCTCCTGCTACCTGGTGTATTCTCTGCTCAACACCTTTATACCCCAGACCTCTCTCAGTTTAGTTCTTCTTCCCAGGGACCCAGCTGTTCTCCTCCTCTTTGTTATTCCCAGTCTTTGGTTCTTCCTTGTTTTGCATCACGTCAAGCCCCTTTGTCAGCTTTTCTTTCACAGTCGCTGGTGTTTCTCCCTGTCCCTCTCGGGATCTGACCTTTCATGATCACACCGCTCCCGAAAGGTCCTCTTATTCAGTCTCTGCAAACTTCAGACACATTCACACTTCATCCCTCTCGGACTGTACGTGAAGATCCCTTGTCTGAACTCTTCTCAGTTCTTTCCAGCTTGTTTCTGGAGCTCAGCTCTGCTCTCCGAGTTACCGTGCTCAAGACAGTCATCCGCAAGCACACCCCCTTTGCTCTTGCATTTCATCGCCTTCATTGTCTTCTCCAGCCTTTGGATCGCATCCGCTGGAAACATCCCTTCTGCGCTTCCCTCCTCGTTATGCACACGCATCCCCAAAAATAATAATAGGAGATTAAAAGTCCCACAGGTTTCCCCACCTATAAACTCTCTGTGTCTGCCTCTGTTTGCTTGGCTGCCTGCTTGCCCATTGCTGGGTGGAAATCCCAGCGGTAAGAGGATGGTGCCTTCTTTAAAATGCTTGGGATCTTTCTTGGTGAGCTCGCTAGTGGTTTACATCCGCATTGTTATTTTCTCTCTGGAGATATTTTATGCGCTGGAAGTGACAAATTTACATTATTGGAGAATTATTGTTTCTGCTTTTGACCTGTGTTTTATTCACTGCAAGCCATTACTTTAATATGGCTGTGATTACGTTACCGGTTGAAAACAGGCCACCTGTGGCATTTCACACCAAATCGCTGTAAACCAGTGCAGCCAGGCAAAAAGCAGGTCAGCAAAACCATGCAGAGGTGATGCTTGTGCTTCTGAGCTTACGGCTGTGGGTCTCAGCTTATCGTACTGACCCCTCAACCTGGTTCCTGTGGGTTAAACATTGAACAATGAGGAGAAGTTCAGTGGTATCTTCATTTGGCTTATGCACTTGGCCAACTCAAAATGTCGCCGTGATTCTCCTGTGAATATAAATATTATTAAATATTTAAATGATGGTTGTACTCCCAGTCCTTTCTAGGACCGAGGCTGTATTTTTATGAGAAAACCTGGCCCTGTTCTTTGGAGGACACCAGGTTCAAACCAAACAAAAGCAGGTCCGATTCACGTAGTGCAGAAGCAGCGTTGACAGGGTTGAAAATAATTAAGGAAATTAATAGAATAAAGTGTGGATGTAGTCTTTGAATGCAGAAGCCCCTTGGCTGCAGATAGTCGTAAGCGAGGTGTGATGGCAGGACCTCTCCATTTTTACTTTGCATCCGATGGTGACCATCAGCAGGAGCCAAACCTATGGAGTGAACGGGTGTTGGTGTGCCCCAAGGCAGCCACGTCCATACCGTGCCTGGGCCGGCATGGGGGAGGCAAGGAGAGACTAGGCTGTGGTGCAGAGCTGATTTCTGCTGGGCTTTTTGTCCCGCTCCTCCAAGGAAAGAAGGAGGTGACCCTGCTAGATCATGCATGGATAAGCCTCTATCAGAGCATCACCTCTGCACTTCAGAAAGATGGTCTAGATCGGAGTATTCAGGAACGTCGATTGTAACCTTCTGTACGTTGAAGATGATGGTCCCATCATCCATACCGAGTGCGTTGAAGTGAGCAGCAGGTTCACTTCACTTGTAAACGTGTGTAGCCAAATGCGCCGTCCTCCAACCCTGCCTGCCCGTGGCTGGTTGAAATGGAAGATCCTTTGTCGTGGTTTTAGGCTGATCCAGCAACTAAAACTCACACAGTCTCTCCTTCTCCAATAAAGTAGAGAGGAGAGAAAAAAAAACAAAAGGACTGAGGGTTGAGGCAAGAACAGAGGGAGCACCCACCAACCATGGTCCTGGGCAAAACAGGCAGCGCTTTTCTCAAAGCAAAACAGTTTATTAATGATTACTTAGAAGGACAAAGGGAAATAAAAACCGATTACTTGAGAGGACAGAAAGAAACAAAACCAGATCTTAAAACCGACACCTTCCCCCCCCCCACCTTCCTTTTCCTCCCGGCTCTACCTCCTCCCCCCAGCAGCACAGGGGGCAGGGACTGGGGGAGTGCAGGTCAGTTCATTCCGTGCTGTTACTGCTGCTTCTTTCTTAAAGGAGAAGGAGTCCTTACACCCTTTTCCCCTGCTCCAATGGATCCCCTACCCACGAGGAAAAATCCACAAATTTCTCCAACGTGAGTCCAGCCCACTGGAAACAATCCTTCCCCACAGATTGCTCCGGTGTGGGCTATACCACAGTCTCGGGTACTTAGGGAGCTGTAGCCACTCGCTCCGGCGTGGGTCGTCACGAAGACTCCAGATGCCTTTCTGCCTTGCCGTGCCCCCAACACGACCATCCTCGGGCTCAGGCATCTTCTCCCCACGGGCTGCGAGTGGGTCGCTGCTCCACCGAGGCCGTCCTGGTTGCAGGGGGGCCGCCTGCTATCTCACCATCAGCCGCAGGGGAAACTCGGCTCCGGCACACCTCCTCCCGCTCCATCCTCACTGACCTGCTGTCGATGCGGCTGTTTCTCTCAGATCTCAGTCCTCTCCAGGTGAACTCAGCCCAGTGGGCACCCCGGGAGTGGGGTGCCCCCGAGTTCCCCAGCTGGCTCCGCCGCCGCCATCCTCCGTGGGCAGCGCCGGCCCGACGCAGGCAGCCGCCCGGCCGGGAGCCAGGGAGCGGGGGCAGTGCCCTCCTCCCTTCTCTGGTCGATCCTGGGCGAAGCACCTTTTCCGGTTCCCTTGTCCTGACTTAAATAGGGCAATTCGCAGAGGCGCCCTATTGGCTCAACCCCGAGGGGGATGGCAGTCTGATCCGGTGGCCAGAACTAAGCCTAACCCGGATCCAAAACCGGGGAGGTCGCAGGGAGCAAAATCCCTCTCCTGCCATCAGAACCACCCCCCCCTCCACATCAAACCATGACATCCTTGCACGTTTCTCTCCTACCTGGCAAAGCACAAGAGTGTGCAAAACACATCTACCAGGTCACAATCTGTTGAAGCTCCTTACTCAACTCCGCTTTTCATTCTCCCAGAGCTTCCTCAGGCAGCAAACAGCCCCCTCCCCAGGCATCACGCTGGCCCATGTATGGGACCAGTGATGGTTCTCTGGTCTCCTAGGAAGCCTCTGGTTTTCTTGAAGCTTAAGATATTTTATTAATATTTTCATTAATATATATTCTTAACACTTGATTTGTTAATATTTATATTAATTAAGATACATTTAATAGGCAGGAGATACTATCAAGGAGGCACAAAGTTGTAGACCATTGCTGGAAAACGCAGAGCAGCTTTCACACTCCGAACTTAAATCTTCTTCAAGTTGCATGGAAATAACTCCCAACAACACCTGATCTGTGCTTTGGCGTTTCGAGCTGCTCCTGTTGCAGCACGTCAACGATGCTTCGGCTGGAGCTTCCCGGGGTGGTGGGGAGGGTGCGGGTGCTGGTGGGAGAGAGGGGTCTCCCTGCAGCAAACCAACTCATGTTTAGAAAGCTTTGGAATACGGATTTGCATCAAAGTAAAACTCTCAGGGTTAGTTAAATATTCCTCTAAATATGCAAAGGAATTGAGTTACTGATGCTTGTTATTCTTGTCTTACTCTCGGTGTCACAACATCTTTAAGTTCAGTGAAGGTTTCACTTACTAAGGCGGTTGTAAAGATTTCACGTTAATTAAGAGGACTCCACTGCAAATCTGAATATGAATGAAATTCGGCTGCTGAACCCAGGGCAGTGAACGCTGTGGGAAGATCAGGCATTGACAAATGTTGATTTAAAAAAAAAAAACACACCCAAAACCAAGCAAAATCCCACAAAACCCCACCTAAACCAATGCTTCAATCTGGTACCTGTTCTATGAGAGAGAAAAAGTTGAGTTCAAGTTGCCAGAAGGAACAAAAATAGATTCTGACTTGAGCTTACAGTCAAAGAGGTGAAATTCTGTCCATCGGAAGCACTGATGAGCGTCATCCTGTGCCGCCCGTGCCTGGGGACTCGGCCGCATCTCTCCGTTGCACGGTCTCCCTCTCCTTGGGCAGGTGATCATGTTAACGTGGGGAGATCTTCAGCGGAGGAAGGGAGAAGATCTGGGCCTGATTCTGATCCCGGTCTTGCTGCTTTGTTGTTTTTTGTTGATCAAGTCCAGTCAGCCTCAACGAGTGGTCATACAGCTGCGATGAAAGAGGACGTGCAGGTGGTGGTGGGTGGCCGAGGAACGAGGCTTCTGAGGAAGGAGCTCTCTTGATGAAGAAGTGTTTTGAGTGAAGAAAGAGACTAGAGATTTTTTTTTTTCTCCCAAAACTGCTTTTTTGGAGGAGTTTTTAATACCTACCAGCACTTCAAAGACAAGAGCAGTAGCTGGTTGCTGGACCACATGGTCATCACTCGGGATATCTGTGTTTCTCTTCCAACTCCAACGCAGAGTTGCTGTTGTCTGAACTGGGGCGAGTCCTCTCCTCTCTGTGTCTCCACTCACCCATCTGGAGATAATAACACTTACCTGCTTTGGCAGAGCAGTTTTGGGCGATGCGAAGGGTGCTGCAGAGGTGCAGAGCACCGCTCCACCTTCTAAAGAAGGGCTTTGGGGAAGGAAATGGGGATATATCACATTTTAACCTTGCCGAAACACATCGGACTTGGCTTTTGGAGCAGAAAAGTGAAAATACGATAGCCTAAATAAATAGTATTTGTCCTCTTAAGCAGGGTGAGGGCAGCAGGTGAGGTTGGGGGGTGGTTTTTTGTTGTTGCTATTTTTTATTCACGGCTCCTTGAGCTGATTCTGGGAATTGTACTGACTGTGGTTATGTTTCTGGAAATGTGCAGGTTGGCCAGATGCAGTGGGGCATGGAGTGAACAGAAAGAGGTTAAATTGATGGATGACCAACAAGAGCAGGATTGTGCCTCAGAAGACCAAGAAACTATCCTGATTAATGGGGTGAAAGAAAATGGTAAGGAACTTAATTACAGTACATGAGGGAGCAGCGACAACTTGCAAGCCAACTTATTTTCCTAATTCCTTTCGTGTATTTAATTTTAGTGGCCTGCAGGTATCTCAGCAATGTGGAGCAATAGGGCAAATGTCTATTTTCTGCACAGATGTCACTCCAGCTATGAATCTACACCTCTTTAAGTCATACAAGTACTGCTTTTTGCCCAGGCATATGCATGACTGGAAATGTTTATGTGCATGTGCAGTTTGAATTATGGATTTTAGTTTGGTTTCTTAGGGGAAAGAAACCATACAGGACTATGTAGCCCCTCTGTCTGCTGGGACTCCTTCCTTCTCTTCACAATTACTTATGAACTTAGAGCCAATCTCAGCAGAATTTGACTGAAGGATACTTAGTCCCTATAAACTTCGGGGAAAATTTAGTGGTTGAGTAGAAGAGACAGACCCAGATTAGCACCCGTGGAAAGGCAAGGTTGGACTTGTGAACTCGTTATTGCCCTTTCTGCGTGGTGCCTTAGCCAGCCCGTGGGATCCCCTGGCCCGTAGCACGGCTTCTGCGCACACACGGGTGCCAGTGGCCGCAGTCATGCTCCTGGGAGCCACTAAGTCATTCCAGCTTCCACTGGCATCAGTAGGGAAGGATCAGCCTCTCCCAGCAGCCTGCCCTAACTTCGTCTCTGTTTCATCGATTGCTTTCAAAAGCAATAACTAATTAGGAGTAACAGCACTCTGCTGCCTGAGAACCTGATTGAAATAAATACTCCTCTGAGCATTTTCTCAAGCCGTTTGGACTTCGGTCGCTCGCCCCAGTGAACGCTGTGGCAGTCCAGCGCTGAGGCAGAGCTGGACGTTTTCATTCTTCGCCACGTTTTTATGTTTAATTTCGTGGCTTTTTATGTTTTGTATTGGCCTATAAATCTTCATATATATATTTATATGGATTTGATCCTGTTGGATACCAAGGACTCAGTCCTCTGCTCTCTTGGATGTTCAGATCCTTCCATCTCCTCCAAACGAGGTTTACTCCAGCAAGCGCGCGAAGAGGCAAATGTTGTTCTTGTTGATTGCCAAAAACCTGGAGTGACTCCAGACAGGTGGGTGCCCGTGAGGACCCTGCAGCGCGTGCTGGTGGCAGGCGAAGCGTGCGCTCGCCCCTACGATGTCATTGTGGAGGTATCCGCCTTTGCCAGCCCATCTCCTTCCGTGCCTATGCGTGGTAAAGCCACAGCTGATGACAGCTGCTGGAACTGCGAGGAGGTTTTCCAGCCATGGTCCCCTCGTCTCATCTAATCAGCAGTAAAATCAGCGCTTACCTGCTTCGTAAAGATGGGTGGTTTCTAGACCGCTGCCATGAAATTCAATTAAACAGGGCTTAAAAAGTGCTTTAATTAAACATTGTCGTGGAGGACTTGCTGCTGGATGCAAAGCGGGGAACCAGCAAGTAGCTCTGATGCCACCACCCTCCCCGTTGGCGGCCCTGGGGACGGGGCTGATGCTTTTTTGCCTCTTCTCACCCTAAGGAGAAGTGGGTGACCCCAGAGCAGCCTGGGGCTGCAGTGGTGCCCTCTCAGGGCCGGGCTCCCTTCTGAGCTCACTCACACCAGGGCACTTCAGGATTTTTCTGCTCAGGCTGCCCGTGTGCTTTTGGATGGCTGTCAAGTTAAGCCAGAAAAGGTGTTTTTGCTTCTCCAACATTTTCTTTTTGGAGTATTGTTTACTTTAAAGCATCAACTGAACGTGCGCCTGATTTTAGGATGATACGAGCCCTGGAAAATCAAGCTTTGGCATTTGTATTTCACAGGAGTTTAGTTCACTTACACAAGTATAAACCTAAAGAAACACCCAGAGAGAATTTATTTTCTATAACAGCATCTCTGTGTATTGAATGCAGCATTTGAGATTGAATTTCAGCTTTCTACCTCCCCCTTGCTTGAGTCTTACAGCATTCACAGGCATTCGTCTTTTATCCTCAGATTTTCCATGCTTCCTCTCAGCTCCAAGCTGATTTTTATTTTATTTTACTTCTGAAGTGGAACTGCACTGGTTAATTTGTTTTGGTGCTTAAGCAAAAAGATACCACCTCTGCATTTCTCATCTAAAAACTGGTGGGAGGGACTCAAAAATCAGCTTGCCTTTTTATTATTATTATTTTTTTAACCCTTTTTGAGGAAAGGGAAGCAGCAGAGCTTTCAAGCGAGCCAGTCTGGTCTTTTCCAAGCCCCGTGTGTTGAAGATGTTTACAGGCATTGCGTTGCACTTCTGGTTTGGTTCGTATAGTTTGGGGAAAGTTGTTTCAAGTCCGTGGAGCTCCACGTGGCTCCG
Organism: Tauraco erythrolophus; assembly: GCF_009769465.1. Classification (NCBI taxonomy): domain Eukaryota; kingdom Metazoa; phylum Chordata; class Aves; order Musophagiformes; family Musophagidae; genus Tauraco; species Tauraco erythrolophus. The sequence continues at coordinate 21,807,844 of NC_141477.1, forward strand.
ACGGCAGCTTTGCTTCTCCTGGCTCAAGGCTTTACCGATGGCTCCGTCACTAAGGTCCTCATAGCACAAAACTGCCGGGAGCTTTTGGGATGAGCTTCGGAGGGTTTTGACCTCCTCCAAGTTTTACACTTGGCACAGGCAGGCAGCCCTCCATCTCATCTTTTCACATTGCCCACCTACAGATGGGAGCCCTGCTCTGCTCGGTGGTACCGGCATGGCGGGTATTTCATCGGTGCCGGTGGCACCTGTGCCTACGTGAGCCTTCCCTTCCCAGCTGGTGTAGGTTGGCGTAGGGACGGGAGGGAACTTGCTTTTCTATCGGTTTTAAATAAAAACACGTCACAGAGGGTCACAGCAACCATAGAGGTGCCAAATCCCTTCGGATGCCCCGTTTCTTGTGCCAAGCTGGGGCTCCAGCTGCGTTTCCAAGTGCCTGTCCCTCCTTGGAAAGCCTGCGCTGCTTCCGCGCTCGCCTTCCTCCAGCCTTCAGTTGGAGCCACCCAAAAGGTAAGAGGTGAGCAACTCCCAAAGCGCTGGGCTCAGCTCTGAGTGGGCAGAGTGGGAATCCACATGTCAGTATGTATTTTTTTTAATACAGAGGTATCGGAGTGTGTTCGTGGATGAAAAGACATGGTATTTAAATTTCAAGTCATATCGTCCGTTGAGCCAGAAGTTGGATAAAAGTATATTCATAACTTTATTCTGCCATAAAAGAGTGCGGCGAGGTAAAAAGAAAAAAATCCTTGGGTTAAAAAAAAAGTCCTTGCATTATTAAAAAGGCGTTTTTAGAGATTAGAGAAGAATGGCAAAACCCACACTAACTCTAACAATAATTGCTTTAAACTCCATGTTACTGTCTAGTTTCTCTTGGCGTGGCCAGTGACAAAAAGACTGTTTTTTAAAAACAGCCGTGACTTTCAGACCCTTGAGCAGTATTGCAGTTCAGGTATGTTTAAGCTGCAGACGCTGCAGGGTGGAGGATGTTTTGTTTCTTTAAGAATCTTATTTTTCCATTCATTTTTTCAATATTAACGGGAACATTTTTATTAGGCTTGTTTTGGTTTTTTTAATAACCTTGTCAGTTTGGAAAGGCAGTATCCAGGTAACGGTATGGATATGAGGAGGAAAGAAGGGATGGGTTTGGTTTTTCAAACGTTCTCTTGTACTTGTTCCAGCTGGCTGCTGCGGGAGGGAGAGTGTTTCCCTTCCTTGCACATCCCCACGTTAATCAGATCCCGAAGGGAAGGGTCACGCTCCGGCGGGAAGGGTGTCTGCGAACCCTGAGGAGAAGGGGAGTGGGGCGGCGAGCCCTGGCGGAGCTCACGGGTCGTAAAGCCTCTCTCTTTCTCTTTCTTTTCTCCCTCCCATTTCCTCACCCCCTGCCCAGAACCGCGTGCCCCAGACGGCGACGAGAGGCCCTGCACCGCCGCCGAGGTCCCCTTCCCGGCCGTGACGACCGCTCAGAAGGAGAGCCACACGTGCCACCGGGCGCCACCTCCCCTGCCAGCCAAGAAGCCCTGCTCGCTGAGCCCGCCGTCGCCGCTGCGGCTCACCGATGCGCCCGAGCACACCTCGGATGACTCCTCCGCCCACGCCATCTCCCTCACCTCCTGCGTGACGAAGGGCATGAGCTCCTGGTCGCTGCCGGGCGACTGCGAGAAGGCTCCGTTCACCATGATGGAGCCCGGAGGCATGTCGGCGCTGACGGGCGACTGCTTGATGCAGCCGAGCCGGACCTGTCTGGGCTGCTTTATTGAATCGAAGGACGGCATTGATGCGGAGCCGGGAATAAGCTTGAAAGTGGGGGATATAAATAGGGATTATGACACCTGTTCGGTCTCTGATATAGGGATTCACTGCATGAGCACAGGAGAAACCATGAGATATGGGGATCAACTGCTTTCAGACCAGCTTTTAAGCTTCCCTATGCATAAATCGAGGGCAGCGGACAAAAGAGATGCAGAAAAATCTGACAGTGATTCAGAGGACCCCACTCAGAAAAATTATTACGAGGGATTACTATTAGACAAATGCAACGGTGAGGAACCTTTACTAACAAATCCCAACCAGGAATGGGGCTATTTCGAATCTTTCATTAGTGAAAGTAAAATCGAGCTGCTTGACCTCTGCTCCAAAAACGAGCTTTCCGTAAATCTGTTTTCCGAGGAAGACGTGGATAATTACATGTTTGATGACGACGACTCCACCTTGGGAAGCGATGTCTGCTCCCTAAAGATTAGATACGAATCTTTCCAGGACAACGTGCGGGAGAAGACCACCACCCTGCAAGAGGACGCCCAGTTCAACTTCTTCCCCAGCGTGTTTGGCAACTGCACCAAAAGGGACAGCAGGAGCACCCTGAAAAGGGGGCCCGGCGGTGCCGCCGACCCTTCACAATTCAAGTCTGAGGAAGGCATCATCTGGGGGGAGGAGGAGGAGGACGGCGAGGAAGAGGACGGCGAGGAGGAGGAGAAAGCTGCCTTAAATAAATCTTGCAACAGCACGGAGATGGTGCAGTACGTGGGCTCCAAGAGGAGCCACTTCTTGGACTCGGTGAATTCCACGGAGGACTCCGGGGAGTTCAGCGACGACAGCACTTGCACAGAGTCCTCCTACGACGTGCTGCGGGATATCAAGGACTGCAGCCGGTACCTGTCCCGGGACCACTCCGGCTCCTTCATTCAGCAGAACTACGGGTTGCGGGCGAAGAGGAAAGTGCGATACAGCGACGACTACCTGTACGATGTGGACTCCATCGAGAACGAGAAGATCCTGGACAAGAAGGAGTGGCTCCCGGACGGGCCCAAGGAAGAGGACGACGACGAGTGGTGCCCTAAGAAACGGCGAAAAGTCTCTCGCAAGGAGCCCCCCGTTATCATCAAGTACATCATCATTAACAGGTTTAAAGGGGAGAAGCATATGCTGGTGAAGCTCAGCAAAGTGGATGCCAACGAGACAACTGTTACCCTAAACGAGGAGCTGCTCAGCAAATACGAGAAGCTGGCCCCGCTGAAGGGCTTCTGGCAGGAGAGGCAGCAGAGCCGGCTGGATTTGCTCAGATCGTCTCTCTACCACAAGCAGAATTTCTATCTTAACGGCTCAGATGCTTCGTTCCTCCCTCACCCACGGAAGCGAAAATGCAAGCTAGCAAACCGGCACCGGATTCAAAGAATTAAAGCCATCGAGCAGTCAGTGAACAAGCTGGGCTCTTGCTCCTCCGATCACAAGCAGCCTTGCAGCAGCAAAGAGGACGCGGGCCTGAAAGGGCTGCCGGCGTTGGCCATCGCCGCCCCCAGCTGCGCCAACGGATTGCACGGGAGCGACGTCGCGGGCATCGCCGCCGCGAAATGCAAATCGCAGGAACGGGAGCACAAGGGGCCGGAGAGGAAAGTGCTCCGCAGAATCAAATTCAAAAGTGAGGCCAGGTTGAAGTGCAAGAAGATCAAAGCCGCTACCAGTACGGCGGAGGGCTCCCCGGCGCTGGAGAACCAGGACTCTACAGCGCGTCTGAAGGACGAAAACGTTCCGTGTGCTTCAGACAGCTCCCATCTCCCGGAGTGCCACGAGGAGAAGCTTGCTAAAAATTCTCCTTTCCTACCATCCACCTCCTCTTCAGACAAGCCTCTGCCATCTGCTAATATCACCACCAATGTACCCCTGATCCCTGGAGGGTATCTGCAGACGTTGTTAGATGCTTCTGATTTGTCGAGCAACGCCGCCATCTCCTACTTCACCCAGCATCCCCCCGAGCAGCAGCAGCACCCGCTCCCCAGCATCGTCCCGGCAGAAAAGCCCTTCCCGGCGCTGCAGCCGGCGCAGAGCTGCGTGCTCTCCCCGCCCTCCGAGTCGGAGCTGCAGCAGTCGCCCGGCCACTTGGAGATGGAGCAGAGCAGCTTTGGCAGCATGTGGCCGGGCAGCAAGGCCACCGGCGGCGCCCGCCAGGACTTCCCCGGCGACATGCGGGAGGCGGGCGGGCTGCCGGGCGAGTTCGGCGGCGGCAGCGGCGGCGCGGAGGGCCTCCCCGCCTCTGGATACGCTCAAGTCAATCTGAATAGCAGCAAATTGCTCTACCAAAAAAATTACATGCCGGATAGCCAACAAGTGCAGTCTGATGATTCTTATCAGTCATGTCATTTTAGTAATGGAGAGGGGCGCTTCCATTTCCAGCGAGGTACGCTAAGTACGGATGATGGCAGGCTCATTAGTTTTGATTCAGTGGGTTCATTGTCAGTTAGTTCTAGCAATTACAGTTCTTTAAGTTTAAAGTCTTGCGAAAAGGACGGCGAGGATGACATCAATGACGATTTCTTGGCCCACTGCAGTCCCAAGCTAGTGATCCAGCAGAGCATAGATGAAATCACCCCTTTGAAGGAGTCCACGGACCTTTTAGACATTTCCAACTTCACGCCTGATAAGTTCCGCCAGTCGTCGCTTTCGGAGATGTCCCCTCCGGACACTCCCAACCTGTCCCCGCAGATAGCCGGCTCCGACGCCAAGCCCCTGAGCACCCTCAAGGGCTTTCAGGAGAGCCCCCAGGCCGCCCTCAACAGCTCCGAAAAGGTCAAGTGGAACTGCGGGGTCCTGCAGACCGAGGATCAGGCAGATAATGGGTTTGCTTTAAATAATCACCAGTTCCAGTTCCATATGTTCAACGATGAAGATTCTGTCAGCCTTCTCGAAAAGAGTCCATGCTTGTCAACGTTTAATGAGCCATCTGGTCAAATTAGCACCAATAGCAAAGTGTCAAAATCGAAGAGGAAAAGTTCATCCAGCAAGAATGTGGGTACAAACCAAAGCTCTTCCCAGAAAGCCACCCGGAAAAAATCGCCCAAAACCAACAAAGGAACCGATAAGCCGCAAGGGAAAAACTCCAGGCAGGCGCCCAAATCCACCAGGAAAGGGAAAAACGCAGCCGGAGTCAACGGCGAGAAGGCTCCGACTGTCAGCGGCAGGGCGGTCAACCAGCTGAGCAACGTGACCACCGCTGCCAAGGGCCTTGCCGAGGGCGCGCCGCACTGCGGCCCGGCCGGGGTGAAACTGGGCAAGCACAACGGGCTCTCCGGAGAGTGGGCGCTGGGAAAAGAGGGGGGCGCGGGCTGGTCAGAAACGAGCCTGGGCAACGCCACCAGCCTCCTGGACGATGATCAGAGGGAGTTCGAGGAACCTTCCAACATCCTGTCCAACATCGCGTCGGGAATGGCGGACGTCCAGAGGTTTATGATGGCCTCCATCGAGCCGTTGTGGGGGCCCGTTGGCCACAACAGCGTTCCAGACATATTCCGGTCGCCGGAGTCCAACAGCCTGAAACTGAAAACTCTTAAAATTTTGGCAGGGACGTCCCAAGAGTCAAAGAAGAAGGCGAACGGCAGCTCGCCGGGGACGGCGAAGAACCACAAGTCAACCAACAAGGGCTCAAGCAAAAACGGCAAAGCGGCAACCTGCGACCCCGCTCGCCCCAACTGCTCAACCGGGTACGCCACGGACATTCACGCTCCCTTTTTTGATAAAAACTATAGTAACCTGAGCACTTTAGGCAATAACGGACCTACCCATAAAAAACTCTACCGTCATAAATCCAGTTCGAAATCGCTGAGGGATGAGAACTGTAAAATCAAGCGGACGGACCGCGAACAGCCCCACAAGGACCCCCCTGTGACAGCTGCTTTTGAGAAACTGAGGTAATGCTGCACCAAACTGGCTGGAATGCCCCTTAACCTCCCTCCCACCTGCTCCGCCCGCTGTTCCTCAGTTTTTCCTTCCTGAAAGCAAAAGTTGCATGAAAAAAAAAAAAAAACAAAAAACAAACAAACAAACAAAAAGACGTTCCCCTTTTTACAGTTTTGGTTGGGTTTCGTTTTGGGGTTGGTTTTTTTTTGGTTTGGGTTTTGGGGTTTGGGTTTTTGTTGTTTTTTTTTGTTTTAAATGCATGAAAATACTTCTTACTTGCAAGCTACCTAAAAGAATGACCAATTTTCTGGCTTGGCTGGGGTTAAAAAAACTAACAAGGCTACTCTTTTCTGCTGTTTGGCTTCTTCAGTTTTTAATTACTTATTTATTGGGGGAAAAAAAAAAAGAAAAAATACACGATTACGCGCTCTTTTTAATGATTTTGACGAGGAAAGACTTTTTTTTTTTTTCCTTTGGGAACATTTTGTAAAAAAAAAAAAAAACAAACCGCAAAAAAAAAAAAAAAAAAAAGAGAGGTTATGCATCCAAAAGCCAAGATCTCGAAACTTAAAAGGCTCTTTACTTTGCAAATGAGAACTCGTTCCTAATTGAGCTTCACGTGGCAATTTTGAGCGCTTTCTGGCCCCCTCTGCTGTTCTCTCCTAACCTGCATCATCTAAAGCTGCATCTTCTGTACCCGCTCGCCTTTTAGCACGTTCGCTCCGTCGTGGTGACTCCAGACGAGCTGAGATGGCATCAAATGTTTGATTTTTTTCCTGCAGGGAATCAGACTCCATTCTTCTTAAAGCAGAAACAACATTTTTGGGTTTTCCTGTATTTGAAGAAGAGACTCCCTTTTCTAGAAAGACGGTCGATGTTTGTTTCTTTTTTTGTTTCTTTTTTTTTTGTTTTTTTTTTTTTTGGTTTTTTTTTTTTTTTTTCAGGTTTTTTTTTTTTTCCCGTCGGTTCCTTTTCGAAATCTGCCTTGTGGTACGTTGAAATGTTAAGTGCTGAAATGAAGAGTTTGAAATTGTGGGAATTTTATTATTTGAAAGCAAACCTAATCTGGTATTCTCTGTGAAAGACTGTTTTAAAAGTCATACTGTTGTACAGTAGTTTATGCACTATTACCCACAACAACAAAAAAATTGTGCCAAACTATGAACAAGTGACTGTATTGTATATATTTTTACTTCTCTATCAACATTGGGTTGTGAGTGTTTTCTGCAGCTATGCCTTTTGGTTTTACTAGAAACATTCCAGTTGTTAAGTACTAACCACCCCCCTTCGAAAGCACCTGTAACTCACGAGGAAAACGATATTGTTCACTTATACAACTTACCAAAAGTTTTATGGACATGACTAAAAGTGTGCCAAATTTACTTACCTCATTTCATGGATTCACCCTGTGGTTTAAAGCTCATAAAGGGAAAAGACAAAAAAAAAAAAAAAAAGGAAAAAAAAAAAAGGGGAAAAAAATACAAAAAGAAAAAAGGAACTTTGAAACCGATGCTGGGAAATGGTAATGTCCTCTCTTTGAAACCATGAGCAGAAACACTTAATGGTGAAATGTTGAGTTTCGTTGTAGGAGAGAGTTGAAACGGTGGAGGAGTTCAGAAAACCACTGACGGTAAGTTCGCCAGGAACTCAAGTGTCTGCATCTCGAGACTACAGAACAGCTGCTTTTCAAGTGTCTGTTTTCTTAAAGCAAAACCTGTAGCTGAAGATCATTTGAAATGCAAAGTTACATTGCTAATTCTTTGTATCTCAGTTTTATATATTTTATAAGAACCTGGGATAAATTCTAAGATAGTTATAAAAACAGAACTAATACGTTTCATACATTTATTGCTATTTACTTTTCCTTTGAGTAGTTTCATACATATTTTCGATGCAGAGCCTGTCGAAAGCGCTCTCCTATCATAGCTTTGGTGTTTCCTAAATGTCTAACCTTGCGACGCCGCTATAGTTTGAACTTTCAAAAGCAAAGGCATTACTTTTAAATACCGCTCTGAACCTTTTCTTTCATTCAGTTCATAAGGAGAAAAAAAAAAAAAAAAGACAACAAAAAACAAACCAACAACCAACGGAGCTATTTGTGATCTCACCGATCAGGGCCGGATCATACGTGACTGGACTTTATTAAGACAGCGTTAAGGATTGAATGCTAAATGTATTCTCCAAAGGCCTTATTTGTAACCCTGCTCGCCACACCCTCGCCCTCCAGGAGAGTAAAAAACCCAACAAATACCCTTTTTTCCTTGTGCAGCTGAGAGCCTGTGCATTTTGCTGCTGATTTCTTAGGAAACCTTAATATGCAAGAGCCCTGCTAAGCGGGAGCTGTTGGGAGCGGAGGGACGCGAGGCTCGGAGACGTTGATGCAATAGAGAACGATGAGGAAGAGGAGCCTTGATAGAAGGCAGATGGATCACGTTCTCGCCGTGGTCTTGAGCGTAGAGGTGGTGATTCGTGGAGGCCGGGACTGGGCTCGGGTTCCCTTACAAGCAGGTTTGTTTTTTCAGCCCACGCGCAAGGCGAAACAGCAGAGTTGGTTTAAGTTGATTTAGCAAAAAAGCAGGCTGAAGGCTCAGAATTGGCAGTGGAGTTGCAGAGTGTCGATGTAGAGTCAAAATGTTTCCGGCGTTTGCAGATCTTGAGGTCTAGCGCAGGCTCAGCTCTGCAGTCCCGGCGAGACCAGCACGGGGATTGCATTGCCTTTGATCGAACAGGGGGAGGAGGAAGTCTGAAAAAAATAGTAATTCTGAAAACCATCCTATAAGCTCATTTATTCCCTGAAAAAAAATGAAATGCTGGCGTTGCCCGGAGTGCGTTGCTCCGGATGGGAGCGGTCCCTGGGTACCCAGCGGGTTGCAGCGTCCCACCCCGGCTCTGGCTCCACGACGGAGATCCAGAAGATGCTCAGGATTGATTTTGGAGACGAGGGCTGTGCCAGGGCTCCAGCCCTGGGCCTCGGGCTTGCCCACAGCCAGCTTGCCCAGCAGCTGTCTTTTCTGTTCGTAGGGTCACCAGGTACTACAAGCTCCAGCCACTGCCGTGGTGTTGGCGTATCCCGTTTTTCCAGCGTTCCTCCCGCGTGCTGCAGGACGAGGGGCTGCCGGCTCCCTCCTTTTGGATGTTCAGGCTGCTGCTCCTAAGGAGACAGGTCAGGTCCAGGGTTGGGACGTGGCACGGCCCTTCTTTCTGACCCAGAACCATCGTTTGAAAGCACATTTCCACTGCACTGTGCTCGTTATGCTTAATATTATGACTACGGGACTCGTAATAAAATACCTTGTACTGAACCAGATAGCAATATTTATTGCATTTGAGAAATGTGCAATAGGGCATGAAGATAAGGCATAAAACATATCGACTATTTTATTACATGTTGGAAATCCATGAATACCCAGCTACCAGGTGTTTCAGGACAGTGTTAATCACAAATACCAGCTGCCTTCTTGCTCTTTCCTTCAGTCCTTCTGTTGCTGTCCTCCCATTTTGCTGCTGTCTTTGGTTGTCATCTCATGTCCTCCCCAAATATCTCTGATCGGGGAGATGTTAAAGAGCCCAGATTCCTCATGGTGTGGCACTGGCCCTTCTCTATGTCTCAAAAAGTGATTGCTCTGCTGATTGACCCCGAAATTCAAAAAATGCCTTGAGCCAACCATTTCCCCTCCTCCCTTTTGATCTTCATGGAATCATAGAATGGTTTGGGTTGGAAGGGACCTTTAAAGGTCATCTAGATCATTCAACTAGATCTTCAACTAGATCAGATTGCTCAGAGCCCATCCAACCTGACCGTGAATGTTTCCAGGAATGGGGCATCTGCCACCTCGCTGGGCAACCTGTTCCAGCATGTGTTGATACTGGAGGTTGCCCTGACCCAAGTGCAGGACCTTGCACTTGGCCTTGTTAAACCTCATGAGGTTCACATGGGCCTATTTCCTGAGCTTGTTCAGGTCCCTCTGGATGGCATCCCATCCCTCAGGCCTGTCAACTGCACCACGCAGCTTGGTGACATCTGCAAATATGCTGAGGGTGCACTTGATCCCACTGTCTGTGTCACTGATGAAGATATGACATAGTACTGGCCCCAGTATGGACCCCTGAGGGACACCACTTGTCACTGATCTCCATCTGGACATTGAGCCATTCATGGATGCAACCATCCAACCACTTCCTCATGCACTGAAAAGTCCATCCATCAAATTTGTCTCTCTCCAATTTAGGAAGAAAGATGTTGTGGGGAACCGAGTCAAAGGCCTTGCAGAAGTCCAGATAGAGACAACATCCGTAGCTCTTTCCTTCTCCACTCATGTAGTCTCTCCATCATAGAAGGCCACTAGGTTGGTCAGGCAAGACTTGCCCTTGGTGAAGCCACACTGGCTGTCTCGAATCACCTCCCTGTCCTCCATGTGCCTTAGCATAGCTTCTAGGAGGATCTGTTCCAGGATCTTCCCAGGCACAGGGCAGGCTGACAGGTTGGTAGTTCCCAGGGTCCTCCTTTCTACCCCTTCTAAAAGCAGGTGCAATGTTTCCCTTTTTCCAGTCACTGGGGACTTCACCTGACTGCCATGACTTTTCAAATATCACGGAGAGTGGCTTAGTGACTACATCAGCCAATTCCCTCAGGTCTCTGGGATGCATCTCGTCAGGTCCCATAGACTTATGTATGTTCAGGTTCCTCAGGTGGTCACGAACCTGATCTTCTCTTACAGCGGGAGGGACTTTGCTCCCCAACTCCTTACTCTGCGGCTCATCCACCTGAGGTGTGGGAAGAGAGGTTGCCAGTGAAGATTGAGGCAAAACATTGAGTACCTCAGCCTTCTCCTCATCCGTTGTTACCAGTTTGCCTGTCGTGTTCATCAGGGTGATTATGATTTCTTTGACCTTCCTTTCCTGGCTGACCTACCTGTAGAAGCTCTTACTATTCTTTGCGTCTCTTGCCAAGTTCAGCTCCAGCTTCCTGACCCCATCCCTACGCAGCTGGGCAGCGTCCCTGTGCTCTTCCCAGGACACCCATCCCTGCTCCACTGCCGGTGCATTCTTGCCCTCCAGTTTGACCGGCAGCTCTCCGCTCAGCCATGCCAGTCTCTTGCCTTCCTTGCCTGATTTCTTACACATGGGGATCAAGAGCTTGTGCTCTATGGAAAGCGTCCTTAAAGATCTGCCAGCTCTGTTCTGCTCCTTATCCCTGAGAGCAGTTTCCCAGGGGATCCTATTGACTAACTCCTTGAAAAGCTGGAAGTTGGCTTTCCAAAAATTCATCTCCACCTGCCTATCGCTACCTCAAGGTTTTCATCACTTCCCACCTTCGCCTCGGTCCTTGCCATACGAGCTCACTTTTTCCGCTTGCCTTTCTACGCATTGGTGAATTTGTGTTTTTCGTATTGGTGAATTCGTGTTTTTCGCGGTGCTGTTCCCAGCGGGACATCGGTCCTGTCCATCCCTGCCCACCATCCACGCACCCTGGGGCTCCTCGTGTTGGGTCCCGTTTCAACTCATCCTCTTGCCCAGTCTCAGTGAACTTCCAGCCTCCTCTTGCATCACCTAGTTGGGCTCCTGGCTGTTCGGGGCGACTGATCCAAGCCAGGCAAAAGACGTTGATTCTGCAGCATCCCTTAAAATTACTTTTCTACTTTATCTCACTTCACCCCTACTCTAGAGGTGTCCCACCAGGCGCCGTATGAGAGGACCGGTGCCACCGACGCTGCTCTCCTAAGCTGCGCTGTGCTGGCTCACTGCGGTTTGGGCAACTTATAATCGGCAGCAAAATTAGGAAGTGGAATCAAGGAAGGAAAGTCATAAAAGCCATCCGAGAGGAGAAGGACCCGGGGTAGCTCAGCGCGAGCCCCGGGCGCTCGCTCCACCTCTGGGCTGGAGCAGGAGCTGACCAAGACCAGGGGAAGGCGGTGGCGGGTCCCCGTGGTGACTGCGCCGTGCCGAGGATGTCCTGCAGAAAGAAACCCTCCAGCGACCCAGCAGCAGCCAGCCCACCCCAATGGCCATCGATTGGCTGGACGTACTTGCATACAGAGGTTTTGTAAATAGAAGATTATCAGTGATGGGGATTCCAGTAACCGTTTTGTTGTGGTTTTTTTTTTAAATAATCTTACCAGGTTTACGTCTTGCTTTTTGGTTTTTAAGCATAAGAGAGGTTGGGTGTTGGTTTGTTTTTTTTCAAAAACCAGTTTGAGAACAATGTCTTGCGGACCACGTTTGGGCAGGCGTGTCGGGAGGAGGAGGGTGGCGGTGGCACACGGGGCCGTCGCCCGCCAGTGCTGCGCCGAGGCCGGGTCTGTGCGCAGAGAGGAAGCCCCGGCCGGTGGCAGCCCTGGCACCGGCTGCTTTGCCAGAGCATCACCGCGCTGCTTGTTTATTGAAAAAGTCAGGATGGCTGTTGGTTTTTTCCAGCATTGTGGCTCGAATGAGCCATGAACCAAAATTACCGGTGTTTTTAAGCGTTTTATCCTTTACCTGCTGGACCGTATTCTTCTTTCCCTGAGGTCCCTGATGTGGCACAGCACTTAGGTGGGCGCTCGCTCCCCGGGGCTCCTGCTCCCTACGCGCTCGCCTGGGCGACTTCAACTCCCTTGAAGTCAGTGTCAGTGAGAAGAGGATCAGGTGCGTGGACTTCAGTGGGTGCAGGATCGGGCCCTCGGTCTTAACTTTCTCAACTCGGTGCGTTGGACTTTTGCCTATGCAGCTCCCGGGGGGTGCAGTGGAAGTTGCATGGGTCAAGCCGCTGACATCTATTTGAGAATGTGCCTCTTTATCTCTTCAGCGTGTGGAATAATGCAAAAAAAAAAGGAAAAAAAAAAAATTAAAAATAGAAAAAAAATAGGAAACGAAGGAAGTACAACGTCTGTGGTAGAAGCAAGGCTTTTCAAATCTGTTTCTCAGGTAAACAAGTGACACTAATGACAGTGGAGTAACAGCCATCTAAGGGGATTGGGATGTAGAGCAGGAGGATGCCCTCCGCCGCGCGGGACGCTTGGGTTGCCAGACACGTTTACTGAGCCTTTGAACACTCGGTGCGAAAGGAAACCAGAAATCAGCATCGCTCTTCGCCGCTACCCTTCGCTAGGTAGACAAACGTCCAGTTCAGAAGCACAAAGGGAAGACTTAAAATGTAGACTAAACCACACACCACCCCCCCCTCCCGACACTCCCCCCAAAAAAATTAAAAAAAAAAAAAAAAAAAAAGGAAAGAAAGGTTCCACTTCGACTCCTTTTGTCTCTTACTCCCAGTGGGAAGCAGGGTAGAAATCCAAGGAGCTGCTCTGTTCCGCTGCCCGCGGCGCCGGCCGGGGCGTTCCGACTGCTGCCTCCAGAGATGTGAATGTACTTACTGCTCCTTGAGTTCCCTTCCATAGAACTAGAGGCACCTCGTTAGGAAGTTGCTCCTGTTTTATGGTGCTAAAGAAAACTTTTATTCCCCCCTCCCCGCCCTCGAGCGTTTCAGAACTATTAAATGGCCCTTTTTATGAATGTAACATATCCATTTCTGTTCCGCATTTTACACTGCGATTTTAACATGTTTGGAAATGATTTGCCTTTTTTCTTTTAGAATAAGCTTTATAAATATTCTGTAGAGTCAATTGAAGTATAATTCTTAAGGATCACTCTAAGACGCCTACAAAATCTTGTATATTTTTAAGTGTGCCAATTTGTAAAATATTTTGTAAGTGTATATTTTTCTTAGAAAAGTGCTGTGAAGTGTTTGTATGTGTGAGGTTTCCCTTTTTTTGCACCTTCGGGTGTTAATAAAAGGATGTATACTTAAAAGTTTCTGGTTTTAAAAACCAAAATACAAAGAAAAAAATTAAACTTTTGTTGGGAATTTTGTAATAAAAAGAAATGTTGTGAAAGAGTGTAGTGATATTGTGTAAAGGAAACTGGAAAATTTGTGAGCGCTTTGCTGTTTTATAGATCCTCTTGTAAATTATTCTTGTAATATTTTGGGTTTTGTTGTTCTTGTTGCAAAGGTTTTAAATATTTGTGACTGACTCTGTATGGTGAAAACGTCATATTGTTAACTTGCTGAGTTTTGTTATATTGTTTATGGAATAAATAAAAAAAATTAAAAATCTCATTTTAAGATCATGTATGAAGAAGAAATTAAAACTGCCATTTATTGAACATTAGGAATCGTTTCTTTAACCAAATCGCTGCTAGAGCTGAGGAACCCTCTGGCCGCCCCCTCCGCATCCCGGCGGATGGGGAGAAGTGGGGGAAAGCGCTCGGATCGCTTCTGCTGGAAAGACGTGGGGCTCTTTTTCACTGAGAAACGGAAACTTCCATCAAATCGACACACAAGGAGTTACCGGTTCGTCTCCCGAGGGCGCGGAGATGGGGCTGGCGCAGAGGGGAGGCTCTGCAGGGTCCCCGTCCCGGCAGCATCCCGCACCCGCCTTTTCCCGGGTGCCGTGAAACGCCCCGCGCTTCCGAGTGCTACCATCTTCATTTTCTTGTGGAAAACACCGTAAGTATTTTATTTCTTTTTTTTTTATCCTTTCATTAATGCTTAACGTTGATAGGAAGGACAGGAGGGGAATTAATTCAGCGCCGTCACTTCCCGCTCCCTTGGCGAGGGGGTGGGAACCGATCCCCCGAAAGCTGAGCTTTCAGACGAGCGTTGCATTCCCAAAAATCCTGCCAGGCCCTTAGCCTGCTTCAGTTTGGGAATCAGAGCTGGCGATCCCAGGCGTCGTTGGGCGGATGGGATCGTCGGAGGGGAACGCCTTGGGAAGCACTTCCATCCGGGAGCTTCGTGGTTGGGTTATCGGGGGTGTCCGTATACATCCATCAGCTGAGCCGCCCGGAGCTGCTGCTTGGCAGCCGGAGGGGAAATTCCTAAATTCCTCCCCTTGGTTTTCCAGCCGAGCCCCAGCTCGGGGAGCTCGTGCGCTGCCGTTGCGGAGGAGCACACGGCCTGAATCCGCCTCATTGCCCAGAAACCCCCGTCTTCCGACGGCGTTCGTCTAAAAACTGCAGCTCTCCAAAAGGGGTGGAAAAGAGGGACTCGAGTCGTTTCGGTTCCAGCCGGACTTTTGTGGGAAAGCCCGTCGATGCCGATGGTTTCCTGATTTGCTTCTCAAGTCCCAGGGGAGCTATTTAGATGCGCGGAGTCCTCGGAAGTTAGCGTGGGATAAATGCAGCTCCAGCATTCGGGGGGGAGCGATGCCCAGCAGGGCCGGGGAGCACACCCGGAATGTCAGTGCTGGAATGTCAGGAAAGTAGTAAAAAGGTGACAAACGGTCCAGCTGGGAAGGGTAAATCAGGGTCAGGATTACCCACCGCTCGAATCGCAGCGTCTTACCTTTGCAGCATTTTAAAGGCAGAGGTTTCATCACAGTAGTGCTCCTTTAAGGGGATAAATTCTCACATTTAAAAAATGTAAAACACAATGAAACTACCCCATAAAATAAGGCAGCTGGTAACTTTATGAAGCCGCCATCTTTTACCCAAAAAAACCCACATTTAAATAACTCATAAACCTGAGTAATCCTCCAGAAAGGGCCCTATTAAAGAGGGTTTGTGTTGATTTCTGTTATATGCACATATAATTAAAACCCTCATCGCTTCTGGATGAACCGTCATCCATCGCTGCTACGGCCCAGCGACTTCTTGTGATTGAAAGCAGAGTCAGGTTTTAATTAGGATGTAATTTAATATCACCAGCTTCCCCGTCCCATCAGCGGGCACTGCTGGCTCTGGCTGGCCAGAACAGGCTGGGGACAGAGCTGCCCTAGGTAACACCAGCCCTTCTTCAGCGGGGCTGGGTTTGCTTGGACTCCTGTCCCCGACAGAATTTTGCAACTGGTTATTCCATGGGATGGCCTCGGACACCTCCACCCGCGCTCTGGTGGGGAGGGAGCGGAGGGAAGCGGAGACGCCACCGCGTCCCCATCCGGTCACGGCAAACCCGTGTGGTTAAGCAGGACGTGCTCAGGAAGCTCATCCCAAATCCAGGTGGGAATTCACAGGTGGCATCCTGGATTTTTGGAGTGGTCTGAACAGTCCCGGCACAGCGAATCGCATCCCGCTGCTCTGACATCATCACAGCCAAATGCGATACGTCGATTTATACGTCATAAAATTCCAGGTAGGAACTGTCAGACCGGCCAACGTGTAGTTTATGTTGATAAAGGCACACAAGCCTCCTCTGTCAAATTTCTGAGGTTTTTTTTGTGGGATTACACCTATATATATATGTGTGTGTGTTACATATAGTTATTTATGCACCTAAGTATACTTTGTTTTGCAGTGAAAGTGCTGGTTCAATAAAGCACTTTAACACACACTTTATCTTAAGCGTGTCGGAGATGATATCCCTCTTTAGCAAAGCATTTAAGTATGTGCTTAATTTAAGGATTTAATTAAGGATTTTAATTGTAGACCTCAGTACGTGCTTACCTGAAGCTGAATTGGGTGAGATTGGGTGAGATTGGGTGAGATTCAACCTGCTTGGCTGAATGTGGGTGAGATTACTCCATGCTGAAGATTTCTACATAAGGTAAATAATTCTGTCTGAATGAAGATGCTGCATTATTCTCGCACAATGCAGTTGAAATATCAATAGAGAAGAGGCAAGAGGCAGTTAACGCCATTCCTCCAGCTGCAAGCAGCATCCATGACCAAATAAAATCTAATATTATTAGTTATAACCTCTAAAGTGGCGTTAAAGATGAATAGAAAGGGGCACCTTAAAAATGAGCCTCCAGCTCTTAAGCTTTAATTATGAGAAAGGAAAGATTCAGGCATCCTCTGTCTCGTCGCAGACGGAGACCTTGGAATGTAAACGGCCACCAAATAATGGGCTGCGAGGCCGTTTCTCCCATCGTTAGGGGTTTTGAGCTCGTGTCCTCAGGAAAGCAACTTCAGCAATTGCCTCATCAGCCCATCTTTTGAGCCATTTCTGTAACTTTTGAACTCTGCGATAAATTTCATCTAATCAGGGAAAAAAAAAAGATTCCAAAGATAAGCAAGTTCCAGCGAGTTTAACGCCAACAAGCGCCTGGTTTTCCCGTGTCTCCGGAAGCGTTGGCTGTCGCTGGCGAGTTCTCTCCATCCCAGTGCTGGGCCAGGGGCAGGACTGCTTCTGACGACTGGAGATGGACGGTGCCCACCTCGGGGCAGGACCAACACTTCGCTCCCACATTTCCTACTCCGCCGACGCCTTCCGATGCTCGGGAGCTCACGCGCTGACGATGTGCGGATTATTCCTTAGGATGTTGATTTTACTGCACGCCTGGAAAGCTGGTGGGATTTAAATCCACAATAGTGACACCGCTCCGGAGTACAGGAGTCACTGTGCTTTACTGCAAACAGGCAGCAAAACACCTTTGTTGGTTCTTTATCTTTTTGTTTCTTTCATTTTGTTGTCGTTTTCCTGTGCCCAGTTAAAGTTCCGTCGTCAGCGGTGCGAGGGAAGACGTGGGAGCTGCCTGCAAGTGTTTGGGAGAGAGAAACACATGTGAAGGTGAGAGGAGGAGCTGAGACTTGGAAGGGTTGGAGGAAATTAGGACAAAGGAACGAGCCTGAGTGCTGGCGACGCGGGAGAGGTGGGTTATCAGTGTGGGGGGGACACTCCTCACCTACTCCTCACCACGTCTCCCAAAACAGTCAGAGTTGTTGCGTCCGTACGGCGCCAGGCCCTGTGTGTAAAGAAGTACAAATGTGGGACAGTCAGATTCTTCCTCTGTTTTTTTTCATTATCTTTCAAGATGCAAAATTTCCATTTTTCCAATTTCATTGAATTCCTTCCCTCCCCCATCCCAAATTCTCACCACTTTCTTATCAGCTAAAAACTTATTTCTCCAGCACTCCCCTCCTTCTGCCTGGACTTCTGTCTCTGCAAAGCATCTTTCTGATTTTGTTCCACGAGAAAAGGAATATCTGTGTGTTGGGTCTGGCTGAGATGGAGTTAATCTTCCCCCTGGCAGCTCTCAGTGCTGTGCTGTGTACCAGGAGCTGGAAAGGTGTGGATAACACAGCAGCATTTTGGCTGCTGCTGAGCAGTGCTGGCCACGGTGTTAGGGCTGGCTCTCCAACATCCTCCTCACCAGTGGGGTGGGCAAGATCTTGGGAGGGGACACGGCCAGGACAGCTGACCCAAACTGACCAGAGGGATATTCCATACCATATGGTGTCTGCTCAGCAATAAAAGCAAAGAGAAAGGAGAGTCAGGGGGATTATTCATTATTACATTTGTCTTCCGGAGCAAGCGCTATGCGTGCTGAAGCCCCGCTTCCCGGGAAGGGGCTGGACATCGTCTGCTGATGGGAAGCACGGAGCAAATCTTTTGTTTTCCTTTGCTTCTGCACGCGGCCTTTGCTTGTGCTTTATCAAACCACCTTTATTTTGACCCACGAGGTGTCGGGGTTTTTTTCCCCATCTTATTTTTTCCCTCCCCATCCTGTTGACAAGGGCAGCGATAGGAGAGGCTTGGTGGGCACCTGGCATCCATCCAAGGTCAAGCCACTGCAGTCCTTTTGGCACCTGACACGAGACGTGAGACAATGGCATTTTTGTATCGAGCCTGCTCTGGTTGCAGTAGTTATTAAGTGCAGAGCTTCTGCCAGGGTCACGGAGATCGCGGGCTGCGCTGCTTATCTCTGTATTTTGCTGAGCTTGGGAACATGCTCGTACAAACATCGGCTACGTACGTGCTCTGCCCGGGCATCGATGGCCTTGCTGAGCTGGGAAGCTATCATCTCGTGGAGAGGAGAAAGAGCCCAGATCCCTCACGGGGCAGCACCAGCCCTTCTCTGTGTCTTGAAAAAGCGATCTCTGCTGATCGACCCCAAAATTTGGGAATTGCCTAGAGCCGGCTGTTGGCCCTCCTCCCTTTTCATCTCCATCTTCCACCTGCCTATCGCTGCCTCGGGGTTTTCATCACTTGCCACCTTTGCCTCGGTCCCTGCCATATGAGTTCACTTTTTCCACTTGCCTTTCTTGTCCATATTGGGGAATTTGTGCTTTTCACAGTGCTGTTCTCAGCTGCAGGATGAGCAGGACGTCAGTCCCATCCATCCCTGCCCACCATCCAGGCACGTTTTTTTGTGTCTATTTTTCTTACAACACTGCTGTGAAGTGTTTGTACGTGTTTAGACACTGGGTAAGAGTTAATCTTATAAATATTGGGGGTGGGAAAAGGGGAAATTTCTGCCCCTCTAGGCTGTAATGGTATTTTTGCAAGAAAAGCTTAAATCCAGCTCTTTGTTGGTGCTTCGCCTTCGCTGTTGGGCTTCCTGCCCTGCAGCGAGCGAGCCCCGGTCAGAGGACGAGCCGGTGCGTCGCCGGCTTTAGCTCTTACCAACACTGGGGGCCACCTTGGGAAGGCAAAGTCTGAGTCACCAAGCTGCCCTGGGGCTGCGAAAAGCTGAAGAGTGCTAAAATCGAAGTGTAAGTGAAATTTTGCACCTTGCATCTCTCTGTTTCCCGGATGGAACACGAGACATTTCTACCTCTTCTTGTCTATACCTGCACCTTTTTTGGCTTTACCATCAGAATTCATTTAGAGATCTTCTAGACTGCTTGATTACGCAAGATTAGGCTTCCAGCCTTTTAATGGCAATAACAATAGGGGTGGGTGGCTATAAAGGCAGCTTCAGACAGCAAATCCACTTGTAAAGAGAAAAGTACTTAAGGGATGTGTTCTCTGGAGTGCAAGACATTTTCTAGCTAGGTTGTGTGGCAGAAGTGTCTCAAAACCGGTGGCTGCAAGCTGGCGAAGCAGGAATGCGAGGAAAACAGGAAACACAGAGCCACGCCGAGCGCTCAGCCTGTCTGAAAACACAGCACGAGCTGCTGCAGCAGCAAACAGCGATCGTTTGTGCGAGCTGGTTTCGCCTATCAAAGTATCACCACTTCAGAGAGACCCTCAGCATCACCGAATGTACCTTCAGATGATCATCCAGAGCAAATAACCCGGGTAACGCTTGACGTACCAACCTGTCTATCAGACACCATGTGTTTCTCATCTTTTTGCACGTTGGGCATCTTCTATCTTCTTCTTTGAGAGGAGGGGAAAGAGAAACCCACGGCATTTAAAAAGTGGAAATGGAAAAGAGGTCTTCAGCTGTGGTACCAAAGCCGTGATGACCAGGATCCTCCGTGCCTTATCCTGTGCAACACGGTGTGATGGTGGAAACCTTTACGTGGAGTGCAGGGCTGTGGTTGACGTGCTCCTGTTTCAATGCACAGACAGAAGAAAACCTCTGCCAATTCTGAGCAGTGTAAGGTGCATAACCTAATTTTATCGTGTAGTGAGCGCCGGTGCACCTGTATAACGAGCAGCACATCGTCACACCCTTCGCTTGACTATCTCGATACAGAATATTTAGTCTCCACAGCCTTGGGTACATCACGTTATTTATTTTTCCATCTTATTGGGAGCAACTCGCTAGCAAGACGCAGCCCTATTTATCCTTCTAAGGACAACAATAGCAGGAATAAATGTTAAACTAAACGAAGGAATAAAAAAAAAATAAAAAAAAGAAAATAGCAGCTCTATTTGCGCCGTGCCGAGATGCGTTTCTTGGCAGCCCCAGAGATTCAACAGTCTGGTATTTATCACGACGAAACGCAGAAATGCCTGATGATTCCATGAAGGAAAATGCAGAGGCTGAGCATAAACTGCAGACTGAGAGATAAGGGCACGTTTTCATGGCAGGCGGCTGCGAAAGCCGCGGTGTGTCGAGCCAGCCCCGCGCTGCCGCAGAGGAGGGTGGGCAGGACAGGGCAGCGAGGGGGGCAGAGCTGAAACCACCCATAAACAGGGCAGTTTGATCCCGAGGAGGAGAATTAGGCAGCCTGCTTCACCACAGTATTGGAGACCACGAGGATTATTTTTAAGGGATTTATCCCTCCTCCATCTCCCATCAGATAACGCTGCAGAACGCTGGCGTTGGCTATGGAAACTATTTAAGATCTTTTTTTTTTTTTTTTCTGAAACGAGCCCCTGGCATGGCGTCCAGCGAGGGGCGTCTGGCCAGCGGCACGCGGCACTGCGTCACAGAATTACCATCAGCCCCAGTCCCTCCAGGACACGGTCTGCCCCTGGCTCCAAGGTGGGGCCTGCCCTCGAGGTGCACGCCGAATTCGGCCCTGGCTCTGTTTGAAGCAGGGCGCTTGGCATGAGCCCTCCGCAATGCGCCCCGATGCAACGGGGATGGGCTTCACTATTATAGACCCTCTCTAAGAACAGGCTGAACTCCCTCAGGGGTTTTCGAGGGTAGAGTGGAGGAGAGTTTCTCTCTTGGAGGGTGGAAAGCTTCCAGTCTCTGTTGGGGTTATGACACCAGGATTACTGAAATCAAGGTTGAAGAGGAAGTTCTGTTACTGAATCTGAAAGGCCCGAGGAGCTCAGGGAGCTCCCAGCACAAGTGAGACAGTCACTGTACGGCTTTGGTCCAGGTTGCTTGAGGTTAGGGTTAGGGTTTGAGAACAGAAAGGTACAAATCTCTCCATTATTGCCAAGTCTGGAAAGTCTGCTAACCTCCAGGAATCACGCTGAGACGGAGGCTCATGTTGGTCACGGAGAACAGCTGCTGTGCTGTCGAGCAGGGAGTGATCACCGGTTCAACTTTAGGGCTACGGTTACGAACTGGGTTAAGATTTCAGTTCAAAAAAGGAAATGTGCCATTGCCAGGACTGTTCTGGAGATCCCACAGGCCAACTTCTTGGTTGAAGGGTGAAGGATGATGATGAAATTCATTATTCTGTACAGAGGGAGAGAAGCTCCTGCCCTTTAGCAGTTGCAACCCCTTTGGTGGAAGTCCTCCATTTGCCTGACACAAGCACAGAGCTGAAGTAACACATGATCCTTCTGGTTTGGCTTCATTTTGTCCTTTTATAGTGCAGCATATTTGATGCAAGATTCAAGGGAATGATGAGTTGCACTCTAGAGCTGGCACTTCCTAAGGACAATTCAACAAAAACATGTGGACATGCTGCATGTGACAGAGAGCTTACATTCTTTGTAGGGTTAGCACAGGTAGTAGCATGAGTCTCTGCCTGGTAAACTCTTCTGTCAGATGCTTTCCTCAGCGTCTCTGCCTCAAATGAAACCACCAGCCTTTTAGGATCAATGATCTCCTCTCGTGGAGGTGAGATTGCTGAGTTATTGCGGTGGCCTCCGAGGCTGGAGTGCCGACCCTGTCACTCCACAGTGCCAAAGGCATCAGAAGCAATTAAAGAAAGATGAGAACTTATTTGAAGAATGTAATAATCATTCATGTAGCTGGGAGAAAAGAAGAATTTTATCACTGATATATTAGAAAGAGTAGCATTTACTCTATGATAAGTATTATGGCACCCACAGAAGTAAGTCCCGAGGACTCACACCGTAAATTATTTCATTCTAAAGAGCAAGAAATCAATAATGTTGCAAATCAATCCAAGTAAGAAGGCCAGAAGTGGGCAGGGGAAGGGTTTCTGACTCCAGTCTTGGCCCAAAGTAAGAAGCCAAGTATTTCCCTGAATCCTACAACTGCTTTTCCATAGCAATTTTGCTTCCCAGCATATCCCGCCCAGCTTGGTTTTTTAATCACTCTTGCAGCTATGCTTGGAAATACCTGGATGTTCACCCTCCGTGGTTCTCATGTGTCCTGTCCTATTGAGGCTGATGTGCTCACTGCAGGGTAAACTTCAACGGGGATGGCGATTTCCAGGTACAGAGGGCAGGAAACCAAAGGTGGGTAACAAAACAAGGTGGTTTGGAGGGAGAAACCGAAAACTGCCATAGCCTGTAAGGATCTCTGCTCATGCTTTGGTGGCTGCCCTTGGACAGGCAGTTTTGCCACTCGCTGCTCAGCTTCTCGTTGCTCTAACAAGGGACAAGGAGCTTCATTGATCTCTGTAAGGCATTCAGTAAGCGCCACATTTTTCTTTCATGTTCCGGACGTCGCTGCTATAGGACACATACATCAAACCCTGCCCGTAACGGAGTAATTAAACAGCTCTGTGAAAGGGCTGTCGTAGGGTGGGACTGATTACAGCTCGCTCAGAAATGTCTTCCCAAGTCCCAGGCCCTCTGATGCGATTCTCCCCCCTTTCTCTGAATTTCTTCCTGCATTAATTTCAGCCAGTCCTGGGATTATTTGAAAAAGGGCCTTGGGGGACTTGTTCAAAGGCACTGCCACCACGGACGACTTTGCTTTCTGAGCTGAAGCATTTCACTCCTATCTGTCTGGACATATGAGCTGCTCAGCACTGCTTCATTAGGCAAGTTATTTTTAAATTCCCAGAAAGAGCAAAACATTGAGGGAGGAATTAGCATTTGCTGTTGAAACAGCTGCAAAAAAGAACAGGCAGAAACCCACTCCGGGTGCCCCCTGCCAGCCCTGCAATTAAACAGACAGCAGTGCCCAAAGTCACTGACACACGCTCAAGCTGCACGAGAGGTTGGAAATCACGCCCGAAGACATGGATTGGTGAGCGACCATCAAAACTGTGGTTTGGGTGTAAATAAGAGGATGACCATCAACACTGAACAAGAAAATGTCTTTGAAAGATCTCTCTTCCCTCCAACCCCATCCTGTGTTTCCCATTTTCTCTTTCCCCCATTTTTCTCTGAAGGACTTTGACACTTAAAAAACCCTCCATTCTGGTTTGTCAACACAAATGAATGAAAAGATAAAGCCTGCCCAGAGTCCTTGCTTCTCCTGAACACCAGCTACAACCCAGTGGGCACCCAGTACTTTCAAAACGCCACGGGACAGCGATAAAGCTGACATGACTTACTGGTATTCTCACTTTGTAACGTTTGATTTTCCCAGTGGCTAATGCTGCTCTTGCAGCACGGACTTAAAGCAAAAGGCATGGCAATAAAGCTGGCAGAGGCATGTTTGGGTAGCTGTCTTTTTGCAAATGCTGATTGCCCTGCGGCTCGTGCTGCTCAGGGCAGCTACGGCTCTCACTGACGATGTTACACGGGCGAAAAAAAGTGTTGGAAAGCTGCAGCCTGTTACTGGTATGGCCTAAACCTGAAAAGGGAGGAGAGATGACTCAAAATGGCCTTTTCACCTTAACTGGGAGCACATACGTATCTGCCCGCGCCTGCCTGTGCCACCTCTTCCCTTCGCCCCTGCCGGCAGGCACAGCGGTTCTGTATTTATTTAGAAGAAATCTGGCAGGAGCTGTTCTAATAACCTGCTCCCAATTCCAGCCTAATGAAGGCCGCCGGATTCCTCTGAATTCATTCTTGTTCAAACTGGAGCGTCTCCTTTGGAAAAAAAAAAAAAAAAATAACCTCATTAAGTATTTCCAGTGATTCTTCAGTGACGGGCACTCTGCCATAGTCGGCAAATTGTGGGTGGACTGTTTTGCTGGACAACTTTCCCCATCACTAAAAATAGACAGCAACCTATTTTGATGTCCAGCTACCAAACACCACTTTTGCCAGATAAAGAACCCTTTACTGTTGAATCTGCCATTTTCCTCCCTAGAGGCTGCATTTAAAGTGTCCCTTAACCTTTTATTTCTTAATACACTGTGTTCCTTGGGTGTTTCTCATGAAGGTGTGTTCTCCAGCCCTTGGGGGAGTCTTCTGGAGCTCACACAGAGGTAACAAACCCTCCCTTGTCTCCCTTGGTGTCTCCCTTTTCAGTTCCACAGCAGCATTAGCTCCTCTTGGCAGAGCATCTCATTAGGAGCTCATGTTCAGCTGATTATTCCTCTTCTGAATCACTGTTTTCTATGACTTTGTCACCCGCCTGGCAGTCCAGCTGCCGCTCTATTCTTAGGCTGACGACTTTACATCTGGTGGCACTGAAAAACATGTTGTTTACTTAAGCTCAGCTCATTAAATGAACCAGATCAGGTTTGGTATCAGCGACCTGCCCCTAACTCCTGTAAGCCTGCAGATCATCACTAATGATTTTGTATCTTCTTGTAGGTCACTGGTCACACATTAAGCGGTGTGGGGTCAAGAACCGACAGGAAGGGAGCTGTGCCTTGTTCAGTGATGCTTCTGCTTACAACCACACGTGGAGACCCACCAGTTAGTTAGTTTTCAGTCCAATTAATATTCGTCACATCGACTTCCATCATTCCTCTTTCTCAATCAAAATCTCGTGAAAGACAAGATCAGATGTCTCACTAACTGAAGGTTTACTCTACCAGTACTACTACTTTAAACCATGACATTAAGGAAAGTATCTGGCTAACCTGCCAAAGCCTCCTTTTCATAACGTTACAGTATCTTCTTTAAATGATTTATTAGCGGGGCATCTTACTTGCATTATTCTACGTTATTTTGCTTGGCGTGGTTGTCAGCATGACAGAAACACACCACGTTTGCTCCAGGAAAGGCCGTACTTTCCCCCATCCCCAGATGGGCTCAGCCATTAGCCGAGTCTTTTGCAGGGCCCTGCTTTATCGCACAAGGCGATAACCCTACCGTGTCTTTTGCAGGCAGGCTGGTGTGTGTTTGTGTCCACTCCAACAGGACACAAGTACGAAGGAGTCCGGTTTGAAAAGGGAAAAACGGGCCACAACTAATTCCAAGAAAAGTGACTGAACAAGAGTAAGTTTCTAAACCTGAGCTGGACAGCTGCGCTATCACAGAGACATCTGTTTTTAACAACAATCAGAAGACAAGAATTGAATTTATGCACTACCTAATGACCAGTGCTGCAGCTGGGCAGCAGGTAGGGATGCTGCCTGCACATCTTTTCGATAGCTCTTCTGCTGCTTGGCAGAGAAACGACACAGAAAGAATGACATGGCTGTGAACAGAACCAAATCCAGCCCGGACACAAGAACCTGCTCAGAAAACTCCTGTAAATCCACACGGCTTCAGGCACAGCTCTGACACTCCAATCTTAAAAACACACCTCAGTCGACAGAACGAAACAGAAAGTCACCAAATCATCTCCCTGGTTTTATACAAAAGGAATTGAGAGTCTGAAAAGGCACAAATAGCACTTCTGTTGGTGCTAAATTCCTGCACATTTCCCATTGTGTTTAGCTGCCATCTTCCTCTCGAGCTCCCCGTCCAGAATACAAGTTTATTCCGGGCTGGTATATTAGTGAACATTGGCTTCATCTGCCTGCTCAGTAGCTGGCTCCTCTAATACTTTGAGTATATAAGGATTTGAGTTTGTTGGGTCTTTTTTTTTTTTTTGCTTCAGGTTTAGAAGCTCCCAAGAGATTCAGATTTTTCGCACCTCACTGCATTTGGATTACTACTTATCTATATTGTGAATAAATTATTTTAATATCTTTTTTAGGAAAAAAAAAAAAACACCAACATTTTTCTCATCTATCACTGCACACCAAATAACCAGTTTTTAAGACCCTGGGGGAATGGAAGCAAATTTATTTACCCTCATTGAAGGAAACGACATCAAACTTACCATGGAAAAGTGTTGTAATTCTCCTTCACTATACATACATTAGCAAACTGAAAACACTTAAGTATGAATTACACCATGCTTTTGCTATAGATTTTGGATTTTTCCCTGTACTGCAAAGTTCCCTGTGCAAATATATTTTCCCCTACAAGCTTTCTGAAAAACACTGCTACATCGATCCTAATTTTTTCAAAGCCGTTAAGGAAATATGTGTGCACAGGCCATTAATTGTTATTAATGTCAACTGGATACTGAAATCCACTAAGTGGTTTTGAAAAATCTGAGCTGCTTCTGCACCTGAGAGGGCATTTGCAACTAAACTCCACCAAATCACACCAAGGGAAGTACTTTTCCTTAGCGGTCTGCCCTGGACCTCAGCGACAAGTTTTTACCGCTGCATGAATCAGCGGAACCCAGCTGCCATCTCTGCACATCGCTTGGCACTCATCTCCCAACAAACTGGCAAATCTCCTCCTGAAGAATCTGAACTCACCCACAGAGGTAAAAGAACAACATGTTTTATTTCTCTGTTGCTTGCCATTTGATGATCTTGAATACTTCTGGTAAGATTAATCAATTAAAAGTATTTTATTGAGGGGGGAAGAAAAAGACAAACAAAACTACTTATCAGATGTCATAAAATACTGAGAGGCTGTTCCAGGAGCATAAACCATCATCTTATCCCTCCGTTCAAACAGTAGAACATGCTCCACCTCCCATTTGCTCAATAATCCCTAACATTTTGCCGCTCAGGCACCGAGTCTCTCTCTTCAGGGGACACAGTTTCTCCAACTGCTGGAATCTGTCGGAGGTAGAAGCACTATCTATAGAAAAAGATCCGTTTGTCACGGGTCAGGAACAAGGCAACTTTTCCCAATGACAAATATTTTTGTTCATTAAAACGGCAAAGTTATTTTGTGACATTAAATTTACTCTTCCTAATTTTTCTTGGTTTTCAAATTTTACTCACATTGAGCAGTCAAACCAGAGCTGTTAGGTCATGGTTTGACCCTTCAGTAAATCCAACTGTAATGCAGGATCTATATTGCAGCAATGATGCAAAGGACTTATCTGATTTCAACTCACTCTCCCAACTCCAGCTTGCTTTTAAATACGTAACAGCCTCTGCAAACAAGTTTTATGCTGGATTGGGTATCACCTCTCCATCACTACAACAGTATCAGCTGTCCTTCTGCAGCTGGAATAAACTTCTGTGCTTTATGTCCTGGTTAATTCAACAAAAATACAGTTAGGATCCTACATATACTCCAGATGAAACTAGGACTGCTTCTGCTCTCCATTACTAACGATTTCGGTATCATGGGCCTCAGTTCAGCGAGTTTCTAACTCACTTTTTTTCCTTGGTTGCATGCTGGAGCAAGTAAAACTTGATGAGAAATATGCCCTGTACCTGTCCCCTTCATTCTCTCTAGCACAAACACTGCGGCTGCCTTTAAGTTCTCAAGCCTGAAGGGGGAAATTTAGACTGTGAATATTTAAAACCACTGCATTTACACTAAAAGTTGGGCTTGTATCTTTCCACCCATTTATGGTTCAACAAACTTTAAATGCAACCCACCCCTAAACTGGACAGTCATCTCACTCCTATTACCAAAAACTGCCAAAAAGTGGAAAAAAAAGGTGCCTTGTGGGCTTCCTGAAACCACATAAATCCTCAGAAATATGTTTCTTCTCTATTTACAGGATTGTGCTTGAAAATGAAGATGACTTCCTTGGAAGTCTATCATTAAAGTAACTTCCTTGGAAGTCATCTTGGGTTTATCCTTAAAGTCCTTTTCGAGAGAGACCTTTCAGGCAGCACAGTGGGATTTTTCCAAACTCTGAGGGAATTCCTTCCATTCTCTACGGGAGACACGTCTACAGAGCCTTAACCTTTCCCTCTCCTTAAACTAGCACTGATAGTACGGCACGAACACCCTTGGGTTCAAAACCGAGACAAGTTTTTTTCCTTCGAAGCACTTCTCTTCAGCCACAGTTTTCTCCCCACTGCGCCTTATCGATTCCTGATTTCAATTCTCTGCCCGGATCCCATAGGGAGACGGGCTGACCTTGGAGGCAACACAGCTGCCGTTTAGAGT
The DNA here is from genome assembly GCF_009769465.1 of Tauraco erythrolophus. Classification (NCBI taxonomy): domain Eukaryota; kingdom Metazoa; phylum Chordata; class Aves; order Musophagiformes; family Musophagidae; genus Tauraco; species Tauraco erythrolophus. The sequence goes on from NC_141477.1 coordinate 21,835,973, forward strand.
TTCAATGAGCGGAAGAACCGGAGAAAAAACTGGACCTAAGATCAGGATTTACAAAACGTGGGAAGCCTGGTGTTCATTTAACTGGAAAACAGGAGTATCTTAGCTTTCATTCCGTGTGACAGCTGTCTTTTACCGCATCTCGCCACGTCAGGCGGCAGAGAACACCCAGCGTGAGGAGAGGGGAAACGCTGCCATGTTTAGGAGGGCGAGGACACCACTGACAGACACCACCCCTTGCTGGCAATCTTCTCCCCAGCCTTTGGGAATGCTGGCTGTTGGGAACTTCTGCCCAGCCGTGACACGAAATGGCCCCTGCGGGGACACGGGCGGCACTGACGGCACCACAGGCAGCACCGCTGACTGCCACCATCCTCCACAACCCCGCGGGGCAACCAAAGACTGCGGGCTGAGGGGCGGCCGCGGAAGCCCCCACACCCACCGCGCCTCCATGCGGCGGCCTTTGCCCCGCGCCAAAATGGCGGCGCCGGGGCCGCTCTATCCGCACGGTCCTCCACGCTCCTCTGCTCGGGCCGCGCTCCCCACCCCCGCCCCCGAGGGGGCGGCGGCGCCTGCGCAGAGGCGCGCGCGCCTTCACTTCCGTTCGCCGGCAGCCGCTTCCGGGCCCCCGTTCCTTGGTAACAATGGAGCAGAAAATGGCCGCCTGAGAGGGGAGGGAGGGCGACGCCGCGGCTGTGTGGGGACGGACGGAGCGGGGCGAGCCAGGACCGAGCCCGCTGAGGAGCGGGGAGAGCAGCGGACCGAGAGCTGGGGAGGCGGCGGCGGGCGGCGGCGGCGGCGGGCGGTGAGTAGCGAGGCCGGCGGCGGACTCTCAAAATGGCCCGGAGAAGGGAGAGGCCCAGGCCCGGGGAGGCCCGGAGCCGGGGGCGGCCCGGGGCCGCGGAGCCCCTCAGCCGCCGCTCTGGGCCTCCACCGTGCGGGCTGGGGGGTCCCGGGCCGGACAGGGCGGCTCCCGGCCCGGCGGGGCTGGGGAGGCCGAAACGCCCCGCGGCAGAGGCGGAGCGGGGCGCCGTGATGGAGCCGGGGGCGGCGATGGCGGCCCGCGCGGGCGTGCCCGGGGCCCCGCGGAGATCCGCGGCCCCCTCGGATGGGCTGCGCTCAGTCACCCCGGGGCCTTCTCCCTTTTCTCCAGGGCCTCCCGCCGGAGAGGGGCGAACCCGTTCCTCCGTTTGGAGCCGAAGGAGGTTCGCGCTCCTCCCGCGGGGCCCCTCGCCCTCCGGGTGTCTGGTCGGGCTGGAGAACGGGTTGACACTGGCTCCTTTTTGGAGGGGTGGAGTGTGTGTGGGGGGGGAATTAGAGGGGCGATCTTGGACCTTGCCGTACTGTTTAGTGCTTCCTGAAGGAATCGCAGCTCTTCAGCACCGTGTTTTCAGTCTCTTCCTCCCGTGAGCTGAGACAAGCAGCACTGCTGTGGGCGACAGGCGAGAGGAGCTCTTCGTATCCAGCTGTGTCTGTTGTAAGGGTCTTGATCAGCTGTTAAAACCTGTGATGCTTGCTATTTCTGGCCTATTAATTTTCTGCCAGTTAATCATGTCATATTTGCTCTGTCACCTTAGTTTCATGTACAAGTTCTTCCTTCCCTTTTGAATATTGCTTGTTGACGTTTAAGGTTTCTGTTTACTGTATTTCAAAACAATTGTCACGTCCAGCTAGATGTGTTACTTCATCTTAGTGATCTGCTTTAACGAAGGAGCAGTATCAGGTTGTATGTAATAACGTGTATATAAGTTATGCGTAGTTATTTAGGCTTGTTATATGTCTTGATTTTAGTGTGAAGTAGAAGGAACGGATTTTATTTTTTTTTAAATAATAGTTCTGTTTGTTTCACCGTTTTTCAGGAAGATAGTCTTTGTACAGAGAAGCTTGTAAACAAGAATTCAAACTCGATTGTACTCTGCAGTACCATCACACATCTGATTTATTCTTCCCTGTCCATATTGGCAGTACTGGTTAATTTCAAGTTGTAAATCGTTGTCAAAATGCTAAAGAAGCTCTGATGCCAATTTATTCGTGGATTTTAATTGCAGTGACTTGTCAAGTCTTTTTTAAAAAAATAAACAGTTGGCTGCTTTTTGTGCAGTTAATTATCTTAATTGAGAGTCAGATGCTTAGTTTTAATGTAGTGGTCAACTAGCGCTTAAACTGACTGTATTCTCTCTACAGGTTTACCATTTTGGAATTAAAAGAATTATAGCTTGGAATTATGTCTGGCCTGCTCCTGACAAGGGAAAACACACCACACATTATAAAATTAAGGACTTCTTGTTATGTTAGACCACTAAAGCATAGCAGCTACAGTGCCTCTTCATCAGCAGTTCTGACTACGTACATGTTTGTCACTGAAATAACCACACCAGCATTTTTCAAGTGTGTAGCGGTCGTCATCTGTATCATATTTATTTTCTGTGTTACTGAGTGTTCCTCTTCTTCATCTCAACAGTTGGTTCTGTTGAAATGTTTTCCTCTCTTTTCTGTTTTCTTTTTTTTATTCTGTGGAATTTTCTGCGACTGTTCTGCAAAAGTATTCATCTGCTTTCTATTGTTTAAAATGTATGTTCAGAATGACGTCTTGTTTCACAGCCTTTGCTTTGAAACATACTGGGGTAGTGAAATAGCTGAGTCCATGTTTAACACTCCTTGTTAAGCTGGCATTTAAATTTTATAGCACTTTACATGGACTACTTCATAGAAGACGAAATTTTCTTCCAACTTTTCAAGAGTGGTACGTGTTCCATGGTATTTTTTGAGGCAAAGAGGACATAAAGATTTCCTGAGAGTTTAAAATTCGTGGTAGGTTTAGTGGAAATCTAGTAAGAGTGTAGATGTGTTGTTCATCAGAGTGTCAAAAGAAAGCAAGAACAATGGGGAAAAAAAAGAGTATATCCAAAATTCACAGTACAACTTTGAAAACTAGAAAAGTTTATTACTTGTTACTGTTTCTAAGGTGTAGATGAGTGAATTGTACCTATGCTATCACAGCCTTCCATGTGATCACAAAAGGAAAAAAAAGAAACTTGGCATAATGAAGCTCTGTGTATAATGCAGATAGTGGTTTTTTTTTTATGGTATTTTTTCCTTTAGTGGTAGGATTCACTGACAAGACAGTTTTTTCCTTCTGCTTTTGAGCTTGCAGACTTGAATGATGAAATATTAAGGTGCTATTTTTCTACTAGTTTTGAGTTAAAACTTGGATACTGACTGGTGTGGAAACTATTTTGCAACTTTTAATTCTTCTAGGAAAATGTAGTAGTTGAGAATTGGGGTGGGTCAGCTGAACACTGCGTATGAAGTTGATTCTGTTTGTGCTTAAAAGAACCCCGGGTGACAGAACTGCCTGTTCCAGCTGCAGTTCCTGTGTCATTTGAGAAATAGAATTGGAGAGACTGGCTGGGGCTGGTGGTGCCAAACGGGGATGGTATGTTAGAGCTGCTGGAGTCAGAGTTCATGGAACAGGCAGCTGTGTTGTGCTTCTGCTGTGGAGCTAAACTGTCTTGGAGGTATGTTCAGTGAAAGCAGTGGAGGAAAAAATAGTTAATCTGTAACAACCCAACACAGAAAATAAGTATTTCTGGTTTCCACTACTGAGTCACTTCTTTTAGTCAAAGGGTTTGATAATTTCTGCAGGCTGGAAGCAAGCAAGGTGCTCTACCGGTTGAAGTACCTAATTAAGATGAGGTTATGAATCATAAATGAGAAATTACCCTTCTGCTGAGCACATCTGTGAAACGCTTATTCATGTTGCCATCATCTTTTTTGTTTATACGAAGATATTAATTATGTTGCCGGGATGTCAGGTAATTCAGGAAACGTTCCTAACATACAGGGCACTACAAATTCTCACGTAGCTTTGGAATACCAGTAACACCTAGATGGGAGGAGTTTTAGAGGAAATTTTTGTTGGACAGCTAACTCGTGAGCATCTGGGTTGTTTCTGCAGTTTAACTAATTCAGTGCCTTTCTCCTGTTAAAATTTGAGACTTTGTGATAAAAGTGATGAAGATTGTAACTTTAAGGTATTACTTTTTCTTTTAGCCCTGCAAATGAGTGATTTCTGAATTTGTCAGATCTTGTGAATTTTACCTAGTTAGTTTAATGAGAGTTCTAATGTTTTATGTAGTTTTAAATTAATTTTTATTTAAAAAATAAGGAATGTAGGCTAAGGTAGTGTCTTGGTATTCAATATAGATAACTAACATCAGGACATGTTTTTGAAGGAGGAAGAGCTAGTAATTTATCACTGTGCTTTATGGCCCATTAGTACATTTTCTGGGAAGAATTCTGTAGTCCGTGAGTGCTAAGCAGTGTGGAGATACACAGTGCTATTGTTGAAGGTAAATGGACAACACAAGTATTTTATCACTGCTTACTCTCCCACTAGATTGTTTTTAAGCAGTAGTAAATTCCTGACTGATTTGGTTTAGTTTACACATGATTTGGCTGAAGGAAAAATGCAAAATATTTGTCGTACTGTAAGAATGATAACTTGGTGTTATTGCAGGAATATCTAGTGCTCTTAAGTTGTTCCTATCCAAAAGAGCATAATATGGCTTGCTCTCAAATAAAAGAAGGTAACAAACAATACCTTTTGTGGGTTTAATGTTTCTGCTCCTGCGGCCTGTACCAGCAGTGGAGAGACAGCTAGTCATTTGTGCTTCGGAATCGCCGAGACTGCCGAAGCGTAACTGCAGGGAAGATGCTTTGACTTGTGGTAGGATGGGAACAGCAATTAAGAATGCACTGTAGTTAATGTGTCTGGATATTCAGCTGCTGAAGAATATTTCCCATTTCTCTGGGATTTTTTTAAAAGGAAAAAGTCGTTTATTCTAGCTATGATTCTCTTGCTTTGTGCCGTCTTTAGATGATTTCCCCCCTACCCCCCATCTTCCCGTAAAGATGTTTTCCATGCTGGATATCTCAGCTGAAGTTGGCAATAATCAGCAGATCTGAACTTCCTGCTCAAAGCTGTGACCTTCCCCACCCTTTGTCAACTCAATGCTGACAAGAAAAGACAGTAAAGAAGGAAATTCTGAATCTTTTGACTTGGATAAGAACAAAGTCTTGCTTTGAGTTGAACTAAAGTGCTGGAAGAAAAAGAGTTGAAGCATACTTGCTTATTAGGTAATCAAATGTTGGCTATTTTGTTGTAACTTAATAGTATACCTGTTGCTTTTCCCTCATCAGGTTTCCCTGTGTTACTGTAGTCAGCTTCCATAAGCCAGTCTTAATTTTCTGCAGCGTACGAGGTTAGAGCAGAATCCTGAATGAGGGACAGATTTTTCAAGTTATTTCTGCAACGCTCAACCACGCTGAGCTTGGAGCACGGTGACGTAGTAACTGCCACCGTGGAAATCCTGTTGTACAGCCGGATGGGACCTATGGAGTCATGCTGAGGCAGTAGTAGTCTAAATGCTCTAGTAAGTTCAGTCTGGTGATGGAGTACTCTCCAGTGGTGTGGGAGGTGAAGCTTAAAACGGACCATGTGGACAGTGAAAAGATAGAAAGTAGCAGAAGCCTTAGGGTAGAAATCCCATTTTCCATTTACTGGTTATAATATCAGAGCTCTAGTCTGAAGAGTATCGTCCCATTTGCTGTCAGCAGTAAGGTAGGGAGAAGACGTTGATGTGCATTTATGAGTTTCTGTGCCATCTGCATTTCCATCGATGCAAACATCCCACATGGATTCATAGTGTTTCTCGGACACTGAAGCTAAACAGCATGAAATTGGGGTAGAGTGGGCCAGTTTAACCTGTTACAGGAGCTTGCAATAGGAAAATACAGCAAGTTTGTCACTAGTAGAAATGGTCCCAATGTAAATTAAATTCAAGATCCCATCTCTGAGGCTTTTTTCCTTCACAATAGCATCTTTTCAGTCTTGACCCATAGCTGATTTTGTGGTTTCGGAGGGAAGATAGGAGATGATGGAGGAGAAAAGAGGAGGAAACCTGGAAATAAGCAAGATTGACCTGTTTTGAGCATTTCCTAAAGGATCACCTATTGAAGTATACATCAGTCTGTTGTAACGAAGAGATGATTTATTTTCTTTCCCCTCCCCTACTTCACTTGTTTTGACACTCTCTTTTTTCCCTGACCAGGAACAGTACCCCTTCATCTTCTGAAATGGAATGGGCAAACCTCTTGGAGTCAAATAGGCATTATATAGCTAAAGTGCCCGCAAGCGCCGGAATTGCAGTTAAAAGGAAAAATTTCAAAGCATAAGCAGTAAACAAATGTCATGCTTTGTACGCATAGTGTGGTTTTCTTTCATAAAAGCTGTTGTCAAATTAGTCTAATGCTCACAAATATGTTAATATTGCCATCTTTATGAAGACATCCTGTGTGTTTTAAAGTCAGTAAGCACCAAGGTGGCAGTCGTTTTGGGGAAAATGTTTTACAAAACTTTATGCTGCTCCCGTCCCTCAGTATCTTATTACATTCCCTGATTTTCTTAATCATATTGTCAACTTTGTTTCATTGTTTTCCTGAGAAAGGGAGTGCCAGCTAGAGTTCTGATGTGTATCCTGGAGAACTGATTCATCTTTCAAGGTTTTATTTTGCATGCAAGTCTCTCGTTCCACTCGAGGTTTTATTCAGATGTTCCTTTTAAAAGCAGCTGTCTCTGTGTTTCTGGTATCTCCTCTGGAGTGAATGTGTCTTGAAGTGAAGTTACTTGGAGTCGCAATTCTGCTACAGAAAGCTTGTAAAACAGTTGAGTTTCAAGTGAGCTGTGTTCTCATTAGAAATATCTGTCTGAGATTCGAAGGGCACATGGATTTCATAACTGAGCCCAGTCCAAGTCCAGCATACCTGCTGAAACCATTGTGCAACTTTCACTGTGGATGGGTTCACTTCTCGGGGCGTTTGGCAGCACGTCACGTGCAAGGCTTCTGGTGGGCCGTGCAGGCTCTGGGTTGTAGCAGAGATTGAGCAATGCAGGGTAAGTAGATAGGCTTCTACTTGAAACGTAGTAACCCTAGTGATTGCTGCTGTTTGCTGATGAAAAGGTGAAAATTAAGCCTGATTTTTTTGGTAAAAGGCAAAAATTCACAGAACCAAATAATACCAGTAGCCTTGCGTACTGTATTACTGGGTGGCAGCAACTCACTTGTGCCTTAACATAGCTAACTTAAAACCAAGTTCTACTGCATCAGAATTCCAGACAAAGAGGGTTGGAGTAACTATTTTATAATCTGCAATAACGGGATGTTCTATCCTGCGGAATTCTCTGCTGTTACGCACTGAGGTTGTCGGTGCACTTTAATTTTCACAATAGCAGCTGAAATAAAGGACCCCTGGAGATCATGCGGTGCTGCTCTTCTATGGAGAAGCACTAATGTAAACTGTGGGCAGTCTTGACTTGACAGCTGTGCTGACAAACCAAAAAAAGATGCTTTTTGCACTAGACAGATGTCTAAGTGTTGGAAATTTTCCAGTGAGAAGCAGAAAAGCTTTATTCTTCCAGTATTTTCATGTCACATGAAGTATGTTTTAAATGAAAGGAATGTTTTCTGATGGGGGAATGTTATTGCAGAGCTTTTTAGCATGCAGAGGATTAGCTTGCTAATCACCTCTCTGAGTAACTAGATTCTACCAGTTGTACGGGAAAATTCTTGCTGTTGTGAATAGCGAGGCGTAGTGATTAAGGAAACTAGTTATTATTTTAACTTCATTTGATATATTTGCATGATGCAAGTAGTGCCAGAATGTCTCCTGCATTTGCATGTCTTTTGTTACAATATTTATCAAATACAGGCAATAACATCGATAATTTTTTTTTTTTGAGAGAGACATTGTCAAGAATCTCATCCAAATGAAAAACAATATGAGAAGAAGGTTATATTAAAAATATGCAATATAGAAGACAGCCCTTTGTAGCAGAAGTTATACCTGCCATCCACTGTGGAGTTTTGTCCTGGAAATTCTAGTCATCAACATCAACAAATCAGTAAACGCTGAAACTTGCAAGCAAATTCTTCTCTGGACATAAAACTACAAAGTTGATTTTTACAAACCCATTTCCTTTTTTGAGGAAACTAGTAGTCAGGGTTGGTTGGTGGTTTTGCACACATAGTGTTGCATGACATCTTCTATCTTCCGTATTTGAATTCTTCATAACCCCTTCATTCTGTTAAAATTCACTTGGATGTTGAAGAAGGTGTTTCTCTTCGCGGGTGGTGAGTTAGATTGATTGCTGCTTTCCTCACCATAATGCAGGGCAGGAAGAAGTGATGGACACTTAATCCTGTGCTCTTTTAGAGTGAGCACGATGAAGGATGGCTTGCTGATGCCTTGTACTACGCCGTTGTGTGGCACTGTAAGGCGTGCTTGGTGATTTGTGAGGAATGTTTTACGCTAAAAAGTGGTAGTCAAGTGTGTAAAGATGGACTAAGGGTTATGGCTGATGTTATTCCACATGTTTTTACATGCTGCTTTGTTGAACATTTGGTCATGATGGGCGTAGATTTTGTTTGTACTGCTTGAAGAGGTTCGTGCTTTGAGAATTATTTCATTTGTAAACCCTGTGGTTATGCAGTTTATCTGAACTGAAGCTTCAGTGGCAAACTACTCCCCACCTTGCCAAATCCAAGTATAACAATGAAGGATGTAGTACAGGTTAAACATACCCAAATTTCATGCACTATTTCACTACGCTGGATGAAGGATTTATTTTCTCCTTTTTAGGTACTCTTCCATTCAGCAAGATGGAAAGCTCAGATTCTAGTGATAAAGGAAATATTGATCAATCAGAAGCACAACGTCAGAGTCAGCTAGATCGGTTAGATCGAGAAGAAGCTTTCTATCAGTTTGTAAACAACCTGAGCGAAGAGGACTACAGACTTATGAGAGATAACAATTTGCTGGGAACACCAGGTAGGTAGTGCTTGTATATCTACGTCTCGCTGGAATTGCTTGTAGGTGATTTGTGTCGTTTTCTTTTCTCCTGAAACTGTTTCACCGTTTGGTTTGTGTGCTGCAGTTGTGTTCCATGGTTGGAAGTAGCTTCTTGCTAATTTGTGCATCCTCAAATTTGAGTGGGCCCCTGACTAGTGGAGAGGTAGTTAGGATGATGTGGATTCATCAGATACAAGAGTCTAGCGTTGCACAGCTTGGAGGGAACACCCTGAGTTCCAGTGATGGACCCTTTGACATTTTTGATTGAAAAGTAATCTCCTTTAAGCATCTGTGTGAAAATTCTGTGCTGGTGAGGTTAAGAGTGTGTAACTAGGATACGTAGTCTGGCGTGAGATTCTGCATGGGCATTTTTATATCAGTTTTCAATTGACTTATTTCTTTAAATTGACTCTTTATAGGATGATACCTTATTCAAACCAGTTCTAATTGAAAATGTGGCTTCAACTAATTTAAACCTTTTCATGCTTATGAAGGTGTTATCTTAAATATTTTACTCTAAACAGCCATTTAATTGGTATAGGATGATGAAAACTGCTGGTAAGTTACAAAACTGGAAAGCACATCTGTCTTGAATAGGCTGAAACTGTTGGATTGTTCAGCTTCAGCAAAACTTTCTTGGGATAGTGGTGCTGAAGCGTCTGAACTTCCCCTTAGCAACCTGTTTGGCAGTCTCATTATGGCAGGATTTAATGAGAAAAAAAAAAAAAGACAAGCAGTGGCTTGTACCTTCTTTAGAAACTTTTGATAATGCTTACCATACATATGATTTGGAAATATTTTTGGAAAATTTTGCTTATTTTCTAAGGTGAAATTACTGAAGAAGAGTTGCTGAGAAGGCTACACCAAGTTAAAGAAGGTCCGCCACAGCAAAACAGTGATGAGAATAGAGGTATATACAGTATTTGTGAAAACTCTTAACTTTAGCACCCCTATACGGACCTTGGCTTGAGTGCAGGAGTGGAACGAGTTGAGCCTAGGCAGGTGCGAGGTGAGCTCTGTTTCAAAACTGAGTGAACGTTGTGTCTGATACCTGCTGCAGAGGTCCGTTTTGGACAGATTTCACTCAACGCGTCTGTTATTTGCAGCAAGATAACGTTTAATTTAGCTTTTTTTTTTTTTTAAGATTGCCTTCCTGTCTGCTCCCTCCTGGGATGGTTTTTGGCAATCTCTCTTTTTATTTTTATTCACTGTTCTTCCCTTCCAAAGATGCTGTATTGCTTTTGTTATCGCCCTCCTGTAGAGATTGGTGGAGGACGCTCGGAGCTTATCGCTGGGGTTCATTCTTTAGTGAGATAGATTTGCTATAAAGCCATGCTTCCAGGGAAGGGTCAGGACAAACTTAGTCCTCTATTTAGCAGTCGATAGATCACTTAATTGTTTGGAAAGGAAAACACGGAATACTGATGTGTTATGACACCTGAAATGTGACTTTCCATTTACTTACGATAAACAATATGTGTTATTTTGATGACTTGTTTGCTCTGTGATGGCTGCGGCCCATCTGCACGTGTTAGAAAAACATCCACTCCTGCTCCCCTAAAAGAGCTCTGTTAGATAAGAATTGTGATGCTACGTGTGAAACCGCAGTAGCACTCGGTAGGATTAAGCACTGCTAAATTGTCACTTGTTAAACTAAGCAATTATGTTCTTGGAAAAGATCACTCCAAAATTAGCTCAGTACTCTAATTTTGGTAGTTCCCTGTTTTTTTCGCAGGTGCAGAGTCCGCAGATGATGTTTCAAATGGAGATTCTATAATAGACTGGCTTAATTCAGTCCGACAGACTGGAAATACAACACGAAGTGGACAGCGAGGAAACCAGTCGTGGAGAGCGGTGAGCCGGACTAACCCAAATAGTGGCGACTTCAGATTCAGTTTGGAAATAAATGTCAACCGTAATAATGGGAACACAAATCCAGAAACTGAGAATGAGCCATCTGTAGAGCCTTCCGGTGGGGAGGATTTGGAAAACAGCCAAAGTGACTCTGAGATTCCAAGGTCTGAATCACCATCTGTAAGGCAGCCTGGATCAGAAAGGAGCACTTCGGAGGAGCTAACGACTGAGGAAGCTTCCCCTCCCAGAGGGCAGAGGAGAGCGAGAAGCAGAAGTCCCGAACAGCGGAGAACACGGGCTAGGACTGATAGAAGCAGGTCACCTATTAATTCAGTGAGCGAGACTCCTCGCAGGTCTCATCACAATACATCATCTCAAACACTCGACCACTCCTCAGCGAACGAAGCTGAGGGAAGCTCTAGAACTAGGCAGCATGTGACAGTAAGGCAGCATGCAGTGGGGACTGAGGTGCCGAGTGAAAACGCAGTTCTGTTTTCAGCCCCCGAAACGAGACCGCCTGCTCCCCAAGCAGCAGGTTCTTCAGAAACTAATGGTACCAGTGAGTCCGCAACTCCTGGGCAGAGGCCTCCTACCATAGTACTTGACCTTCAGGTGAGAAGAGTTCGTCCAGGAGAATATCGGCAAAGAGACAGCATAGCCAACAGAACTCGGTCCAGGTCCCAGACACCCAACAACACGGTCACTTACGAGAGCGAACGGGGAGGGTTTAGGCGCACGTTTTCGCGTTCGGAACGGGCTGGAGTGAGAACTTACGTCAGTACCATTAGGATTCCTATCCGTAGGATCTTAAACACAGGCTTGAGTGAGACCACATCAGTTGCCATTCAGACTATGCTCAGGCAGATAATGACAGGCTTCGGGGAGCTGAGTTACTTTATGTACAGTGATAGTGATGCAGATCCTAGCGGCCCCACTCCGAATCAGAACGTGGATGCCTCTGAGCCCCAGAACGGGGGTGGTGGTACTTCAAGCAACGAAAGTCCAGACGTCAGCTCAGGGGAGGTATACGAAGGTGGTAATGAAGGCGGTTCGACATCTGGTGCCAGGCGGGAAGGCCGGAATACGAGGGGATCGGTCACATTTGAAGAAAGTGGTTCTCTACCATTCCTTAGCCTAGCACAGTTTTTCCTACTAAACGAAGATGACGATGACCAACCAAGAGGACTCACCAAAGAACAAATTGACAACCTAGCAATGAGGAATTTCGGCGAGAGCGACGCCCTGAAAACCTGTAGCGTGTGTATTACGGAGTACACGGAAGGCAACAAGCTCCGTAAGCTGCCATGTTCGCACGAGTACCACGTCCACTGCATTGATCGCTGGTTATCAGAAAATTCCACTTGTCCCATTTGTCGCAGAGCAGTCCTAGCTTCTGGTAACAGAGAGAGCGTTGTCTAAATGAGATCTGAATTTATGGCCAAGCAGCTAGTGTGATAGTGATGGGCAAAGAAGTCACTTCCTTTATGGCCACTTTTTGAGTGGTACCTCAATGTATAGTAATGACTTGGAGTGAATCTTCCCTCATGAAAGCATTTTCTCTGGATTCAAGCCTTTAAAATTGGAAAATTTCTTTAATTTAGGGTTTTCAAGATCTAGTCAGTTTGGGTGTTAACTTTCACTTGTCCAAAGACATCTACCTACTTAAATTTTTTTTTTTTTTTTTGCTTTGTGAAGAGTATTAAGTTCTTCCTCCCACCCAGCCTCTGCCATCCCAGTCCAATAAACATTTTGACCTCAAGATTGTGCTTATGAGGAGTTCTTTGAGAAGTCATCCCAGCTAAGTGTACGTGAGTCGTAGAGGAATTCTTGCAAGAAATCCAACTATCTGAAAAAATGGTATGAACTTAATTGCACACTTGAACATACTTTTGATGTTCATCCTGGGTTAATATTGGACATGTCTGTGTAAATAACACTAATGTTAGCCCTTTCCCCATCACTATGGCACGCTGTAGGATGAGCTGTTAGCTTAATTGGGATATTTATCTTGTTGTGGAAATATAAGAATTGCCTATGCTTGTTTAAATAAAAAAAAAAATCTGTTTTAAAATTGTAAAGCTTTTTTGTAGAAGCTCAGTACTTTTCCAATGCACTGTTGTACTAACGCATAAAGAATTAAAATTGTACCATGCTTAGAAATGAAGAACGCTTTTCATACAAAACCCACCACACGGACAGCAAACTGAAGACGAGAGAGCTGCTTTTGTGACTGTGTACCTGTCAAGAGCAGTGCATATCTGTACTATTTATGTGAACAGCTACTGTAATATAAAACCAGTTGAATTAGACATCTTAATTGCATTAAAAACCCTGAAATCCCATGTTATCATTGCAGTGTTTTGGCTCAGTAACGCCACCAAAAAAAAAAAGATGATAAAAATTAGAAACTGTTCTAATGGCTGCTTATTTCTTGGTATGGTTGCTAATATTTCATAATACAAACTGGTTCACTCAGAGAGCTTTATGCCCAATTTTCCTATCAACTTTTACTTTCAGTTTTTGAGGCAACTGTGTAACTCTTCAGCAGACAAGTGTCCACAGGTTGGTTTGGGTTTTTTTTTTTCTTCTTCACCAGCTTCAGCTATTTATTAACCTCTGGATCTGTTGAGTGAACGTGCTGATGTATCTGATGTTGGTAGCCTGTGACTCAAGTGCCACAGAAAAATAACTGAAGTATTAACTGGAAAACAGATTATTAGAGTGTTAGGTTAAATTTGAAAATTGTCTTTGATTATGGGAGTACACTTAAATGCACAGCCCATTCTAAGAATAACATTAAAAAACCTAACACGCTCTCTGTAGTCTTATTGGGGAGATTCAAATGAGTTGAATTCACTTTTTAAATCATGTGTGTGGCATAGTGAAGGTGAGAATTAGAGAACGTACCTCGGCTCTCCTCAGCGTTGGGGGAAAACATCCCTCCCCCTCAATGACTTTTGCTTTGCTTTATCCTCTAATGATTTTTTTTTTCCTAGCTTACGTGTGGGACAGGGAAAGCAGTATTTATCTCAACTCCAGGGCAGTAGTTACGAAGGGCCATGAACTGCTCTTGCTGGCTCCAGGGGCCGTGATGCATTTCCTCGGATGACAAAACCAAAGCTGGCCTGTCTCTTTTTCCTAATTAAACCACTTTTTTGGTGTTTATAGTGGTGGCTGCATAAACTATAGTCTCTGCTCTAAGTCATTTTAACATCTCATCAGCTAGTTAAGGATTCCACAATGTCCCAAAATTCCAGACTCTTTCTCCGTGTGCGTTTTGTGGTGCTTGGTTCAGTGGGAAATCTTGACTGGCTGTTGAGCTTGCTTTCCTCCTGGGGGGACACGCTGTCCTGGCTGAGGGAATACCCGTATTCTTTTTGGACAGAAGAATAAAGAGTTTTCCCCTCTGACATGCATCTCTATAAAATTGGAAGTTAGCTATTAATTTCAGGTGCTGGACTCTCTATGCCAAAATTTCCTCTGCAAAATAGCACTTTGGAATTTTTTCCAGTAGTGTTCACATAGCAAATACATGCTGTCAGTTACGGTTTCCAGTAGCTTTACTGACTTCCTGGAGCATGGAATTAGAAGGGAAAAAAAAGATCCGCCCTCTCTATGCGAATACCATGTGAGATTTCGGAAGTCTGATGTACATCTCTGAGGACTAAGGCTGGTGACCAGAAAGAAAGGAACCCACTGGTGCTGATGAACGTGAAGCACGGCTGTGATACCTGTCATTGGACATAGCTTCCATTTCAAGTGTTCTGAGTTTGTAGTAACTGGCCACGTTGGTACAATCAACTTTACGGTTTTGTTATAGCTTAATAGTGGCATGCCTTAACATTTGATCTTTCTGTAACAGTAGCAACTAATAAAATGTTGGCGGTTTCCCGAATGGTACCAAGAACCAATAATTTAACCTCAGTTCAGGAGAACTTTGAACATTCTCGATGTTTGATACGCCTTTTCCAGCGCTGGGGGTTCGTGGTCCGTTGTCTGGAGCAGTTGGCAGAAATTAAATTGCCGATACAGCAAGGACCTCTTGATGTAGCTGTCGGCCTCTGTGGTAGTGCAATTTCTCTTCTTTTAAAGTGAGGTCGGAGTTAGGAGAAGCTAATATCGGCACTTCAGTCGCGAACAAAATACGAAAGACACTCTAAGGAGGTTCACCAGTGGCTTAATTTACAGTTACAGGTTTTGAGCGTTCGTACTTATCGCGTCCATTGGTTTACGCTCTTTTGGCATTACAGGGGCCATATGGCCACTGAACTCCTGTGTGTAGCCATATGAAGGGTTAAAATGGTTGGGTTTGTCGTTGTCAGAGCGCTGGTTGTCCAGGAGTGAGGAGTCTGAAGAGGCAGAGACAGCCTTGTTGCATTCAGCTGGTGGTTCACAGTGCCACCGTGTGGGAGCATCTCTCGGGATGACTCCGACTCCTCGCTTGGAGCAGCATGGTTGCTGTTGCATTGAAGGTTGTTGCTTTATGTCATTTTTGAAAGAGAATCCCTGGTTTTGCTTGCCCCCGTGGTTTTTGGCAAACTGCAAACCACCCAAGCCCCTGCCATGAATATCTGTCTGGTGTCTGAGCTTGATTCCTTCCTGACCCGACAGACCCGTGCCCACAGACCTCCTCGCACAGCAATTAAAGCAGTCACAAGGCCAAAACCGAGAAGAACAAACAGTATTTTCTACTTAAAAGTGCATTTGATAATTTAGCTCAGATTGTGAACCAATACAGAGTTGTGGGCACTTACTTACTTTTTTTTTTTTTTTTTAATTGGGACTTTTTCCATTAAAAGGCTGCGTAGAGTTATTCCCGGGGTTTGTTAGATTTCCCTTTCACGTGCACTTTTTTTTGTTTCTTTGAAAAAGTTGGGTTTTTTGCAAAGAACTTGTAGGCAGTTCGTTGACTTGTTTGAAAAAGGATTTGATTAGCGTAGGTAATGCATGCGTAGAAATGACTCATTAAAAGTTTTTTAGGAGATACTGATGTGCAGGCACAGCGGTTGCACTGGCGTGATAGGGACCAGTTTTAAGGCGCCGTAATTGCCCATTGTGTCAAGTAATTGTCCATTGTGTCAGCTGGCAAACGAAGGGATTTCCCACCAAAGTTGGGGCAGTGGACCGTAATGACTGTCATTCCAGTTTCCTGTCACTCGTCTGGATTATGCAAATGCGGAGAGTCCAAAGAACCGTGTCCCTGGTGGATCTGCGGTCGATGTTTAACTTGCAGTGGTCGCCTACACAAAGAGGAGATTCCCAGTGGTCACCTACACAAAGAGGAGATTCCCAGTGGTCTCGGAACAGTGAGGGTCTGGCGTGAAGCTGAGAAAAGAAACGCAGTCGATGTCGGTCTCCGACTTGTAGCAGTGCGATGGGTTTTCTGAACCTCCCAGCGTGGTCTTCACCGTCACGCTGCAGCATGGAGCTTCATCCCGTCGGCTGAGCCGCAGCCTTAGCTTTAGTCGGGGATCCTTTTCCTTAACGGGTACGTTCATGGAACTGTCCGATGTCTCGGTTTTCTCACCAGTCAGCCTTGCTCCTACGGCGGGGGCTCGCGTCGCTTGGTGGGTGGAGGGACAGAAGCGAGCGCGGAGCTGGTGTGGTGGTTGTGGAAATGTCTGCCTGCTCCTCTGCCTTCTCCCAGGAGGAGGTGCTTTGGATGAGGGTTGGCTTGGAGCCACCTGAAAAGAATTTATAACAAATTCAGAAATATTTCCAACCCTTATGTACACTAGGCTTTTTGTTTGTCCTTGACTAGGGAGAGAGGAAGGAGGGTGAAGAGACACAATCAGTGGTAACTTACCCAAAGTATGTAGGAGTTGTGTTGTGTTAAAAAAGAAAAGCAGCTTGCATCTGTTATCCCAGGGCTTCCCAGCCTCATCAGGTATCTCTTTCTTTTTTTTTTCTTCTGGGGAAACATACCATCAAATTTGTTTTCATTGTTTTATCTGGTTTTGTTCGGTTAAGCTAAAATACACAAGACCCCTTCCTGAATTTCGCCATCTGCTAGTAAGGCTCTTGGTTGGGAAGCCCTGAATTCAACTGAGAATGTAACAGGTTTTTGGGTTTTTGGTTTTTTTTTTTTTTGGTACAGTGCTTTACATCTGTTTATACTGGACTTAATACCAAATGGTACTCTGAGGTCACTGGACAGCAGTTTGACCTGATTTGATAGCTAACGTTTAGAGGAGTTTGTTCCCTGTGTAAGATGTCATAATGCAAATCTAAATAGACTCAATAAAATGCATGAAATGTTCATTTTGTGCTTGATCATCACTCCTTGGGTTTATTCTTCTTACGGCGGGAATGCGCTGGAGTAAATGATGGTGGATGTGATAGGAATTTATTTCCTCCGTTCGCCTTTTCCCTTGAGGCTGGGCAGAAAGGAGAGAGCCGGGACGGTACGGAGTTGACTTGTTGGAAGAATTTATTGCTCCTCAGTACATAAAACTGAAACAGTAAATCCCACTATGTCCCGGACTTCTGTAAATCTGTCCGTGGAGAATGTGGGATACCAAAGCAGTGTCTGCAAGTTGTCTTTCAAGTAGTAACTGTGACTTTTATGGGTGCCCATCAGTACCAGGGCCCAGTGGTTGGGGCTGTCGGGGCTGAGTCTCCCCAGAAATACACCTGTGGCTAAAAGCTTCATCCTAAAATTAGCAGCTGATGTATGTGCAAACGCTTACTTGAGTGGGAAGGAAATTTTTTAGGGTGTGGGAAGCCAGCTTTGTTACCAGTGCTTCCCTCACCTCAACTCCGTTCCTTGAGTAGGAAGTGGGAGCTGGTCCCCAGGAGGGGTGTGATGACATCAAAACAAAAGAAGAGGCAGGAAGATGATGTATCGCTCGGAAACACGCAGTGCCCGGTGTTCTGGGTGCCGCGGTGGAGGTTGGCGATGTCACGGCTGGGCTGGCGCTTGGCCGCGCCGTGAGCGATGGTCTTGTTTGGGAAGGAGGAAAGTTGTGGGCTTCTCTGGGGATGTGTTGAGTCAGGATTCTGCTCCGGCTTCGCTCTCCATGCAGAGAGCTCTTGGATAAGGGTGGGTTCTTCTCTCATTCCCACATGCTGCTTCTTGAGCTCGGTCTGCCTCGCTCTGCAAACGTAGAGTTCAATCTGAAATTGAGTCGTTAACGCAGGCGTTAGCTTTTATTTCTTGACTTCATTCACGAAGCGGTTCCCACGCTTTCTGTACCAGGAGCTCTTTGCCACGTTGCTGACTCCAGCCCCACATCTCCCCGGAGGAGCTCCTTCGGTTTGGGTAGCCCAGTATTTATTCCTTAAAAACTGTCCATTGACCCTCAAATGGCTTAAAAGACCCCGAACCAACCTTGGAGCATGTGTGTGGCTGACCTCATCCCTACGTTTGTTTTCTTTAATATATTTGAGGTCTTTGTTCTGGCCTGTAAAACTTTATAGAACCTCGTTCCTCTCGGTGCTTAGACCCTGTAACCTTTTACGTTGTTCTCCTCCTCCCTTCAGGGTATCTTTCCGTGGCCGATCCAGACCTTCACAGGGGAATGTGTTTGGCCGCTTTGCTGGTCCTGCTGCTGGGTGGGAAGGAGAAAGGTTGTGTTTGGTGAACCCCAGAGCGATGGAGGTGCGGGAATAACTGTGCATTCCGGGGCCTTCTCACCTCCAAAAGGGCTCTTTGGTCGCTCCTCAGTGGGGTTGAGTGTTGGGGAATGGAGAGGTGGGGAGGAAACCAAAGGCTGGCTTTTGAACCAAACGCCTTCCCGGCGTTTCCAAGTGTGATTGAACCTGTTGCAGGGCTTTTCGTAGAACGAATCTAAACTCAGCTCTGTTGTGGCTTCCTAAACCCTTAAAATAAAGTTATTTAGGGAAAACGAAACCCACTTTTAAGTCTTAAACTGGTGGGGCATTGTCTCTGGCACTAATGAGATGCTGATGCTGCGTGCTCCAACTGTTCCCCTGAATAAATGCCCTGTGAAGCCGAGCATGTGAAAATCCAGGCGTCAGGTCCCAGCAGTCGTTACTTCATCGAAGAGGAGTCAGTCCGTATGCGCTGCGGGTTCCTTGAGTTTTGGCACCCTGCGCCAACAGGTCCTGGGTTTTCGAGGAAAAAGCTTATGAGGTGGCATCCTTGCGATGGCATTGCGGGATTTGGGCTGTGGGAGCTGGGCAGGGATGGCGGTGGGTTCCCCGCGGCTCCGGCACAGCGGTGCCTTGTGCAGTGCCAGGAGAGGAGCCTCCCGGGCTCCTGGGTGCCAGCAAAGATGATCTTTTAATATTTTTTTTTGCACTGGGTTGATTTCTCAGGATGGCTTTGCAGAACGTGATTTCTCCGGGCTGAAAGTGGCCGGGGGTTTTGCACTCTGGAGCAGCGGCTTCGCCCGTCGCGATGGATCCTGTACAAAACACCACGCGGCAAAAAGCGGCTGCCTCAGTTTCTTGGCTCTAATCCCTGCTCCAGTCTGTCCTTTCCCAGCAGTGAAATGGCCCCGATGCCACCACCCCGAACCGAAATCCCGCATTTTGCCCGGCGTCTGTGAAACCACACCTTGCCCGCGGGCTGGCCAGCGGTTTTGCTGGTTCTGGAGGGTGTTCTGGGTGTGAAAGCTCTTGAAACGAAGCTGTTTCAGGATCCCCCAGGGCTCATCTCCTGACCCCAGAGCAGGATCTGTGCCAATGTGAACAGCAGTGGGACGGCTGCATGAGCATCGCTCGCCGCCGGCCGAGGGGAAGGAAAAAAGGCAGGAAAATACGCCGTGGAAGAAAGAGTTTAATCTCTGCAGGTACTGCTGACTTCTACATAAACTAAATAAATCCTCTGTAAACTTGGGAATGACTCGACCTTTGCCGCCGGCACCTTTGGGATGATCTTGCTTTAATTTGTAAAGATGGAGCTAAAGAAACTGAAATACTTTTGGGAAGGGTGGAGGCTGGGAAATGCCCTGAAAGCCGATTGCTGTCAGCTGGTGTCTGGGCAGGGCAGCTTGTCCATCGTCTGGGAGATGATGGAAAGGGATGAAGGGATGAAGGCCAGACTAGGGGAAGGGAAAAAGGAGGTGAATTAAACTGGAGGAAAACTAAGGAAGGGTAAAAAAAGAAAAGACTTTTGAACTGCACTCATCTGAGTGGGACCGGTAAAAACGTCAACACAGGTGGAAGAAGAATACGGGCGGGAGCAAAACCACGGGGATCCTCGGGGTTTGGCTGGTCCAGAAGAAGAGACCTGGGGCCCACGATCCGGGGCCGTTTGGGGCTGAGTGGGAGGGCAGCGGGTGCTGAGCAACGCTCTGGATGAGACAACAACAGATCTATAACCATAAAATCCAGATCCTGAGTGGAAGAGGTGCGTGCCAGAACAATAGCTGGAGCCTGAGAGGGTGGCAGGGGGACATACACACCCACCCCTGGGGGGGTCCTGCTCACTTTTCCCCCCCACAGCCCCAGGAAGGGCTGTTTATACAACCAAAAAAGCCCCTGAAATCTGCTTGTGTTTCCAAGGTGGGATAGATTAATATATCTATTCATATATTAAAATTGAGATATCACGGATTAAAACAAGCTGATTATAGAGAATAGTTTACATTTGCACTTCCAAAATGTAAAATTTACATGTATGTGTTATATATTAAATATGACCCAAGTGTCAATGTTTTATATGAGTTTAATCATTAGAAATTACATCTATGTTTTAGATAAATATATATGTGAATGGTGTAGATGATACCATTCATGATGATACCATCACCAGATGATACGGTGATGGGGAGAGACTTGCCGGCGCAGCTCTTGTGCCAGAAAAAAAAAAAAATCATTAAAAAAAGCATCCCCCGACGCCTGGGCCAGGATAAGCCACACAACTGGCCCCCAACAGCAACCAGGGTGTCTTGTTCCCGCAGCGGCGGGCGGGCTCCAGCTGCTCCCGCCGTGGTGATGCCGCGTGGTTGGCGTCGGTGGCACCCTGACACCGGGACCAGCCCTTCCCTCCCAGCCCCACGCACCTTCCTGCTCCCCTTTTCCCCTCTCCTCCTTTTTTCCCCCCCCTCCCCTGCACTGTTTGCCTTAGATCTAAGTATATATTTTTATTTTTATTTATTTTCATCCCTTGTGTTGCCCTGCTGCCAGTATTCAGTGGTTTCCTGGGTTGCATTTTACAAAGCCCCTACAACCCAGCCCCGAGCTCACCGCCCCGTTCTCCTCCTCTCCCCATCAGTGACACATCCCAGAACCCGGGCACGGGCACTGGGCACCCCGCTCTGGGGGCCGAGGGTCCCGCGACGCCCCGACTCGATGCCCTCCTGAGCATGGGGGCAGTGGACAGCCCTGGGGAGGGCTCTTTTCCAAATTATTGCTTTAAATAAGCAACAGCTCTAGGAAAGATTTGCATTTAGAGGCAGAGATGATTAAAAAAAACATAGAAAAATAACTTTTGCCACTTGTCGGTGCATCCTTTGAGTCCTTTGAAGGCATTTGCAGGAGGGGTATTTTTCCTTCAGTGCTTTTTTTTTTTAGGGAAGGAATATAATATTGAAGTCCTGCAAAAAGAAAACAGATGGAGAAGAAGACAATGAAAGAAAACAAGCCCAGCCCAGAGCCTGCGGGGAGAGGAGCAGTGGGGCACAGCACAGCCTCTGAATGCTCCTAGGTATATAAAAAATGAACAGTAACTGTGGGTATCATCTACACCATTCACATATATATTTATCTAAAACATAGATGTAATTTCTAACGATTAAACTCATATAAAACATTGACACTTGGGTCATATTTAATATATAACACATACATGTAAATTTTACATTTTGGAAGTGCAAACGTAAACTATTCTATATAATCAGCTTGTTTTAATCCGTGATATCTCAATTTTAATATATGAATAGATATATTAATACCTAACTATTGTGTTATAGTAAAGAAAACAGTCCTTTGTTGCAGTCGTCGTTGTTTGGTTTGGTCTTTTCTAATTTGCAGCCTTTATTTTGAAGAACTCAGGGGTTTTCTCTGATCCAGAATACTTTTTTTCCTTACTTTTTCAACTTTCCATGGATTAGGGCCAGCTCCAGGAGCATGGGAGGGTGGAGGTGGGGGTTAACTGCTGTTGCTCCATGCCCTGGGATTCCCAGTGAGCACGTGCCTGAACACACCTATGGAGAGAGATATATATGTGTGTATATATAGAGATATATATGTGTGTATACAGAGATAGAGATAGAGATAAAGAGAATACATATATATTGATTTATCCAGGCGGAGCTGGTGGAGATGGGCTGTGATGAGCTGATGCTCCTGGGGGTCTCTGGGACCCCCATTGCCTCTCTGGGTGTCCCCACGCAGCCACTTTTATCCCCAGCACCCTCCCAAGCCCCCCCTGCCAGATTTGCAGCCGTCCCAAGATCTCAGTGGAACACTGGGCTGCCCTTGCTGGTTCTGGTGCCTGTGGATGAAGCCTTTGCACGGGGCTTTCCGCTCCTTGCTCCATCCCTGCACGCACAGCACGAAGACCTCCGGAGCAGCTCCTCATTCCCTTTGAATCTCTATTTACCAGCTCATATCTCCTGGTGAGGTTTTTGGGTTTGGGTGGTTTTGTTGTGTTTTTTTTTTTATTTTTATTTTTAGATACTATTCACAGTAAATATCCCCGACTTGAAAAAGGGTTGAGATGCACATTGGGGGAAAAAAAAAAAAAAAAGCCTGAGCTATATAAAACTAACACATATGTCAGCTTTCATCTAATGTCAATTAAAGCACCTGGTGTAAACAAATCATTAATATAGAGCCCTTGATAAAAGCTGCCTTTGCAGTGTCTGACAGCCACAGCAACCTCCCTTAGGAATAACTATCCCTGGTCTTTCCCACCCTCAACCCTCCCGTAACTGCTCGTTTGACAAAAAAAAGATCAGTGCTAACACGTGGGAGGCCTCAGCGTGTCCCCAGACCGCTGCTGAAAGGAAGAAATAATGCAAATACTGATCTTTTTTCAAAAATCTCTGGTGCCATCCCCACGCGAGAGCCCCCGCGGAGCAAAGACATCAGTGCCTGTAGCCCCACCCTGAAGATGCTGGTGGGTAAAAGCCAGACCCAAAGCTGTGCCCGAGGGGACAGAGGGGAAATTGCCACTGGCAACGAGATGCTCCCTGGGATTTCTTTATTATATTTAGTTTTTGATGCCACAGGTGCGGCAAGGACCGTCCTCCACCCACCTCCAGCTTCACCCCGCTGCATCGTGCCAAGAACCTCTTCTTCCCCATTAGGGAAATACTTGACAAAGACTGGATATAAATAATTCCTGTGGCAAAGTGCCACGTCTGCAGCCTCTTTTCTTTGGACATCCAGGGCAGGCGGAGGGTCAGCAGCAAACGGGGGACCAGCACCCACCACCTTTGGTGCCCCATCCCTGGAAGTGTTCAAGGCCAGGTTGGATGAGGCTTTGAGCAACCTGGTGTAGTGGAGGGTGTCCCTGCCCATGGCAGGGGGGTTGGCATGAGATGGTCTTGAAGGTCCCTTCCAACCCAAACCATTCTGTGACTCGATGACCGGTCACAGGGAGAGGAAACCTGGTGAGACACAGGCATAGACCCTTCATCTTTTTAAACTGGTTTTATTCTACACCATTTCTTTAGACAACATTCATAAAACATTAATTACAAAAATGTGCTAATATGGGCTAGGGTTGAGTTTTTTGTTTTGTTTTGTTTTGTTTTCGTATACCAACAATCAGAAATTCACATTTTGAAAGGACAGTCCTACTTTTAAGACACACATTCAAATACTTTACAAAATTTTAAGGGAATACAAATCGCTTTACAAGGAGCAGATGTCAAAAAAAGAACAAAAAAAAAAGGGAATAATTTTAGACTTCAGGGCTTGACTTCTGCATTGAACTGAGCGGCTGCTTCAGGCCACTGGTGCTGCTGATGTGCCCTGGGGTGCCCAGCAGCTCTGGGCACCTCATGGGACCTGCTTTGGAGCCGAGCATGGCTCCTGCTGAGCCAGAGCTGGGAGCACGGTGGAAAAAACAGGGGTTGCAAAACTACCGATGGTGCTTGCAGCCCTTTACGGAGCCTTTCCAGTGGGCACGGACACGGGCATCGGTGGGGTGAAGCAACTCATCCCGCCCCGAAAACCCGCGGGCAGGATTTTTTCCATCGGTGCTGGAGCTAATGCTGATGGGGACGGCCCTGGACAGCAGCAGGGCTGGGAAAAGGCACAGCCTGGGATCCACTACCTGGGGGGGACGACACGGCACCACTCTCGGAGGTCCTCTTTTAAAAAACAAGCTGTCTGATGATTTACCAGAAACGGCCAAAATTCAAGCCTCCGCCCCAGTGCTCTTACGCGGAGTCGGTTCCAAAATCCACCCAAGCTGAAAGCAAATATTTGGCTTCATCCTGCTGGATTTCAGGGTGGGGGGAGCGGGGTAATTTCCTAATTGCCCTCAGCCTACCCCAAAACAAAAGTCCTGCCTGCGGCTTTAACGGGTTCAAATGGCTGAAACGAGAGATGCTGGGAAAGCTCAGGTCTCGAGAAGTCGTGTTCTTTCCCGAAATGATTTGATTGAAAGCGCTCGGCAGCCAAACCCCCCGCGGCATTCCGACAACCTCGCTGGCACCGACCGAAAACGGAGCCTCGGCGCTACAGGAAACAACCCGTCTCATGCACCACGATTAAAAATATACAAAAAAAAAAAAAGAAAGAAAAAGCTTCATTCCTTAGTAAACCAGAGGCTAAGCCTTGTCTCTAACGCTACGGTTAAGAGCTACGCTCGCCTCGCCGGTGGGAGGTGGGCGTAGGGTGAGCGGTGGAAAGTGTGGTCCAAAACAAGGAGAAACTTTGGAGGGATGAAACCTCCTTCCGAAGCCGTGTTTTGCTCAAAACAGGAGGGACTGTGTGTCATTCCCCTCCTGCCTGGCCTCTGCCAGGAGCGGGGCCCCAAGCCCGTGCCGGCGTTTTGCCGCGGTGGCGGTGGGAGGAGGAGCCAGCAGCGTCTGCCCTTGGTGTTTGCGAAAAAAACCCACCAAAATACCCCGAAAAGGGGTGGTGCGGGATGAGCGCGCCAAAGCCCAGCGATGACCTCGATGTCACCAGGGCTAAAGTCCGCGGAGCCGCCGTGCCAAGCTGATAAAGCGCCCGGAGCCACGGGGACACTCACCCCGTCCAGCGCCACGGCCGCTCTCCTGCCAAGGGCTCCCAAAAAGACGGGAAGCGGCTTTAGTTCGGAGCGTTGCCGGTGGAGCTCCTCTACGGTGCCGGCTCCATCCCCGACCAGCATTACACAGAGGATGTTGGAGGAGTATTTAAGGAGCACTTGTCAATCACGTCATTGTCCCCAAAGGTTACACAAGTAGCTGAGATTTAACCAAAAGAGCCCGAAACAGCTGCCCAGGGGTGGGTTTTCGTGGCAGAAAGGCAGCGGGAAGGGGCTTTGCGGAATTATTCCCATTTTTCGGTTTCCAACTGGGTACGGAGAGGTGAACTGCACCAGTGTGAAAATTATTGAAGCTAAAATAACCGAGGTAACCCCCTCCGACAGAACTCTGTCGGTACAGAGGCATGTGAAAGCTGGTTTGCAGTGATGGATGGAGGCACGGCAAAGGTCCCAGCTGGATCTGACCCCCTCCACTTCGAGCAGATTTGGTCCAAGTTCGCCTTTCTGCAGGTTGTTACTCTGAGGAGCATTTGGCCACTTACAGATGGAGATGTCACGGGGGTGAAAATCCACCCTAAGCCTCCTGAGATGCTGAACCAGAGTGATCTGAGCATAGGTGAGACCCTCAGCACCTATGCTCGGGGTCGGGGGGGGGGGTCAAACTGGGCACCTCACTCAGTGGGACCGAAAAAAAAGAAAATTAACAAAAAAAAAAAAAAAAGGAAAACAAAGAAGAAAAGAAGAAAAGACAATGACTTGGTTTTTTTGAACACCCTCAAGCTAAAGATTTCGAGCGGTCGCCCCAGCTGAGCCCCGAGCAGGGCACTGCCGGGACACGTCCCGTTCTTGCACGCGCCCGCAGCTCTCCCAACACGCCAGGGAAGTGGGAGAAGCTGCTTCGTCCCCACTCCCTTCCACCCCCTTCCCACCCCCGTGGGACCTGACCTGCTCCCGTGCCCTCACTGCCCCCCGAAAAGGGCCGAGCCCGGAGCGTCAGGCTCCACCTTCCCCTTCCAGAAGAAGGGAGCAGGGCAGGAATCATAGCCCAGCACTCGCAGGGGAGCTACAAGTTTTGGGTTTGCGGTTTTTTTTAATTAGAAAACTGATTAAAAGGTAGTCTTCACCCCGAATGTTACCTCCCATTCGGCCGTCGCCCACCCAAACAAGGTCATGGATGCACTGGGCCAGGATGAGCGGATCCCGTTGGGAAGAAACCAGAGGGGTTTTAGGATGAAGCTTTTTGCAATGGGTAGGGACCTATTTGGTGTCACAGCACCGGGCTACAACAGGCTAAAAGAAGTTTTGGAGACCAATGCAGTTTTTCCCAGTTTACAGATGCTCAGATCGCTACAATCCCACCTCTCACGTGCCACGAGCCGGCAAAAATTCTTACAAGCTTTCCAATGCCCAAGGGACAAACCAGAGGAGCAGCAGCAGCACTTGGCTGATGAACAAACCCCAAAACACTCCCCTTCATGTTGACAGACTGCTCCAACCTCTGCCCTTCCCGTTCCCATCCGTGTGTGCAGACAAGGCGAACCTTTCGTTGCTGTCGCTCAAAGGCACCTTCGCCGCTGCGGAATTCACCCTTGTCTTGACCAAGGGCAGGATCCCAACCAGGCAAAGATGCTGGGAGTGGTTTTGGGAGGCTGGTACCAGCAATTGGGCTGGGAGAGGATGAGGGGTGGGTTCCTTTGACCAAACTCGGGTGGCCCATAAACACACCTCGTATTTGGAGCCGTAGATAATAAGAGCTGTAGGCAAAGACCCAACATTTAGGGAGGGTGAACGTAGGTACCATCATCCCTCCTGGGAAACGTGCTGGCTCCCGGCTGCCGCAGAGCCGGTTGGACGCCGCTGCAGTGTCAAGCACCCATCGCACCCAACGCCGGCTCCTCCCGCGGCAAAGACCTTCGCGGGCAGGTGGAGCCTTTAAGGCAAGTGGAAATCTGTAGAATTTGGGGATTTAAACCATAAATGGCCTTAAGGACCAGAGAGGTTTTACCACCAATGAAGTTTCCCATGAAGCTGGGTGCAGCCGTGGGTGGGCTCTGCCATGCAGCCGCTTGCTCAGGCCAGACGTGGGCTCGAGGCAGCTCTCCTCATTCTCTTGTTGGTCTGAAGGAGTTACTCCTTGAATTGAACCCCTCATTAAGGTCAAAAATACAATTTAAAGAACTTCATCGAACTCTGATGCGACTAAAAGCCCCAAAACGAGTTAACGGCGCGATGTCTTTCCGTCCTTCAGCTGTTGGATGGTTTTGGAGATGCCCCACTGCCAACACTCCCACCTGAAGAGCAGCCCATTCATGCCCTGCCCTGGGCACATCCCACCGGCAACGAAGTGTAATAACGGGCACAGCAACGCGTATCGAAGACAGAGACAACCGACCGTTCTCGTTTTATAGCCATAAACAGACACGTCACAACACACCAGTTAATTCTCCAGCTCAACAGAGACAGAAGGGCCACAAGACCACGAGACCTTCTGACGAATCAGCCAACACAGGTTAAAAACAGGACCTGAGGGGCATGCGGGATCCTGAACCTATATACAAAGCTCCCGCCGCTGCCCGCGGGACAGGTCCCTCCACTGAACCCAAACTTCCACAGCAAAGATTTGGTCTTGGTGCCAACAAACCCCCGGGGACCGAGGGGCGATGCCCAGGGCACACGTCCCTCTTCAGGCTCCTCAGCTTTGAACGGCAGGGGAATAAAACGAAAATCCAATGAAGGATGGCTTTGCACCCAGGATGAACGTGAGCTCCGTTTCTTGTTCTCTCCTGGGTTATTATTCCCAGGAAAAAGTTCCCTGGTCCCAGCCACTACCTCATTTCCACGGGGACCTACAGGGCAGGAGGACATCCCTTGCTCCGTGCCTCACTCATTAGCAATGCCTGGAGATGATGAACTCCTACCCAAGGCTGAGCTCTGCCTTCGCTCTGGGGACCCATCACTGGGCCATTTTCTTGACCTCTCTCCCTTCTTCCCCTCTCCGGGGACGGCGCTGACCCCGCACCGGCTCCGCACGGCAACGCCCAGGCCACGGCTTCTAAACCCTTTGGAAACACTGGGCTTCCCCTCCCCATACTGACTCGTGGTTATTGCTACATAACATACAACCAGCCCCCGCCAAAAAAAGAGTGGTGGCACCTCGTGCCCCGCGCCGGCTGCATCCCCGCATCCCTGGCGCAGGGAAGCCGCCTCCCAGCACGGAGCAAACCCGCGACGGACGGGGCTCTGTCCCGACCCTGCCTGCCTCGACACCCCGGAACGCCCGTCTCAGCGGCTCACCCATGGTTTTCCCTCTTCCGCGCCTCCGAAGCCCCATCGTGAGGCGCTGGGTGAGAAAATGGAGGCGGAAAGTGGCCGAGGGACCCACTGGTCTTGGCCCCGCGTTTTTTTTTAAGGCATATTTTTTAGGAAGGGCGTGCTCCCGCGTGGCTCCGTCTGATGAGGGCGGTAGGACCGGAGCCGGCCGAGCTCCCCGTGGTCCCAGCTGCAGCTCTGCGTGGGAGAGCAGTGGGAAAGGAGGAGAGGAGAAGATGAAAGCGGGACTCGCCGATGGTTTATTTGGTTTATTTTCCTCCTTCAGCTCTACCGGCTCCGAAACAGCCTCCGGTGCTGGACAGGGAGGAGACTGCCTCGCCGGGACGTGGCAGCGGAGGAGAAGGATGGATGGCTGCAAGGTTCAACGAGCTCCATCCGTGGCCTGCTTGGAAAAGGCGTTTATTAGCTGTAAACCTCTGTCGTGACACATAGAAAACCGGGAAGAGGAGCGGGAGATCGATCAAGTTTGAATCCTGGTGAGAGTTCTCCTTAGAAAAATGGTTAGAGAAAGGGGGAAAAAAAAAAACAAAAGGCGGCTTTGACATGGAAATTGTCCCGAAAAAGAGCCTTTCTGCTAGTTAAAAGCCTTTAACTAGAAGAACTTTTTGTGGGTTTTTTTTTCTTCCTTTACGGACGTAGTGCACCTGTGATCATTGAGAATTACGGTCCGTCGAGAAAAGGGCCTGTGCTTGGGCTACAGAGAGGCTGCTGGTGGCAACGGAGAGCGTCGGCGAGCGGAGGGGTTACATGGGCGCTTCGGAGGCAGGACAGCCCGGCAGCAGCTCCCCGTTCACCACCGCCTCCGACACCAGCATCTTGTCTTTGCCCGAATCCAGCCGCTGCTTCTTCAGCATCTTCTGATGGACCAGCGGGACGACGGAGAGCACCAAGCCGCCGATGATGGGCGGGACTCCGGCAAAATAAAAGGCCGCGTCGTAATTCCCAAAATAATCATTGAGGTATCCTGAAAGAGAAGAGTGACGGCGGTTACAGCCGTGTCAGTCTAAGGACCAACTCGTCTCTGCTTCCACCACCAGATTCGGGGAGATTTGGGGTTTTAAAACAATCTTTTTTTTCCCCAGCGCGTTCCTTGGGAGTTTTTTGTGCCCTGGATTAAAGGATGTGCGTGGCCAACATTGTGTAGCGAGGAGGTCAAGAAGGAAAGTCTCAGCCATCCTTCCTATTTAATCAGACCAGGGCACAATCAGACACATCCCAAACGCAAGCTGAGACAGAGTTAAACAACCAAACGTTTCAGGAGGATCTTCCTAGAGCCTTGGAGGCCAGGAGGTGATGGAAAAGCAGGCAGGGGCTGTTCCTCTGCTGATTGCCTCCGTCTGGAAGCCCGGCTTCGCTTACGGATATTTTATCTACATGGGGATGTCAGCTGAAAAATACTTTGATTCAACAAGCCAGGGGCTAAAGGTACCAGTTAGCCATCAGCCCCCTGGTATCTAACAGGACTTCTAGAAAACTCATATCTGTCAATTCTTAGCTCAGCTTCCAAGAGAAATCAGTTAATGTGATCTTGAGTTGCTCTCGCTGTTCCTCTGCTGGCCACTTTTCATCAGCCTGAAGAAAGGCCCTGAGATGCTACAGGACGTAGCACGGAGTGATGTTACACCCGTCCTTCAACCCTCATGCGACAAAATAGGCCAGAAAATGCAAAACCGTATGTCGGCTCTCATGCCAAAATACCACCACGGGTGAAAGGTTCTACAAGCATCTGCTCCCTCCCAACAGCTGGGTCCAGGTCCGGCACCGTGGCTCTACCAACCTGCTATCGGCGTACCCGCGGTCATGGGCACAGCCATCAGCCCCATGAGGTACCCTATGGCCTGGGACGCCTGCATGGGCCCCACCAGCTCGAAGGCGATGGGGGCCATGATGGTGGTGAAGAAGCCATCGCAAAGGCCAAGGAAGAGGCAGATGACAATGACACCCTCGAACCCTCGGCACTGGGGGATCATCATGCACAGGATGCCCAACAGCACGAAGGACGCGACCTGGGGAGACAAAAGTGAGCACGTCATGGGGTGTGGGATGAGCGGGGATGGGCAGCAGGACACATCATGAAGATGACATTGAACAGGTCAACGATGTTGCCCCCTCCTCTGGACCCAGCAATGCCATCCATCCTCTGCTCTCGTCTCAGAGAGGCCCTTAAGAATAACCTTTTAAGAAGCTTTAGGAAGGATTAGCTGCTGGATTAGCTGCTGGATCTCAGCAGTTTGTTCTTCAGAAACCACAAGAAGGTGAGAGAGTAACCAGCAGTTGGGGAAGAGTCTGAACCACAGAGTTTGACTGCTGAACGGACACCGAGACCTCAGGTCAAGTGTGTAACTTCTCCGTACACCTTTTACAATAAATTTTCTTCCCTGACAGCAGACGAGGGTGCCAGTTAATGGTCGGTAAAGGGTCTGCAACCCCTGGTTGACAGTGACTAAGCAGAGTGTCCACACTGATGTAGAGGTGCCGACCTGCAGCGGTGCGCCAGCAGCCACGCAGAGGGTCGGACACAACGTACCTGCAGGTAAATCTTCTTCAGCCCAGGAATGCAGTCGCCAATGCGGCCCGAAACCAGGCGCCCCAGCCCTGACATGGCCCCCAGGCAAACCAGGAGGATCCAGTCCTTCTTGGTTTCTTGAAATCGCTTCTCCACGTATTTTACCTAGGGCGGAGGGAAGGACGCAAGGACATGAACCCGCAGTAAGTTAATCCCTCTCCTATCCCAAAAAGCAGAGGGCTCGTGGCTTTGGGGGTGGTTGCGAGACCCTCACGGCTGCACCACGCTGACCTGCATGCACTGCCTCCACCCACCCCAAATCCAACAGCCCCCTTCTGCTACCAACAGTGTCTTCTGGAGCTGCGGGAAACGACCGCTCTGCCCACCCTGGCGCAGAGGAGACACAGGAGCACTAAAAAGGTGCCTCTTCCCATCACTGTTCCTGTTTACAGGACGTGCCTGCAACAGTGTCTTAGCTCCAAGGCTTTTGGTGGCTCCATCCCTACTGCCCATCTCCACCTTCCCACCTCCTCCTCGCCTGCACGGAGAAGCCCTTTCACCCCGGGCAAGGAGACCTCCCTCCCCTTCCCGTCCCAGCCAAGGCTCTCACCAGGTTCATGTAAGGTACAAGATATCCCAGGACAGCCGTAGCGATCCCAAAGGCCCAAATCCGATAGGTCTTTCTCCGGAAAACCCTCAAGTTGAAATACTTGCGCGTCTGGGCCCAGCACTGCTGCCGCACACTCCGGCTGCCCAGCTTGTCCTGCCCGTCGTGCTGAGAGTCACAAGAAGGTGGCAAGATGGGCCGATAGGTCAGGGACAAGAATATCTGGATGAGCATTAAGGCACTGAGTACTTGGAAAGTATGCGCCAGCCCGATGGCCTTCCCCACCATCTTCAGGAAGAAGGGGAGTGGCATGGAGATGAGGCAGCTGCCGCCGGCCACGATGCCGTTGGCCAAGCCAAGGCGGCGCTTGAAGTAGTGACCAAGGATGACCAGCGAGGGCTGGAAGGCGAAGGAGCTGCCGCAGCCAAAGAGGATCCCGTACGTGAAATAACGAACTTCCAGAGACCTAGTGGGGGAAAAAAAACCAAAACACAACACGTTGAGGTGGTTATGTTAGGCAGAGGTAAGGAAGCCTTCTCCTCCGCGGTCCTGCAAAACCTGGAGTCAAGAGCCAGGTCTCACATGCCACAGGTGCCACACAGACAGTCTGACCTCGAGGAGCTTAGTCCCTCACCAAAGCAGGGATGATCCTCGGTTCACAGCTGTCACGTTACATCTCCAGGCATCTCCTGGGGAACGCTCTCTGCAAAGAGGAGCAGGCAGCAGCCAACCTGCCCTCCTTGGGAAGGCGACCTAACTTGGATGGGTTTTAAATTACAGCAAGCCAGACTTTCTAAGGTAGGCAGGGTGGGTTATTTTTAGCTAGAAATCCTTTTCATCTTTTTTTTTTCCCCCCACTGAAAGGACTAATTGAAAAAGTTCTGCACCCGGTGTTTGAAAGCAGAAGGCACCAACTCTGCTGGTTATTAGGCACGTAGGAAGGGAACAGTGTGTTTCTGCCCAGGCTCCAGGTTGCTTAATTAAGTTCTTTAAGCTCCTCTGGGAGCTTCAATCAGATGGTTAATAGACCTCATTTGTCCCTTACACTGGTGGCTGCACTCAAGGAGGGAGTGAAGTGGCTGCTCTACAGAAGAGGCGGAAAGTTCGGAGAGCCGTTTCCCAATTGCCAGCCCGGTTTTCCCAACAGAAGCGGCTGAGAAAGGAGCCTAAAGTTAGGTGGTGCAAATAACCCACCACGTTTCTCTCCAGACGAACGATTTTTTTTTCTTCATCTCTCTGCAAAACATTCAGCTGCAAAAGACTGCCACGAAATACTGCACAGGAGGAGAGCGCGATGGAAACGGTGGGGCAGCTCACTGGGCAAGCGACGCTGCATGAGGGCAGATTTCGATTAGATCTAAGGAAGAAATTTTTCACTCTGAGGGTGGTGAGGCACTGGAACAGATTCCCAGAGAAGCTGTGGCTGCCCCATTCCTGGAAGTGTTCAAGGCCAGGTTGGATGAGGCTTTCAGCAACCTGGTCTAGTGGAAGGTGTCCCTGCCCACGGCAGGGGGGTTGGAACTGGATGATCTTGAAGGTCTCTTCCAACCCAAACCATTCTGTGATTCTTCTTTACTCCAATGCTCAGAACGACTCGTGAAATACTGAGTGTGCTCGCAAAGCAAGCGAGAAGACAGCAGCCCACATCCAATGGAGCAGTTTGAAGTTGAGAAAACGTTTCCAAGGACATCATTTCTTCCATGACACGCTCCTCTCCTCAGCTAGCCAAGCAGAACGTGCTTGCCATACCCAACGGCAAAGACAAATGACTGTCATGAAAGGCAACTGCTGCTACTCCAGAGTGAAGCCACATCAGAAACCCCTTCCACCGGAGCCAGGCAGCAGCTGGGCTGCGCAAGCTGTCTCCAACCTCCCACGCACCAGCCTTGGCCATCTCAGCTGGGTCACGCCAGCTTTGGTACCGCAGCTAAGCTGACGTGTTGGATAAGCGGAGACGAATGCCGCAGTTCCCATCTGCTCCCCGTCGACGCTAAGACACCCCTGCATGAGCAGGGGCTCCTTTCAATCTTGCTTCTTAGCCAGGATTTCCCACCCAGCTTGCTGGGAATCAGCCAGCTGCTCTCTGGTGGGAAGGGCAGCATCGTCTCCCTTGGATAACAAGGTCTCCCGTGGATAATGACATCTCCTGGGACAAGGAGCTCTCCCTCCGACGCTGCCTCTTGCTTACAGCTCACAGTCAGGTCCTGGTTCAGTCCCGCTGCCAGAGGTTCGGGGGATTTCTCTCTGCCTGGAGAAATCAGGCAGAAATTGGGGAGGGGAAGGAGAGGCAGATGAAAAGGGACTCAAACCCCACCACCAAATGCTTAACAGTGCAGAAGAAGAGGGCTGGGAGGGCATCTGGGGAAGTATGAAGACAGCTCTGATGAACTGGCCATCACCTCCCATTCCTCACGTGAAAACATCCCCCTTAAAACTGGAGAGAAGGGGAAATCTTGACACAACTGGGATTTCTCTCTTCTTGAGGGCGCATAAGATCAGCATTGGCTCCAGGAGCGCAGGAGACATCCCGGTGCAAGGCAGCAAAGAGAGGAAAAGCCTCACCTCAACGCCAGCCAGAAAACCTCAGCCTTGCCCAGAGCTCTGCCTTTCAGCATCTTCTGTCTATTTACTGGGTTTTGTACAAAGTCCACCACACTTTGAGTGCCGGAGGCAGCGAGCATGAGCAGAGGTGGGTTTGGCTCAGCTCGGTGCCGTGCCAGGAGCTGCTGCTCCTCCGTTTGGTCAAAGCAAAGCCATTTTAGAGAAACCAGGAGATAAAGGGTTGATTAGCCCCGATCCTGAGCCCACCCAACCCAGCCTGGGTCCCCCTTTACAACAGCAGCTCCCTTTGCTCCGGCACACGTAGCCCAGCCGGCGCTGGGTGGGTCGTCTCCAGCTGTGGCTGTGGAGGAGCTGGCAAAGGGGGGCCAAAAAAATCAAAATAAAATCCCCTTTTCCATTGTTCTGGGTGAGCAGGAGCCACTAGCTTTGAATTTCAGGACCGGCCTT
The DNA here is from genome assembly GCF_009769465.1 of Tauraco erythrolophus. Classification (NCBI taxonomy): domain Eukaryota; kingdom Metazoa; phylum Chordata; class Aves; order Musophagiformes; family Musophagidae; genus Tauraco; species Tauraco erythrolophus. The sequence goes on from NC_141477.1 coordinate 21,870,302, forward strand.
CGCCATCCAGATGGAACACTGCCAAATCCCGCAGCCCCGCTGCTCTTCCTCCAGCCCGGCCGCGCCGAAGGCAGCTTCCCTCGCCGCCGGCCAGCTGCAAAGCGGCTCCTTTCTCCCTAAAAAAGCAGCTGAAGGAATGTGAACCGAGAGCGAGAAGGCAGGAAATAGGGATTTCAGCTCTGGAGCTCTCCTGGAAATAATATTCTTCTCCGTTTGTGCTGTTTGCTTTTTTTTTTTTTTTTTTTTAAGCCCAACACAAGAAGCCACCGGCAGCGACGCGGTGCCAAGAGCTCTTTTTCTTTGCACAAACATTTTTTAGCATCCCAAAGCCCCTGGGGCTTTGCAAGGGTGCTCAGAATCTGCCCCCATCCCACCCCAGGGTGATAGGGGTGCTCCTGCAGCTGGGCACCCATCACACAGCACATATCCAAGGGGATCCAGGGTTGGGGCAAGCATGAGGGTCCCGCTGAGCAGGGAAAAGGGAGCCGGTGTCGAGTGGGCAGGAAGGAGCACGGCGTAGGCAAGGGGCCCTCCGGGAAACCCGTGTGTATTTGCTTTCAAAAAACTCACTCCTTGAAGCATTTTAATTGAAACAATATTGATTTTAACCGAGATCCAACCCAAAGCAATGTTTTTATTCAAGACGAGCTGGGGCAAACGATGCTTTGGAGGGCGTCTCCGTGGTGCCTTTGAGGCTCCATTTAACAAGCGCTGCACAAAGCACCCCAGAGGTGACCTCGTTTTGCTCCAAAAAAGATGCTCCAAACCCCATCTGGCTCCCCCTCCCTGTCTGCCCAGCACGGAAACCCCTTCTTGCCAGGCATAACCCATCAAATATTATTTTAAGCATTACTTTACTTCCAGCACCAAACGGGAAGCCGGTTGCAAAGGAGAACGGTTTGGTCCACCAGCATCCCTTTGGAGCTGCGTGTGACAGACACGCCAACATCGCGCTGCCTGTTTTCAACACCAAACAAAGGACTCGAGGGCCGAAATCCCATAAAATAAAGTCCCTCGCCCCGGTAAAATTCACTCTCTTGTCATCCAAGGGCAAAAGAGCAACTTGGTTCGACTTGGAGAGGAACAGGCTGAGCGCACGTGGACTGCAGGTGGGCTGGAGGGATGCCAGGAGACCTCCCATCTGGATGGAAACCACCGGCTCTGCCCCAAAAGGCAGCGGCACGTGTAGGCAAGGGGGGGTTATCAGGGAAGAGTGAGGAAGAGGAGGTCGCTGAGGAGCTGGACGACCCCTCTGCAGCCTTACTTGGTGAAGGAGCTGGAGAGGAGTCCGATGAAGGCGATGGCAGCTCCCGAGGCTGCCGTGGTCCTGCAGCCGATGCGGTCGGTGAAGATGCTGACGATGGGAGAGCAGAAAAAAATCATGCCCATGGCCAAGGAGCCGACCCATGCTAGGGAGAGAGAGAAGAAACGCGACAGTCAGGATGGGACATCAAACAGGCGCCAGAAGGAGGACAACCAGGCACCGACTCCAGCTTTGGAGATGTTCTCGGTAGAGAGGCAGCCCCACCGCACCGTTAATTAGCAGCGCAGCTCGTAAATAACACGGTTACCGCTGGCGTCATGCCAGCTTTGGCTACGAAGAGTTTCGTACCTTTGAGTTATGGCTTCACATTCCGGGGTACCGCGCTCATCCCTCGTGGCTCCCCAGTGCCAGGACCAGTCCCGCTCCCCTCGCCCCACTGTTGGTGGGGGCTCCTCGTCGGAGGAGACCCACGGGTCGTGCCACCTCAGGGCGCATTCCCAGCCCTGCCAGGGATGGTGATGCCTATGGTGGGACCGTCAGCTCGTGTCTCCTTCCAGCCCACCCCTGGAGACAACCACTGGCTGGCTGGCTCTTTTTGTTCAGAAACTTTTATTATTTGAGATTATTTCAGCCTGTCATCTTCTCCCTACCCGCCACCTTCTCTCCTTAACGCTTTCTGTGGCTGTTTTGGGGAGGAAAGGTGGGCTTTCAAGAAAAGCAACACGGTAAGGAAAAAAAATCTCAGTCTACCCGCTCCGAGGGGAAGCACGAGGTGCTCCCAGCAGGACACAAGGCAAGACAGATGGACAGATGGACAAGGGGCTGCCAGCCCTACCCGGCACCCCACACTGACCCGGGACACATCCCCCTTGCTTTTTTGTCATTTCTTTTGCAGAGTTGTTTTTTTTTGCCCCCAAACGAGCACTCTGCAAACCCCTGTAGCGCAACCCCACACAATAACGACCCGTCCTTCGAGAGCCGTGAGATTATTTTCTTTTTTTTTTTTTTCAGAAAATAGCCAGGTCCCTTATTAAAAGCAAATGACATCTCTCCAACAACCTCTCCAACCTCTGCCTTTCAAAAGTGACCACACAAAGAAACCCTGGGAAGGGCTGACCCTTCCGAATTAATTACGAGTTCGCGAGGACTCAATTTAATCCCAAATCTCAATCCAAATCCCAATTAGGGCCACGAAGATGATAAGAGGGCTGGAGCACCTTTCCTATGAGGACAGGCTGAAAGAGTTGGGGCTGTTCAGCCTGGAGAAGAGGAGGCTCCGGGGTGACCTTATAGCGGTCTTCCAGTACCTCAAGGGGGCCTACAAGAAAGATGGGGAGAGGCTGTTCAGGAGGGCCAGTTGTGATAGGACAAGGGGTAATGGTTTTAAAATAGAGGGAGGTAGATTCAGGTTGGATATTAGGAAAAAATTTTTTACCATAAGAGTTGTAGAACACTGGAACAGGTTGCCCAGAGAGGTGGTGGATGCTCCATCCCTGGAGACGTTCAAGGCCAGGTTGGACGAGGCCCTGAGCAGCCTGATCTAGTTGGAGATATCCCTGTTCCTTGCAGGGGGGTTGGACTAGATGACCTTTGAAGGTCCCTTCCAGCCCTAACGATTCTATGATTCTATGATTCTATCTCCCTTAATATAACGTGGAGTGGGGCAATAAAAAGGAAAGCAGAGGCTGGGCGGGAGCGTGGTGGGACTCACCGGGGTCTGCTCTTGCCACCAGGTGAAATAAGAAAGGGGTGAGGGTGAAGACCCCCCTCATCTGGCTGATTTTCTCCGTCCTAAACACAAGGCACAACGGCAATGAAAGTCCTTCTAATAGGATGAGGTGGCACCGCTCCAAAGAGCCGTCCAAAACAACGGCGAGAGGGGCTGAGGGGTGCGTGGGAGGCCGGCCAAGATGGGCAAGGCTCATTAAACGGGATAATATACCTCCAGAAATGTTCCTTCGACTTCAGCCAAGGCAGTAAAAACGTTAGACGGCCCCGTCATGTTTGAAGTTTTGTTATTTTTGGAAACCGCTGTAAGAAACGCGGAAATAAAAGCATAAAGCAAAGCCTTAAATTTAAAGGGCCAGATTCGGAGCTTAATAACCCGGGGATTTACACGCAAAATAAGCAGGATCAATCTCTGGCTCCCAAAACACACACTCACCTGCCAAGATCAAAGCAAACCCGGGGCGAGATGCTCAGCGCCGGGCGCTTGAAAGCTCCTCCAGTTTTGGGTTTGTCAAAAGCAGATACGGCTCCATTAAAACCAATAAACAGCGACAACAAAAATAAATGAGAAATAAATAAAAAGAGCCCCGTGGCAAATTGCTCTACCTTAGAGAAAGGGCTCACCGCAAGCGAGGAATAAAAATAGGCTCGGGGAAGAATATCAAGTTAAAATTAGTAAGAACAATAGCCTCACTTCCAGAGCCGGGGTTTTGTCTTCCCAGCGCTTCCCAGCGGAGCCCCGGGACGCCGGGAGGGCTGGGCGAGCTCCAGTGCTGGAAAGAAACCTTGGCAAAATCGTGGGGGGCTGGAGAAAAGCGCCTTGGTCCCACCAGGATTCACACCGAAACGGCCCCCGGAGAGGGGGCTGCATGATTTACCCCCGTTTTCACACAATTTACCCCCGTTTTTCTTCCCAGCGCAGCAGCAGGTGATGTCCTTTCGCATGGGTGGGGGCGAGGCTGGAGGAATGCCGTGGCAGAAAAACCACAGATTGGGAAAAAAAAAACAAAAACAACAACAACAACAACAACAACAACAACAACAACAACAACAAAACACACAAAAAAACCCAAAACAAAACACAAAAGGGGTTCGGGTGAAGCATAGCCCCAAACCTGCCCATCCGGACACGGAGCCGGAGTCCCTGGATCCGCTCCAGGGGATGAAGGGTTTTATTTTTGGCGATCTGTGTAACGTGGTTTTGAAGTTTCTCCTGGATTTTTCCTGGACGTGAAGGGCAGAGGCAGCGGCTCCGGCGGTGGAAAGCAGCCGGGGTTGAACCCGCCCGAGGCAGGGCTCCCCGTCGGCAGCTCTGCCGATGCTGGAGAAGTCCCAACTTGATTTAAAACCCACAGGGATGGGGAGGAAAGGAAAAAAAAAAAAAGAAAAAAAAAGGGGGAATCTTTGCTTCTGATTTCCAGAGGGTTTGGATGAGACAGTTAATTCCTAGCCCGGCCACACCTCGCAACCTTCTGTGGTTGATAACTCGGGCCAGATACTGAAGCACACCAAGACAAGCCCCCACAAGAGGCACCAAGCCTTATCGGCGGCGCGGCGCGATCAAGCAGATCCTAAAGGAAACGACGGAGCGAATCCGGCGGGAGACGGGGCTGGAAGGAGCTCAAGAGCTGCGCGGGACTTGGCCAGGAGTCACGTTAAGACTTGATGGAGTCGCGAGGTGCCGGGAGTCCAACCGCCTCCCGGGAGCTCCAGCCGGAGGGGCTGGTTTTGGAGCTGCTGGGGTGGGGACCTGGATGGTGGTGGCCAAGAAACCCCCTGGCCAAGGGATGCCTTTACAGAAACATCAAACCTTCAGAAACCACATTTTTAGTTAAAACAGAGGCATTTAAAGTACTCTCCTTCAGCAAGGGAGTGAAGATGACTTCTGAGCTGGGGCTGGCAATGTTAAAGGTGGCTCAACGTGTGGTGTCCCTCTCCAATGGCCACCTCCCGGCTGACCCTGCTTGGACCAGCCGCATCCGTGCCACCCTGCTGCCACCCACAGCCCCTCCTGAAGGCAATAAACCAGCAGCAGGTTGGGCAATAGTAGTAGGTAGCCAGAGCTGTCACCTGAGCCCAGGCCACCCACAGCCATGGCTTCCTCCAGACCTTCCTGGTGGTCCTGGGGATGCTCTGGGGTATGGGAAGAGCCCAGCATGGGGCTGGTGCCCCTTTGCTGGAGCAGGGAGGTTGGCCAAGGAGAGCATCCCACCAGCAGTCCTCTCACAGCGTGATCCAGCTTTAGCTCCAGCTAAAGCTCCGCAGATTGCTCCTTCCCACCTTGACTTAACATAAGACAGGCAAACTGTTGGCCCATGGCAGGTCCAAAGCAACATGGCCTTCAACACGGACAAGGGAACAGCGTGGCTGAAGATCTCCAAGGAAAACAGAGATGTGGGTAACATGGCCAAGCCGAACCATCCTCCCCAGCACCGCTCACTCTGGGCTCAAGACAGAGTAAAAAACCAGGGAGGTGACCCATCTGCCCACCAGCCCAACACCATCAAGCTGTGGCCACAATGGATCTGCTCTGGGGCCAGGCATGTGTCGGCCACCAGGTCCTCCTCCTGCCTGTGGGTGACAACGCTGCTGGGGACCCTGTGGTACAGGAGGACTGGCACGCTGGGGTCAGGACCTGCAATGGGGCTGGTGATGCCGAGAGGCCAGGGAGGGCTGTGAGCACCACGTCCATGTGTTCATGGCAGCAAGAGGTGGGCAAGGCCCCTGGGGTTGGTCCAGGCAGGTCCCAGACACCAGATCAGCTTCCTTTCCAGGAAAACCATCCCCAGAGGATGACAAGCTCCTTCCTTGCTGGTATTTTCCCAAGCAGAAGAAGGTTTCTGGGTATGGTGGGGCAGACCAAAGCAGGTGAGGAAGGTGAGAACCAGCAGAGGATCCGAGATGCGGATGCAACGCTCCCCCTGGTATTTAGCTCATTGTTCCAAAAAACATCATTAAAAAGTCGCACTGCTCAGTACTTGCGGCCGAGCCTATTTGTTCCTTTAAAACCGAATCTCCAGGGAGAGGGAAGGAAGGGACGTCGCTCTCAGTCGTGCTTCCCCGCTGACCCAAATACTGCGGGCTGGAGGGATCAAGGGCCAGGAGGTGACCTCAGATCCGCCGCTGGAGGAAGTGTCTTCCCTCGCTTCCCGCGGCTTCTCCCGCTCGCCCCGCACTGCCGGGTAATTCGCCTCCATCTCCCCGTCTGCACCGCTCCTCCAAGAAATAGCTAATTCCTTGATGTGCCTTTTCTGGGCATGGGGAAGCTCTGCTGGCATGACAAAATGACAAACCCCACCACACATCTTCACAGCCCTTCCCAGCCCTACCTGGCTTCCTTCCCAGGTGGCCTGGGAGCCCAAGCAACCTGGTGGTCCTGCCCACACGGCCATCACCGGGAAGGAGATGGCCGTAACCCCGACTCCGCGGAGCTAATGCATGCCACCCCCAGCACATCTGCAGTGAAAACGAAGCAGCTGTTTCATCTTGTGCCCTTAAAAAAGCATTTGCGTCATCCTCTTGCTTGCTCAAAGTCAAGCCTGAGATGCTCCCGACAGCTTGGCCCCATGTGCTCCGCATCCCCCACGGACCGAGCCCATCTGGGAAGGGTCAGTCAAGGCTTAAATAAAGGCAGACGCAAAGTGACATCTGAGGAGGCCACCACGATGCATGGCAGGAAGGGAAACTAAGCTAAAGAGCAGCAAATCCAAGCTGAGGAGCACAAACTCAAGCTGAGGAGCACCAAAACCAAGCTGAGGAGCACCAAAACCAAGCTGAGGAGTAGCAAACCCAAGCTGAGGAGCACAAACCCAAGCTGAGAAGCACCAACCCAAGCTGAGGAGCACAAACCCAAGCTGAGGAGCACAAACCCAAGTTGAGCAGCAGCTGGGCTCCTCTGAACAGGAGGTGGTGGTGGGGCGGTGCGGTGGCAGCCACCGTGCATCACGTGCAGCTAAAAGCCAGATAAACTCATTAATTGTATAGCAAGCCCTGCTTGGTACCATACCCTAAAGCTTCAGAACAAAGTCCTCTTTTATCAGGTTTGGCTGACTTCTCCCCCGCCCTCCCTTCTTTCAAAAACAATTCCATAACAGCCTGAAAATTGGAATAAATGGAATTATTCAGAGGAATTACTCAAGGTCAGGTCTGACTAAAGACCCTTTCAGTGTCCCATTTGTGGTGGTATTAGGACAAACAGGAACAAACGCGAATGTCGTAGGAGAAGTGGCAGCTACCATCACCGTGGCATGGTCCCATGACCACGGACAACTCAACAGCTTCTCAGAGACCAGACCAGTGAGTGTCCACTCAGTCTTTGCCATAGGAGACTTCAAAAAAATCAATTTCTAACTGGTCCAGGAGCACAGGGCACCGGAGCAGAGTTGGCTGGGAACGTGCTTTGCTTTAAAAAAAAAAATCACATCTCTCCTGATCGGGCTCTCCGTCTTCCCTTTCTCTCAAGGACTCAAGGGACTTTGAAGAGACGATGGCCAGGCCACCTCCTGTAACCACTAAGTGATAGATAGCAGCTTAGGTGAGAGAGAAGTCCCAACATTAGCTGCCCTGTGGCCATGTTAAGTAGAGATGGAGGCGAATCCGTGGTTTCGCTTGGCAAGCGGCAAGCACGGAGCGTTCGCCTGAAGTTCGCGCGCTGAACATCTCGGAGGAACTCAATCCCAGCCGCATTTTGCATCATTTCATTCCAAAACCATAAAATTCTAGCCCAGTTAGAGCAAAATGGTGTTGGAGCTCACGTCTGTGCAGCATCACATCCTCCCCACCCGCAGCCCAGCTCTCGCTCGGCCTCAGAGGCTCCAGAGCTGCTCCAGAAATGCAAATTCTTGTGAAATCCATCCAAAAGCAACAAGGCAGCATGTGCTCTGCAGCTGAAACCCACCATGTGCCCAGGCTGGGTTTGTTTTCTCCCCAGCACTCCCCTCCAGGAGGCCAGGAAGGTTTTTCTTCTCCGCGTTGCCTTCTGGCTTACAATTTTTGAGAGATGATTCACCTACCACACACTAAAGTTACCCAACAAATAGGAGCTATGGTCATAACAGCTTCATCTCAACATGGGCTCTCATCCACCATGGCCCATCCAGACGTCTTTCCATGACCTACAACCCTCGTTACTTCAATCTCTCCCCATGTTGGGTGACTCCAAGAGACATTGGATCAGACCAAGTTTGCCCATGGCCCATCTCCCTGGTTGAGAGACCCAGTTGCACACCCAGAGGGCACCTCTTGGGCTTCAACTGCTGTTGGCCAAACCCAATGTCTTCACGCAGCTCCTGCCCGAATGGACTGGCAGAGCCTCCTTGGTATTGGAAGGGAAAATAAACCACGTCCCAGGGATGAGCATCCGTCCCCTCCTTCAGCTGTGCCGACAAACACCTCTCCAGCCCCTGGCAGCGTTTTAATCCAGCAAATTTTATGAAAAACAGAAAAGTTCCATTTTAATTGGTGCAAATTCCCTCCTCCCACCCGCGGAGCGCCAATCTGTAATTAGCCTTTCATGTAAAACGATGTTTATTCCTGACGGGGTTTATCTTGGCAGGACCGCGCGCTCTGAAATGCGCACACATTTGAAGACTCAAACCCTGCATTTAATCCTCTATCTGCTTGTTAATCCTCATTGTTCCCAAGCCCCTTTTCAAAACACACCCACGGAGAGAAGAAAGTATTTTTATATATACATATATAAAAGAAAGTATTTATATATATATATATGATGTTCCAGCATCAGGAACACCAGCAGCAAGAGCAGCACCACACCAGCCCGGGGTCCAGCTGACCCCCTCCAGCTCCTGGCACTCACCCAAACACACAATGCCAAACCCAGGAGACCTTCTTCCTGATTTTTTCCATCTTTCTTTTTTTTTTTTTTTTTTTTGTAATATATGATTTTTCTCCCCAGCTGTGCTGCCCCTGGTGTGTCCCCCCTGTACTGTAGGCACTCGACCGAAGGACAGGAGCCCCCGTGTTTGTTTGGCAGCTCTACCACCAACAGTCCCCAACTCCATTTTGGAGAACCTACCCTGAGTGAGGCAACCCGATGGGGGTCAGACCTCAAGTTTCATAATTTCTGGGCTTAATTTGGAGCGATTTGGGATTTACACGCTCCTGGCACGCAGCAGCCACATCTACTAGTGTAGCAGCTCGGGGCTGGACCAGCAGCCCCCAGGGACCTCCCAGGTGACCAAAGCAGAATAGGTGCCTCCCCACCCCATCCAGCCCCAAGCACACAGCAGCACGGGGCATTGGGGCGAGTGGGGAGAGCGGGGGGGCTACCGAGGGGCTGCTCCAGGTTGCCCCATTCTGGGTGACCACATCGCTTCCAACAGGGCAATAAACACAATATGTACCTTATAAAATGAAAGGGAGAGTAAAGGGTCAGGGTTAGGGCTTGGGTTAGAGGCAGGGTCAAGGTCAGGGTCAGGATGAGGGTCAGGGTTAGAGTCAGGGTCAGGATTAGGCTTTGAGTTAGGATCAGTGTGAGGGCTAGATTTAGGGTTTGGGTCATGGTCAAGGTCAGGGTCAAGATTAGGGTCAGGGTTAGGGTTTGGGTCATGGTCAAGATTAGGGTCGGAGTTAGGTCCAGGATTTGAGTTAGGGCCAGAGTTAGGGTCAGGATTGGGGTTAGAGTCAGGGCCAGGGTTAGGAGGCCTGGCTCTCCTCAGCCCAAGGCACCTTGGCAGGTTGGGGTGTCTTCCAGGTCCCATGTGCTGGCTTCTCACCCTGTGCCCCGTGGGGAAACGTGGAGCCAGGCAAGTCCCAAGGCCGATGGCAATGATTAACTCTGGTGGGACAGTGTGGGTCAGTCGTGACCCTGGACGGTGGTTGCTGCACATCCAAAATTTTAAGCCTTTGGAAAAGCCATGACCCGACCAAACTTCACTGGGCTTTGACTATGATTAACCTCCTCCAGTCGCTTTATCTCCCTTTGGAGACCACCAGCACCAACAGACAACTCTGCAAGACACGGTCGCCCATCCAAGACAAGAACATCACGTTTGCAAACCGGGCAGGGAGGATGCAGGGGGTTGGGCATCTGTGAGGACATGGGCAGCGAGGGGCATCCTGCCAGTCGGTCCCAGCCTGGCATCGCCACTAGCACCAGAACTGGGCCAGCAGTGCCAGGGCACATGGTTGGCCAGTGCCAGACACCTCTTCCCAGCCCGGGACCCAGATGAATGCTGCCACTTTTGGTGGGACACCTGAAACCAGTGGACACGGGCAACTCCGCGTCCATCCCCAAGGGTGCCTATGCCCAGTGCAAACCCAGCACCGCAGCTGACATGGCATTGCCATCTACACGGCGATATCATACCCAAGACACGGCTGTGAGATCCCAAAAATCCCCAACATTACCCCAGGATGAAAGCACCTGGGGCATCCCAACTCCTCGATGCCTTGGGAGAAGTCGGGATGACTCCCGGCCCCCACTGGGAGGTAGGTTGGGGACCCCTCCCGAAACGCGGCTGGTGGCCCAAGTCTGCTCCATCCCTTGCGAAATCACTGGGCACTTTCCATCTCCTGCCAGCAATCCCGCCTGGGCTGCGTTTGGGAACCCTCTGCCTTTCACAGGGAGGCCAGGGTGAGAAGAGATGCTTTTTTCCAAGCTGGAAGAGACAGAAAAGCTTCTCTCTTTGCCAAATTTCTCCCGAGCCATCTTCTGTTTCCCATTAACGGCGAGAAGAAACCCTCCGGCCCGGGGTCCGCGTTCCTCCTGCTGCAACTCCCACGGGTGCTGGCCAATGTCCCAGCCAACAAGGAGAATTAAAGCCACCCGCCCCGGCTGGCCATGCCACAGGGACCCACGGAGCGAGGAACGGCAGCGGCTGGAAACCAACCCCCCTGCTCTGCTCTTACATCTCCCCCATGGAAACTTTTCAACTCCAGTTGCTGGCAGGAGCCGGGCTGATCCCAGCTGAATTCCTTCCACTTACCAGCAAATAAACAGCAGTTTAATGGAGGGAAAGAGAAAAACACCCTTTTTTTTTTTTTTTTTTTTTTTTCAAAGGGAGAACAAAGAAGCCGCGGAGAATAAATGGAGGTGAAATGTTGGGCTGGTCACAGGCTCATGAAGATCTTTTTTCCCTCCCGGTTGGGTACTTGACAGCCTTCCCTTTGAGTTAATTAAGGGATATTCAGAAAGAAAAATACTTCCAGCCCTTTGCCAGCCCTGACCATCAAGGGGAGAGACATAGCGCGCTTGAGACCAAACCCTGGAGCCATGGCCACAGCTCCTCCACTTGGACCAGACAGACCTGGGTGGCCCCGGCACTTAAACCACCATTTTTCAGGCACTGTGATGTTGCAGGTCTCCTCCCAGCCCTGCCACACTTCTGCCCAGCCTTTTCTCCAAACCCTCCAGTGATGGGAATCTCCAGCCTTCCCCTAGACAAGGGCTGGTCTTCTTGCACTCCAAGTATTTCTCCCAACCAACATCTTCCTTGCTGAAAAATTTCAAAGCAACACTTGCAACCTGTCCCTCACCGGACAGGGAGAACAGATTATTACCTTTTTTGCAACTTTTTAGAGAGCTGAAGGCAGTTGCACTCCTCTTCTTCAGCAGGAACAATCTCAGCTCGGGCTGATTAGATCTAAGGAAGAAATTCTTCCCTCTGAGGGTGGTGAGGCACTGGCACAGGTTGCCCAGAGAAGCTGTGGCTGCTCCACCCCTGGAAGTGTTCAAGGCCAGGCTGGATGAGGCTTTGAGCAACCTGGTGTAGTGAAAAGTGTCCCTTCCCATGGCAGGGGGGTTGGAACAAGATGAGCTTGAAGGTCCCTTCCAACCCAAACCATTCTGTGATTCCTTCTCTCCTCCATATCTCCCAGTTGACCCATCCCACAAGAGCCCTGCAAGGAGAGATGGCTCCTGCCACCCATGATGGCTGCATCACCCCAGCCCCATGTCGGGGCACCCCAGCCATGACCCACAATCCCCTGCTGTCTTTTGAACCCCAAAGGCTCTTTGGTGGTTGGGAGAGCGCTGGAGAGCAGGGCAGGGACCTGCTGGCAGCCTTCCTCCAGCGGGATGGGGATGGAGATGGCATTGGAAGAGCCATATCTCCCAAAGACCCATCAGCCAAAGCTGGGGTACCCCAAGGATGAGCAAGTTGGAAGAAAACATCCCTCTCCTTCCTCCCAGCAGCACCCATTGGCACTGCCAGCACTGCAGCATCCTCCCCCAACCATCCCCCATCCATAACCACCCCCTGGACCCTCCCAAGCTCCGGGGTGGAAAAACCACTGCGGCAACCTCAGCCTGAGCCCCCCTGGAGCAACCACCCTGAAAGGGCAAGCACCGGGGCAGCAGCGATGCCTCCCCCACAGCACGCAAGCAGAGCCACCCGCCCGAATATTACCAAAATATTTCAGTTATGTTACTTATTTGCTTCCACCTAACAAAGCCCCAATTTCCCCGAAGACAAAGTCCGCCCAACCCCAGACTACACACAGGGCTGGAAATATGAAAGGGGAAAATCTGGGTGGCAGCGGCGGCGGCTGCGGGTGCTCTTCCGAAGGGAGGCCCCTCTCGGGCTGCACCACTCGAGTTTTAAGTTATTTTGCCCCCAAGCTCTGTTCCCGAAGGAGGTAACATCTCCCTGCAACCGCCTCTTCCATCCCAGCTCTCCCACCACGCCGGTGGCTCCTCGGCTCAGTCCCAGCGCTCAGCCCCTGCCCAAACCCTCCCATGGTGCGAGGGATGGTTCGAGGCGATGGTTGACCGCGGTGGGGGATCCAGCGGGGAGTCTCCGCCGTTGAGCAAATCTCTTTAGAAATCAAAATAAAGGAAGAAAAGCTGTTTGTGAGCAGGTGGAGTAGAGCCTTGGAGCGGGCAGGAGATCAGGGCAGCATCCTGGGCTGCTCCAACCATGTCCGTGTGGCGGAATCGCTTCGTGGTGGAAGATCCAGGCTCTTCTCCTGATGGCCATTGGGAAATTATTTTCTCCTCTGGTATCAGAGAGCTTCCCCTGAGTTTCCAGCACGGAGACACTAACACCTATGGACGGTGCTCCTGAAGCCGACCGGTGGGGAAAAAAATCTCCAAACGATACAAGACGTGCATATCGTCATTAAACCAAACACCCAGAGGCCAAAAGAGTGATAAAATATCCATGTGATTTTAATCTCTCGCAGTTTTCCTACATTAAAGCACACGTCTGAGAACACCTGGATATCTCAGAAAAACAGACCACGCTGTAATTAAGCAAATCCGATCGCTAAAGGAAACCAAAGAACAGCAATATTTGATTTCATTTAATTATTTTCTTTTTTGCCCCCAACAAGAAACAGGTTCTGCCCCTTCTCCAATGCTACTCTTGGCCGACCTGCTCTCATTTGAAAGTCTCCCAGACGCCGGTGGCTTCGGCAGCCGCCCCGCAGTGCAGGGAAGGGCCAGCCCTGCCTTTGGAATAAAACCACGGCCCAGGCGTCGGGGTTCCCTGCAGGGGACGGTACCCAGCCCCGTGTTCCCCATCAGCATCTTGGGAAGGCAGCCCCGAGGCATCCAGCTCCCACCGATGCACCCCGAACGGGGATCCCTAACACATATACACACACATATATGTGCATATATATATGCCCGTGTGCACCTATGGCTATGCACATATATACATATATATTAAAAAAGCAACTGTCCCCCCAAGGCTTTAGCCCACACGACGGCCACGGGCAGAGCCACGCAATGTTTAACGAGCTGGAGGGGAACTGGGGACAGCCCGAAGCGTTTAAAGTGCCTCGGCAGCAAAGTGCTCCGAAATCCGGTGAAACATTAATGCGCTTCCGCGGAGAAATGCCTTCGCTTTTTGCTGCATCAAGGGCTTTGAAATCGGAATAAATAACAGGGCAGGTTAACGAAGGTTTCTATCGGTTACTGGGTAAGATTTGGTCCTCCTGCGAGTCACGTTTAAAAGCTGTAACATCCTGTCTCCGTGGCCAGGGAGCCTCCTCTTCCTCCCCACGGAAATACTGCATTTGGGGTAGGGGCAGGAATTCCAATCACCCTGTTTCCACAGGTGCCGGGCGTGGGATGCTGCAGGTAACACACGCCGCAGTCCCCGGGCTTGTTTTCAAGCACCTGAGCTCCAGTTTCTCCCATTCATGAAGCCCATCCATGCCCAGGGCAAAGGGAAGAGCAGGGGCCAAGTGGCCTCAGCAGTGTAGAGCTCAAGCATCCCGGGGTTTTGGGGTAAGGAGGGATGCGAGAGGCCACGGGCAGCCCCGGGATACAAAGCCACAAGCATGGGGTGGATCTAATCCTGCTGCTCATCCCAGCACCAGATCACAGAGATGTGCTGGAGGACACCAGCCCATCAGCTGCTCTGTGCTTGCACTGGGGACAGTCTGTTTATAGAATCATAGAACGGTTTGGGTTGGAAGGGACCTTCAAGATCATCCAGTTCCAACCCCCCTGCCATGGGCAGGGACACCCTCCACTACACCAGGTTGCCCAAAGCCTCATCCAACCTGGCCTTGAACACCTCCAGGGATGGGGCAGCCACAACTTCTCTGGGCAACCTGTGCCAGTGCCTCACCACCCTCAGAGTGAAAAATTTCTTCCTTAGATCTCATCTAAATCTCCCCTCTTTCAGTTTAAAGCCATTGGCCCTTGTCAAGTCCTTTCTGCTGGCCAAGGAGCAGCTGGGGCTGTCTCAGGACTGGGGCAGCAACCAGAAAATTCCTTCCCCCAAAGAAAAATCAGTGCTGAGGTACTGAGCAAGGACAGACACACTAAGGCGGAAGAAAACATGGGATGTTGAGCCCCATTTGCATCCACCGCTTGGCTTGACCTGGCCATGAAGCTTCAGAGTGTGGCGGAGCCGGGAGGTGCACGGAGGTGGATGGGAATGGGGTGATGGAGAAGCTGGACCTCCTCCTCACGCCAGGGCTCGGGGGGTCCAGCACTGCTGCCAGTGCCACTGGGCATCGTGCTGGTGCTGCAGGTGGGCTGGGCATCACGCACCGTCCACAGAGCCACGGAGAGGCTCAACCCTGTCTCGGTCACTAACGAGACTAACACCAGCTGCTTCTTGCTCGACCAGTCTGCCCATTGGGCTGAGCCAAAAGGGATTCGTTCCCCAGAAAACAGAAAAGGAGATCGCCTCGCCACCAGCCCTGACTAATGGGAAACCAGCAAACAACCTGCTGCTCGCACACCGGCCCCTCCATCCTGCTTTTTCAGCTCTTCATCACCTTCCCAAATTCAAATGCTCGGACGAAGCCTGAGCTTGGCCCCGGCACAGTCGGGTGACAAAAGCCAGGGCTACCCACTGCGAAACGTGCCAGTGCACAGCTGGGGGACCAACATCACCCAGCAACACCCAACATTTTGCAAGAGCTAATTCCTGCTTCAGACACAAGAAGAAACATTAAAACCCCTAAAGACATTGCTTTTTGAGTTTTTTCCCTCCCTTCCTTTTCATCTCACAACAAAAATGTAAGCAACCGGCTTCACCGAACAGAAAAACCCTCCACCGCCCTGCAGTAAAAACTGTTTTCAGCTTTTTCTCCGCAGTGTGTTTTGGCTTACGAGGCCGGTGGGGCACAAAGCATGGCAGGGGGTGTTGCTCACCAGCCTGGGCTGCAGCACCAAGGACACTGTTGCATCTCCCACAGCCAGGAGGAAATGGCCTGCCTCTTGTAGGCAGGGTCGGTACCTTGAGTTAATTAGTTCATTAGTTTCATTATCTTCAACTCAGTCCAGCTGGCTAATAATGATTGGATGCCATAGGGGGTACTGCAGGCAGGGCAGCTGGAAGACCTGGAGTCCAGGTGATGTTGTCCCAAGGGAGGGAAAGAAGCTCCAAAACCCAGATCGGGGCTAATTTTCTCTGTGGGTGTAGTTTGGGGTGGCAAGGGTTAAGAGGCAGGCGCAGGGGTCAGATCAGGACCTGAAGTGCCTCCACTCCTGGGCTGCTTCGTTGAGCTTTGGTTGATGAACTGAAGCAGGGCAGAGTTGAACAGCTTAAAAAAAAAAATAACCAACCCCAAATCTGCCATGATTTCTTAGCTTTGGGCAACACATTTGATTTTTGATGAATCTCCCTTAATAAAGGCCCTCTCCCAAAATGCAGATCCCAAGGGCCAGGCTCTCCCAGCTCAAATCCTGCGGCACTATCCCTTGTCCCCAGATGTCCCCTGGGTTTTTATCACTCTCCCCTGCAGATGGGACAAACGCAGCAAAACTTCAGTTCTTGGGGAGAAACCCACCCTGCACCAATATAGGTCTCGACAATCCCCATTTTCACAGCACAAAATCCCCGGCCAGGCCAGGCCGGGCAAGGAAACACCCCAAATCCCAACATCAGGAGCTCAGAGCCACCTCGACGGCCGCAGGGTTCCATGTGGACGGCGGGAAACCAGGACCCCATGGGTCAGAGACAAGCAGCGGCGACGCATCCCGCAACCTGCCGAGCAGGGCAGGAAGAACCTGCGAGGGATGGAAACCGCCTTCCCAAGGGGGAAAGGAAAAGCCATCCGGAACGTGGCCAACAACATCCCCATTGGTCCTCACCCTTTCCCCTCCCGGGCTGGTTTCTCACCGACTGCGGGCAAGCTTCCCTGGCACCGGTGTGCTTGGCACGGCTTTTATTCGATGCTGAATTGCCCCGTGGGTCGGGGACACGGTGGGGTACGGGCAGGAGGAGCCCCGCAAAGAAGCGCCAACACCCCACTGGGTTTCTTTTGAAAAAAGAAAATAAAAAACCCGCCAACACCACCAATATTCACTCCTTGGCAATGCCCTATCTCAACAACACTCTGTTATTATCATACTGTGCAATTAAGCGATAAAGCTGTAATTGCCTTATCTGATGGAGCCGGGCACGGCAGCGAGGCAGGAGCCGGCCTCTGCCCCGCCGTGGGTTGGGTTTACGGGGCGGATGGCATCACGGTGGACATTTTAAAGCCACCCTGTCCAAGAGCATCCTCCTGCTATGGCAGACAGACAGACAAACAGGAGCCCACTGGGCTTCCTCCAAACCCGGTGGCCCCTGTGCCTGCACGTCGCCCCGCTTCCATCCCCGCACACCACGGATGGCACCCAGGGAAGGCACTGGTGGCCTCTGCCAGCTTCTTGACCAGGAGATGGTCAGCTCCGGCCGGGATGGAAACACGTGGGAAAAAAACGGGCAGTTTTCAACCCGCTCTTCCTGCGGGAAGGCAGAAGCAGACGGTCGAGGGATCAAAGTGCAAAATCACTTTGCTGCTCCCCCAGCCCTCCCCGCATCCCTGCTGCAGCATCCCGGGGGGCAACTCGCGGCCACGCAGCCGGGAGGGCTCTGTCGCCGCAGGGTTCGGCACGCTCAGCCATACCAGCCGGATCGGGGCACTGGTTTGGGAGGAGGTAAGCCCAGTTCCCCAGCCCGGCGTCTCTGGGTGCAGCTCTCAGGCCAGTTTGGTACTTTCATTCACACGTTCGTCACCTCCGAAAGGTCTCTGATGGGCTATGGCACCCTTTCCAATAAGATCAGCTACGATTTAATTCGGGTTTTTTTAAAACTGGTGTCCCCTGAATCCCGATTCTTGCCATTTTTTCAAGTCTTTTAGGATTTGACCCCGCCAGCTTTCGGCAGAGCAGTATTTGCCGGCCTTAGGAAAAAGGCAAAAAAAAATAAAGCCCTCCAAAATCCCCCACGCGTGACCGTTTCCCAAATACACCCCAATCCGCCCGGCCCAGCGAACCCGCCCATGCCCAGCACCCCAGCCCAGAGGCCATGGTGAGGGACGCCGGGGCCGTGCCCATGCCCCCCTGGCCCATGCCCCCCTCCCAGGGCGAGCGGGCTCCCACCGGGGGCACAGCCACAAGAAAGGCCGATGCAAATCGCATCGTTAGCATTCTTTCCGTTTTAATAACCCAAGGTGTTACTAGCAACAGTGTTACTGATTTTTATCTCCGCAGCGCCTTTTAAGAGCTCCAATTTGTTTTTCTTGGAGATCTCATTTTGTTTTATTAAAGCTGACACCGAAGAGGGAAAGGGAAAGGAGACGTTCTGGGCCCAGCAGAAAAATATCCCGTTTAAACGCCCCGTATTATTTTCTTGGAATCGCATCTCCTTTGACTTTAATTAAGCTCTCCCCAGGCTCGCGAGCTTGGCGTGCTTGGCTTTCAGGAGAGTTTAATCCCAGACAAGCTCCCCCCACCCCCAGCGCTCCCCGCTTCCATAAACCATAAGAAAGAAACGGGGTTTTTGCTAAAATACATGGATTAATAGCTGGTGCACCACCAAGAACGTCTTGACGCTCGCTTTTGCTGATAGACCCAAAAAGCAGCTTTTCCTCGCTTATTTTTTCTCTCCGGTCGTTTCTGCCATTGCGATGCCGGGTATGGAACGGGGAGATCCGTCTCCAGTGCCGGACCGTGCTCCGTGGCTGTCCCGGCTATCGGTGGAGGCCAGCTCGCCCACGAGCCCAGCTCCAGCGGCCACGGTGCCGCTGCTGAGCCTTGTGCAATCAGGCCGGGTGCTGCCGTAATATCAATAATTAACACCCCCCCCCCCCCCGCCACAGCAGAAGCACTTCAGGATGATTGCAAAGTTAAACACTCCAAAAGTTGGGAAATCCCAGCAGGGAGCTTGTCTGGGCATCATCTGGTGCGTATCCATTATGTAATTACCGCCAATCTTTAATCACCGATGATTTATTTTTTTTTTTTCCATCGGACCCGATTCTGACGGTGCGCAGGAGGCACAGCCCTCCCTTACGGAGCCGCCGTCCCGTTCGATTCCCACCTCGGTGGGCTCTGGCTTTTAAGAAACGGGCTCCCACTCCTTCCCGCTCCCACGCGAGCACCACGGCACCCGCTCGCAGCGCCGGCCCCCCAAGAGGGGAGGATTTCACCTCCCTTATACGCACGCACGGGATCTGCGGGCGGACAGATTAAGGCCAAGAGCTTGAAACAAAACCTTTGTTTTAGTGCCTGACGCAAGATGGCCAAGAAAGGGGCTTTTGGGGGATGCTGCTGAGCCCCAGGGCGGCGGGGGCTGCGTGCCCTGCGGGTCCCCGCATGCCCCGGGGGTCCCCGTCCCAGCTGGCCCCCAGGGATGGGGTGATGGGTGGGTGACCGAAGGAGGTTCCTTCCTGCAGGCGCTGTGGGAGGGTTGTTTCTCGTCCCCGAGGAGGGCTCCGGCGTTCGCCCGGGGCGAACCCCAACAAGTCAGCCCATGCAGCTGCACGTGGGGCTCCCCTGCCCCCACAGCTGTGGCCCTGCTCTCTGCTCCGCATCAGGGGGAGCAGCTAAAAACCATCACTGAGCTGCTAAATCCAAACCCAGGGCCAAAAATATAAAAAAAAACCTCCAAAGACAGGGAGAAATAGGGTACGGTGAGCTCGCCTCCTCCACCATGGGCTTTTGCAGACCAGATGATCCCAAAGCAGTGCTGCCAGCAGCGCCGACCCCAAAACACCATCTCCATCTCGCACCGGAGTGCCTGCACTGGGACACTGCCCCGGGAGCCTGTAACACAGCAGCGTGGTGCAATGCTCTGCTGCCCATGCCCTGGCATGCAGGGATGCGGGGATGGGGTATCTCCAGGCTGGAGCTCCCCTGGGCTGGGCAAAGCCAAGACGACAAGGGGTGATGGGGCTCACGGCATCACCGCCATCATCTCACCGGTCCCACGTGAGCCCAAGAAGTTGATCAGAGCACCCTGAGCTGCTTCTTGCATGGCACAGCACGGCCACACCAAGCCAAACGGCACGGGGCTGCGAGCTGGCAGCTGTTCCCAACAGCCTTCCCCCAAACTTCACCCCGCTCCAGCTCTCCAGGGATGCGCTGGGGGTGGAGGACAGCTCTTGCATTTGTGGTTTTTTTAGGGATCAACAAATAAAAGAGGAAAAAGGGGGGAAAAAAAAAAGCCTAAAGACACGCTGAGCAAACGCAGGGCTGTGCCACCCCTCAAGGCTCTGCTCGGGAGGTTTGCGGTCCATGCGGCGGGCGGATGGCGGTGCAGGCAGGGCGCTGCGGGCAGCCCCGCGACATGTCCCGCCTGCCCCAGCAGCTGGCAGGACCTGTTGTACGAGGTGCCTGGGAGAGCTGGGAATGGCTCGTGCCTGCGAGCGTGTTGCAGCAATTCCCAGCACACGTCATGTGGGTTTTGCAACCGCCCCAACTGTCTCGGGGTGGATGAACGGAAAAGAGCCCGGAGCGAATCCAGTTCCTCAGCGCCCGCGGTGGGCACGGGCGATGGCATGGCCCCTGAGCAATGCCCAGCCTGGCACACGTCCCTCCCCTGGGCCTCTTTCCGCAGGGATCATCTCCTTCCCTCGCAGTAGGGAATAATCAATCCTTTGAGGAAGAGGAAGGGCAAACCCAACAAATCCCTGCTGTAATGGGTGCAGCACACATGTTATACTGGCGTGTGAGGGGGGTGCCTGTTCCTCTTGTCCCCCCCGTTGCCAGGTATGGTTACGCCATGGACACAGGCTCATGGCTGCAGAAAGCCAGGGAAAAGTGATTCCTCAGGGAAATCGCTGGCTGCAAGAGGCAGGTGCACGGCCACTGTCCCGGTCGGGAAAGACTGGTATCCTCCACCATGCCCTGCCCAGTGGCAGGAAACTCTGTGGGGTCATCACCCCAAAAAAAGTGAGTGGGAGAGACCAAGGTATTCAGTGATGCGCCACAAAATTCCCTACAGAACTCAGACACCAGCCAAAAGCGGGCGACCCCCCAGTTACTGAGCCGGGGTGAAGCCCCAGTTGTTTCTAGCAAGGGGAGGGGGACTGCTTTGGGATGGGGGGGTGGTGGGGGAGAGTAAGCAGACACGGCATCGACCCACCTGCCGCCGAGGTCCCTGTCAGCCCGCGCACGGCTTCGCCAGCCGCACCATCCCTCCGCCGCTGGCACCGCGCACGCCACGCCGCCTCGGTGCACATCCCGGCGAGTCACCGGGATCAAAAAGCAAAAGGTTACCCCGGCCCTACAGCGAGACGGTTCCGACTGATCCAAACACCCCCGGGCACAGTGGCTACCGGTGCCACCGTCCCACCGGGATGAGCTCCCCATTAGCGTGGCAGGAGCAGGGGTTTGTTTACCACTACCCACACCCCCAGCGGGAATTTCCCCCCGCTCTGCGCGCTGCAGGATACGAAACCAGCCTTGGGATGGTGGGAATGCAGGTTATTCCCCCTTCCCCATGCAGCTCCACGTCCACCCAGCCTGGTGGTCTCCATCACGCCACCGGATTTTGGGGAAGACGGCTTCAGACGGGGCGCCTGATGGTGCCGCCCCGCGAGCCGGATGAGCGCCGTGAAGGGACACGTCCGGAACACGCCGGATAAGGAGGGAGGGAGCCAGAGGAGCTGCCCCGAGGACACGAGGCGGGATGCTGGTGACAACGCCCGCGCCAGCTATGCGCAGCCGGCCCGACGGGCACTGCCAGCGAGGTCAGCGGCGCCTTCCGGCGACAGCGTTTCGCCCAACCTGATGGGTTAGGTCTATTTTAAGGTGCTGGATGCCAACCGTCCCGGCTGACGGTCGGCTTCCAGCTGCTGAGGGCTTTTAAGGGGATTAAAGGGTGACTCGTCAAACTCCTGGGTTTTCCCCAGAAAGGAAAATACAAGCGAGACCGGAGCATCTCCTTGGCTGGTTGGTGGAGGACACTTAAAAATAAATTAAATCCCACTAAACCAGCAATTGTGCTGGCTGAGAGGGCCCCTGCAGTCTTTAAAAACAAGAACCTCCCTTAGAAACAGCGCTCCGGCCTCCCGATAGCCAAGGTCAGGGACACGACTGCGTTTGGTTTGCTTCTCGGGCCGCTCTACCTCCCACGGCACCTCGTGCTCAGCTCGAGCCACGACAACCCGCTTCCTCCAAAATTCACCCCCCCTCCCTGGCGATCACAAGCTCCAGCTCCCAAAACAGTGGGAGCTGAGCCAGGGAAGAGCCCAGCGCTGGCACACCAGCATCCCACTCCAGTAAAGCTGGGAAAGCTGCGCGGTGCCTTTTGCGCTCCCCAGCTAGCAGGGCTGGGTGACAAAAAGGCTTTTGGGGGCTCTTTCTCCTGGATTTACATCCCCATCCAGGCTACGTAATATTGTTCATGACAGCGCATCCCTTCGCAGGGTTGGGAAATGTGGAGGAGGACGGGAAACCCGGATGGACATGGGGAAACCCCCAGGAACGTTGAGATCCACAGCACCCTCAGTCAACACATCTGTGAAATGGGACCAGCGCAGCTCGCTGGCAACTAATAAAGGTGCCAAATCCTGCGGATTTGGGCCAAGATGAGTCAAGAGACAGGAGGGAGAGGAGCCTCCCAGGCGCCAGCACTGGGCGATGATACCCATCACAGGTCTCAGGCATATCACTGGTTGGTAATTTGTATTTAAGAGTGTCGGTAAGAGGGCACTGAGCCTTCCCAAAGCCCAAACCAAACCCCTGGGCTATGTGCCTTTCGCTGCAGCGGGCTAAATAAAGTGTGGTTTTGTGGTAGCCACCCGTATTTGGTCTCTCCTAGGCCATGGATTATTGCTGAAATTTAATGGGGATCATTTCCAAGAACTACCTGCTGCGAGTTAGGCTCTCCTCGGCGTGTCCCATCTCAGCTCTGGGTGCTCTGGCCACGCTCACCCACCACGAGACTCTTGTCAGCCCGAAGCGTCATCCACAGCTTCTCCTCCTGATCTTTCACCACGACTATGAGCCCTGCAGCACCTTATTTTTTCCAAGAAACTCACTCTTCCTTACCAAGCCTCCGTTAACGATGTTGGAGGAAAATTGTCTTTTCCACCTAAGTTCACCTGTCTCAAGGATGTGAGGTCAGTGCTTGCAAAGAAATTCCCCACCAAAACAGATGAGGATTCAGGTATAAAGACGACATCAGCTATGCCTTGGCTGACATCACCTTGGCCTGATGGGCACAATGAGACACAACCAGCCTGGGGCGATGGTCCCGTGCACCAGCCCGGCTTCCCTGGGCACCAGGCGCTCCAGCAGCCTCCGCTTACCAGCTGGAGCAGGACTAAAAGGGGAAGCTGCTTCCCAGGTTCCTGCACACGGACTGGAGGATGCTGCTGGACACACGGACAAACAGAGGAGCCATGGCCAAACCAGATCAGCTGCCCAGGTCGTCTCCCTGAGAGCTCACAGCTCCCATTTCCAGCAAACCGAAACATTAAATATTAAGCAAAGAGAGTTAATCTATACCTGGGATATTGACACAAAGTGGAGGAGGGGAGCAGAAAAAGATAAATAAACATTATTATTTTTTTAAAAAATCAATGCACCCTCCAAGCCGTCCCGCCAGCGCTTGCCAGACCTCTGAGCACGGCACCGAAGATGCATTTGGAGCAACAAGATGCACAGAGAAGTGTCACCCTCCCAGCTCTCCCGGGTGGCCGGAGCATCCCACTGGGACCCTGGGGTGGCTGGGGAGCGAGCGGGACCTCCTGGCTGAGGGCAGAGCCCTGGGCTGGCACAGGCTCCCCGTGCGCTGCCCGCTCCAAGGCTGGCACAGCATCCAAGCCCTATGGACCCCTTGGCACCACAACGAGCCTCATACACCATGTTCATTCCCAGCAACGCTTCCAAGCATCGTTCCACCCTCTCCAGCAGAAACCGGTATTTTTTTTCCCGGCTGAGAGCTCACATGTATATTTATTTTTTTTTTTTATTCCAGTCTCAGCGATCTCCCCCCCTCAGTCCTCCACTCCCACCCTAAAGAAACAAACCTGAAAGCACAGAGTGTGCCTTGCAAAAGTCCCTGCTCTGGCTCCCCGCGGCGAAGGGGCACGCGGTGGTCCCGGCAGCCAGCCCGCCTCGGCCCCGCGCTGCTTGTTGACATATGGCAGCGCAGTATATTTCTTTAAACAAAGGATCCTATGCATTCGATGCATTGTTGGGAAGCGTTTGTTTGCAAAGCCTGACCCTAAACCTGAACTCCGCGGATCCTGCGTCTCTCAAGATCAAACGCCAGAAAACGTGACCAATTGCAACAAGAAATAAACCTTGATAATTATAGCCGTGCGCCTGGGGCGGCTAATTGTTTAGTGCACGCTAGTACCTGCTTTAGCATAAACATAACCCTATTTTTAAAGGGATGCCTGACCGCCTTACAGCATGGCTCCCCACTCTGCCTCCAAACCCGCTCCGTAACACAAACCCACCCCGCCAAGAACGGAGAGGAGATTTAAAAGCGGAGCCAAACGGCTAAGCGATACACCCAAGGCCGTGCCGAATGCCAGTGTCGGAGCAGGAGCGCGTCCTCGTCCCCTCCAACCTGCTCCTGGTCAGCAGGGGCCAAGGGGGACCCCGGGTCCGGGTGTTGCTTACAGTCAGCAGGAACAGACCGACGTCAGCAGACAACAGACAGCACCGGTCTTTTCAGGAAGGCCGTATCACTTAGCGATTGGAAAGGAGCTACAATATTTTCCTGATTATGTTTGCACGCAAACGAGCGCCGCGGGGAAATTATGCAACCCGGAGCGGGGAGGGGTGGGATGCAGGGAGAAAGGGCTGGAGGGGGGCCCCACGCTGCACCCCTGCTGCCCTCGGCCCCAGACAGCACAGCTGCAGCCCCCGAGGTCCCACGCTCCCCGCGGCACACGGGCTCCACCACCGCTCCCCTCCGCCGCCGGAGCCCCCGCGCTGTGATCTCCAAGCGCCGAGGCTGCACTCGGCTGGTGCGTCGCGCAGCGCAGGGGTTATTAACAGCCTCTTTCGTTAAGCACCCGGACCAAAATGCATATATTCGTCACCCAGGCAATTTAATTACCGAGCCCGGGTTCACCTCGCGTACCCACACGCCCTTCTTTTTCCAGGCCTCTGTGCGGTCATGGCCATAAATAAATAGATACAGGAAGCAAGAGGCAGATGCTGACTCCTACAACCTCTGTCTTGGGCATGGAGCCTTAAACCACCAGAACTCGCGGTATTTAATTTCTTTGTTACAGCTTCTACCTTTAGAGCCCTGCCTTAGGCTTTCTAGATGCAATCGCAGGGAGCAGGAAACAGAGAGCTCCGTGATGAGCTTCCTGAGGATCACACGCACACTCCTACAGCCCATCAATCACCCTAATTACAACCGGCCACACGTCCGCAGCTCTCTGCAGCACTCCGTTACTGCCCGTAATTACACAAGTGCATCGTTCTCCAGTAACAGGATCGCGGAGTTAATTTGCGATCCGTAGATGCAGCGGATCTCGGGACGCGGTTCATCTTGGCGCGCTCGTCGCCACGATCACCAGTCACACATAGCGGAGCGGAGGGGACGTGGGCAACACTGGTCCCCAAAATAAGACTCTCAGGTCCTCACCTGAAAGCCCCCCAGCACCGCCTCTATCCACAGCACACTCCCAACTTCGGTTTCCGACTGCTGCCCACGTCCCATCCAGAGTCAGGACACCCCTGCAAGTGGGTTCCCTTGATGCCAAGTGCTTGTTCTACCCGTCAGATAAAAGCAAAGCGGGCCATGGGTGTCCCATCACAGGGACGGGTACAATCTTCTCAGGGAGGATACCCAGACCTGGGACAAGGCTGGGCCTCCCGACACCAGTGTCCGTCACGGACCCGCTGGGACTGTCACCGCAGCAGGCTGGTGTCCCTCTGCCCGGGCTACTTCAACAGTGGGGTCTTTGCAGCGAGAAACGTCCCTTTTCTCCGTGTTAACGCTACGGTGTTGACCCTGGCTGAGCCTGTAGGTCCTACCAAAACACACAACTGGGTGCAGTTGTTGGGTCTTGCTATTAACGGACATTAACTACTCCAGACCCCGCACCGTGCCGATGTGAACATGCAGGCAGCGCTGCCAGACCTGCCCATCGCAGGTTTTCCCACCGAATGGCTCCGACCCGGAGGACGCGTGTCGGTGAGGCGGATGCTCTCCTGCAGCCACCCCCCAGCACAATCTCGTAGATAAGGCAGACAGAGCCACGCAGCTTGAAAAATCCGTCCCCAAACAACAAGAACAATAAAAAATACAGGGGGTGGCTCACACACACCAGCTGATTCACCAGCGTTGCCCTCCTAACTCCTAACCACGCCAAGCTAAGGGCACGCTTTTCAGGGGAATTACTTTAATCGAGCACAAAAAGGAGCTTTAGAAACACATGATGCTGCCGGAGATAAATACAGCCGAGACTACAGGGATGGAAGGGGGCAGGGAGCAACCGCGGTTCAACGCATCCGAGAAGGAGCTTCCAGCCCCGCCGGCCCGGTGCGCTCCGGGAGGCAGAGCCGGCCGAGCCGCCGCACCTTCCCCCGCCGCTCCCCCGCTGCCCCCGGCCCCGGCGGCTCGGCGGGGCTGACAGCTCCGCTCCTGCCAGCCCCGGCCCCCCCGCTACCCCCCGCTCGGGCCGGGGAAGGGGTCGGGGATCCCCGTACCTGTTTTGAACTCCAGCGCGGGGTCCTTCTCCCCTTCGCCCAGGTCGCTCTGCAGCATCATGTAGAGGATCCCGAAGGAGTTGTGGATGCCGAAGATGGAGCCGTTGCACCAGGCGGCGGCGAAGACCACCACCCAGCCGAAACCGCCTTCGGGGGGCTGGAAGGGAGCGGCGGCCCCGCTCGGCCCCCGCTCGGGCTCGGGCTCTGCCCCGGCCCCGGGCTCGGTCCCGGCCCCCGGCTCTCCCTCGCCCGCCGGCCCCTTCTCGCCGCTCTGCGCCATCGCGGCCGCGCTCCGGCCGCCGCCCGCCGCCCGACTGCCCCGCAGCCGGTCCCACATGCCCGCCGCCCCCCCCCGGCCGGCCCCCCCCGCCCGCCCCCTCCTGCCGCAGCCTCACTCCCCGCCTCCCCTCCGCCGCCTCCATCCTCCTCCTCCTCCTCCATCGCGCCGCTCGGCCCCCGCGTCCCTACCTGCGGCGGGGGCCGCCCACCCCCCGCCGCGCCGCTCCCCGTCCCCGCCCCGGGCCGGGCCAGAGGCGGGCGGCGCTTCCCCGACGTCGATCGCGCTCGCCGCCCGCCCGCGGGCTAAAGGCGGCCGCGGGCCCGGCTGCGGCCCCGCATCGCCCGCCGGGCCGCCGCACCGCCGCAACCGCCCCCGCCGCCGCCGCATCCTGCGGCGGGCGCAGCCCCGGGGCGGGCCGCAGCCAGCACCGCCCCTGCGGGGCCCGGACAGGGCGCGGAGCCGCCGATCGCTCCCGCTGTCCCCCGGCCCCGCGCTCCGGCCCCCTCCACCCCCCCGACTCCGGGAGCATCCCACGGGGGGGAACTGCCCGGTGGGAGGGACGAGGGGGTCCCCGATGGCCGCGGCGGGCTGGTGCTGCTGCTTCCCGCTGCCCCCGGCTGGGGTAAAGGAAGCACCGGGAGCAGGAGCGGGTGGCAAAACATAGCCCCGGCGAGGGGGTTTAGTTCATTTCGTGCCGGGTTTGCTTGTGGGGGTTTGTGTTTCCCTGCATCCCCCACCCCCAAAAGTTTTGAGTGACAAAAAAGTTTCCGTGACCCCAGCCCGGAGCCAGGCAGGCTTCTCGCTGCGGGGCGGCGAGGCGAGGAGCCTGCTGCTCCGTGTTTCCCGAGGGCCGTGGGTCACCCCATATCACCCCAGCACCGGGGTTCAACTGGGCAGGGAGCTGCTCTCTCACCTCTATCTCGTTTTGCAATGAGCCTGCCTTTCTTTCAATAAATAATTACGAACCCACCGATGCATTAAAGCCTGTCTTTTCGCACGCGGAAGGTATTTACGCTTTAATAGATGCAAGTCGAAGTTATTATTCTTTCTTTACCCTAATGGCTGTGTCAGTGTCAGATTCCTAT
The DNA here is from genome assembly GCF_009769465.1 of Tauraco erythrolophus. Taxonomy (NCBI): domain Eukaryota; kingdom Metazoa; phylum Chordata; class Aves; order Musophagiformes; family Musophagidae; genus Tauraco; species Tauraco erythrolophus. The sequence continues at coordinate 21,897,982 of NC_141477.1, forward strand.
CAGAGTAAAATAATGCATCCCAACCTCACGCTGCTCTTTCTTTACCTCCGGGGTTATTAATTACCAACGCCTGGCGAGGCAGCAGGGCAGGCTGCGGAGCCGGCGGCGAGGCAGGGCCGCACCGCCAGCACCGTCTCCCCGCTTCTCCCGCTGCCGGAGACGAGCACCCGGCCACGGGCAGGCGGGCTGCGGGCTGGGAAGGCGTTTGCCTACGTGCCGCGGCTCGCCGGGCTTGCGAAGACCCTCTGGGACATTGCTACAGCTAGAAAAACCTCTCCTCAGCCTGCCCGCTTGCTGCCGGCTGGGAATCGCTGCCGGCTCCGGGATTACTCCATCGCCATCCGCTTCCTCCCAGCCGAGGCATGAGCGGTGGTTTTTCCTTGGCTCTGAGCAGCCTGTGTGCGTGTCGGCGAGACCCAAGCTGGAGGGCCACGATGGTAGGAGATGCGGCCTCCTCCCCTTGCCTTGCCGATGGATGAGCCCAAATCCCAAATCTTCCCTTCCCAGCGGGGTGCCTGGCGGTAACACTGCGCTTGGCTCAGCCTCGCTGCTGGAGGAACTGCATTTTTCTTTCCCTTCCTCTCTGGTGGAGTCTCCTCCCCGGATCCCCATCTCCGCAGCAAAGCCGGGGGAGGCTTGGGAGGTTTGGGAGCATCTTCCACTGCCCTCTGCCGACACGCGGAGCCGCGGTGCTGGATTTTAATAACCATTTCGCCATAGGGCCGGCTGAGGTTGCTGGCCTGCTGATTTTATTCTGTTCAAACCCAGCAATATGAGAGGGGAGGGGTCTGGGGTACCCCAGGCTGTGTGCAGGGGAGCTGCCCTTCCCCCCAAAAAAAGCTGATTCACCGCAGCAGCAGAGCTGGGGCTGGATTAAAAACAGCAGAGAGAGAGGGTGGGAGAGCCTTTTGCCATGGCACACGCTATCTCATGGAGACTTTTCCCTTCCAGAGCTGCAGAAGGCTCTTGTGGAGTGCGAGGGGGTGGTTTAATGTTACTGTGAACATTCAGCCAGACACAAAACTCACCAAGCAGCATCTCTCCTGGACCTTGGCTGCACCCTTGATGAAGCATTTCTGATGCCAGCTGTGCCAGGCGTCACCAGAGCTTTCTGGGCTGGGCTGGGACAATGGTGTGGGGCTGGGGGTAAAATCACTGGGGGAGGTTGAATGAAGAGGTGTTAAAGGGCTGGGCTGGTGGAGGCTTCAACCAGGAGGGAGCTGCGGCCTGGAAAGGTCTGGCAGCATCGGGCAGAGACAGCTCTGCTGGCTGGTGCAAGACCAGCTTTTATTTAGGTTGGAGCATCACACCCAGTGTGCTTGCAGCTCTGTAACGGTGAGGTGAATGAAACACCGAGAATAAACAAAGAGAAAGATTCTGCCCCTCTGCTCAGCTCTGTGAGACCCCCCCGGCAGTGCTGCCTTCAGCTCTGGGGCGCCCAACACAAGAAGGACATGAGCTGCTAGAGCGAGTCCAGAGGAGACCACGAAGATGATCCGAGGACTGGAGCACCTCTGCTATGGGGACAGGCTGAGAGAGTTGGGGCTGTTCAGCCTGGAGAAGAGAAGGCTCTGGGGGGACCTTCCAGCAGCCTTCCAGTACCTAAAGGGGCTACAAGAAAGCTGGAGAGGGGCTTGGACAAGGGTGTGTAGTGACAGGACAAGAGGTGATGGCTTTTAAACTGAAAGAGAGTAGGTTTCTATGAGATCTGAGGAAGAAATTCTTCCCTCTGAGGGATGGTGAAACACTGGCACAGGTTGCCCAGAGAAGTTGTGGCTGCCCCATCCCTGGAAAGTGTTCAAGGCCAGGTTTCGATGAGGCTGTGAGCAACCTGGTCTAGTGGAAGGTGTCCCCGCCCATGGCAGAGGGGTTGGAATGAGGGAAAAGACAGCAAATACCTTATCCCAGAGAAATAATCAACACGGGAGCAGCCTGGAGCACCACAGCAGCAGCCACCCACTGGCAGGGATGCTGGGACATGGGGTCCAGCGCCCAAGGCTTGTCACAGCGAGGAGGGTAACAAGAGTCCCAGGGCTCACGATGCCACCAGTGCTGCCTCCAAAGGACTGCGGGGCTGCTGCCTCTTACACCTGGCCACACCGCAGCATCCTTCCTCTGCCCAACCTTCCCGATGTCCAGCGTCAAAATATTAAAGGTGGCATTTTCCGCCCCGTCAGAGAGATTAAAGTCGATGCTACTTAGTTTGGCTGAAAAATGAGGTGACTTAAAAGCGCTGGTGTGCGCAGAGGGTTGTCACGTGCCATCAAGCGCCGCGTTTGGCTTCATCTCGGTGGTGGAAATGGAAACGCTGTGTTGGCTCCGGCGGTGGGCAGGCTGGGTGAGGAACGCAGTCCGGCTCAGCCACTGCTGCTGCCCCATCTGACTTACCATACGGTTTGAGCAAAAAAGCTGTTTCTGACCCAAACTGGATCTATGTTGTACTAAAGAGCTTCTGGAGCGGTTTAGGCTGCCCGCTCACCTTCACCAACCGGGTGAGGAGGTGTGAAGGGTGCGTTCTGAGAGCGCTTCCCTGGTTTTGTGTCTTTCATTTCAAATAGGAGCTACCAGGGCACGAAGCTGTGGGGAAGTGGAAGCTCCTGGCTGGAGCCATCAACTCCAACCACCATCCAGCCGCCAGTGGCCGCCCGGCTTTGCTGCGTAACCCCGCGGGACCCTCGGCGAGGGGTGCCAGAGATGCTCCGCTGATGGGAATTGCTTGAGTCGGCGCACAAAGGAGGCAAGGATCCAGCTGTAAATTAATATTTTATAGAACACCAAGAAAATCAGAGAGGCTAATTACAGCGATAATCATCGCGGCCCGGAGGCATTTCCATGGAAGTCAGGAATTACCCAGGATTACCTCAACCTCTTGCAGCAGCCCGCGTGGGAGGCGAGCGCGTGCGGCGGGTGGCGGCGGTACGGCACGGCACGGCACCGGTATCTCCTCCTGCACCGGCTGGGGGTCTGCAACCCAAACCGAAGAGCAGCCAGTGCTTGGTTTGCTGAGTTGAGTGTGCCAGAAGGTTGGAGTCATGGGGTTTTCGGCTGGGTGCTTATCCCGGTGCCGCTGTGCCAGTGCCTGCCTGTTTGTCCCCAGTGCCACTGGCGTGGGAGCCATCGTCGACTCCGAGTAGGTTAAAACCTCCAGGTGTTCAGGGCATCACTAGCAAAGAAGTTTGCGGATGTGCCTCCAGGATAAGCTGTTCCCGTGGTTGGTTAATTAGTGGTGGTAAATGATAATTGCAGAAGTTTATCCAAGGACAGAGTGAATTCCCCATCAGCTCCTTGGTTCAGAGGCTGGGGGGCACAGTCCCAGCTCCAGGACGGCCCGAAGTTGGCCCACGCTCTCCGCGGTAAGCCCGGAGCATCTCCGGGAGCTGTGTGGCCAGGAGCAAAGCCAGCGCAAACATCTCCAGGGCCAGCGGCTGCGGGATCTTCAGAGCTTCAGTGCAGCTGGTCCGTGCAGCTGAGCTGCTTACATCTCCTGGCTCAAGGTGTGTCCTCCAAACTCTTGGCCCTGTGATGAGGTGGTGCTGATGCGCTGGTCCCGAGCGGAGCATCAACGTGTCTCACCCCGGCCACCTGCAATTCTGGCCCTGTTAGGATCAGGGAAAATTTTACTTCATTTTCTTGGGATGAAAAACCCTCCAGCAGCAATGGCTCATGCAGCAGCGCAGGGACAAGCGCAGCCCACCAAGGAAGTCCAGGCTGAACCCGAAGCAGTTGGCTTGAGCAGCCAAGCTGCCCCGGCTGCTCGGAGGAAGGACCCTGGGGACAAGCCACAGGTGAGGTCGGTGCAAGGGCGCTGCAGACCTGCTCAAGCACCTCCAGGCACATCAAAGCTGCCCTCCCACCACTACCTGCAGAAGAGACAGGCACTGAGACGGGCCGTAGCCTTATGCCAGACCCCTAAGTCCAGCCTAGTGAGCTGGCAAGAGATGGCAGCTGTCCCTTTTGGGATGTGCTCACCATGCATCCCGTTCTTGTTTTACCCTTCTCAATGCAGACTGGGAGCAGTAGCAGGAGAGCTCAAGGCTCAGGGTGCAGCAGCCTGACGTGCTGGGGAATGGGGAGCCGGGCCTCGCTGCCTCCACGGTGCTCGCTGCGGTGCCTTCCTCACCAACGCCGCTTAATCCAGCCCTGGAGCGCCCGTTAAAAAAAAAAAAAAAACAAAATTAAAGCGTGAGTCATCCCACTCCAAACCTCAAACCGTGGCACAGATCATCCCTTGTGCTGCTGAAATTCTCCCTCTTCCCCCCCTTCCATGCCTCAGTGGAAGGGGAAAGGGGAAGCAAACACGGTTTCCCACAGCCCCGCTCCTCGCACAGCTGAAAATCCCGTCTCTCCTGGCTCACTCTGCCCTCCAGTAGCAGCTGGATTTACAGCTGTGGGCTGGTTCTGTGCCGGGTCTTGCTCAGCCTGCCCTGGCTCCTCTGGCATCCCTGGCACGGATGCGCAGCCGGCACGGGCAAAGCCATGCAGTTTTCCCCGCGGACCTGACTGTTGAGCGTCGTGTCCCTCCTTGGCCAGGCTGGAAAATCTCTGTCGGTCCACCGGGGCTGGAGCATGGACAGAGCCTGGGCAAGGGGTTTGAGTGGGCTGAAGCAGCCGAGGAGGGCAGAGCCCTGAGGTGGGCTTGTCTCTGGACACCCACCCAGCTTTGGGTTCTGTTAGTTCCGGCTGGAACTTGGTCTGAGACCAAGCGGCTGTGGAAAGAGGGGAGCTCTTTTGGAGAAAGCACCATGGGAACTCCAGCCACACTGCCAGAGACCCCCAAACAATGAGGTGAAGCCCTTTGCAAGTGGTTGCACCAAAGGACATCTTAGCAAGAGCGGGTCCAGCACTGGGCTCTGGGCCATGACCAAGGAGAGGACCAAAAATCCTCAGGCAATAGCAGTCAGTAATGATGATGGGCTGGGGAGGATGAAGGTTTGCTCACTCTGGTTTTTGAGTTCAGCCACCCATCAACTCATCCCCCTCGAGTGGTCCTAGAATCACAGAATGGTTTGGGTTGGAAGGGACCTTCAAGATCATCCCGTTCCAGCCTTCCCTGCCATGGGCAGGGACACCCTCCACTACACCAGGTTGCCCAAAACCTCATCCAACCTGGCCTTGAACACTTCCAGGGATGGGGCAGCCACAACTTCGTCTGGCCAACCTGTTCCAAGCATGAAGGAGAACGCCAAAACTGGAGAAGACAATGCCCAAACGGTTCCCCTTCCTACCGGAGCATCCTTTTAGCTCTTACACTCTCGCCAGCTGAAGAATTTCCATCTGGATTCTCTAAACCCCTTCAGTTCACGGCGAATCCAGGTTGCAAAAGTATGGAAAACTAGGTATTTATAGAAAAAAAAAAAATTAAGTTGGAAGGGGAGGACCTGGGGTCCGCACGATCGGCGCCGGTGCGCGGGGTCCGACCGTGCGGAGCGGGGCGGAGCGGGGCGGAGGCGGGAGCGGAGCGGGCACATGCGCCGTGCGCGCACTGCGGAGCGGCGCGGAGAGGCGCGCAGCGGGGAGCGCGGCGGTCGCCGCCGCAGCCCTGCAGCGCCCGCGGGGCCGCCACCGAGAGACACCCCCCCCCCCCCCCGCCCCCAAAAAATAAACCCACCCGGCGGAGGTGAGCGGTGGAGGGGGCGGGAATGACGCGGCATGGGGAAGGGAGGGGGGGGGGGTCGTGTCCCTCCCCCCATGTGTGAGCTTGAATTGGGGGGGGAGGGCATCCCCCCATCATGGGGTGTCGGGGAGGGTCTCCGGTGCTTTGCAGGGGTCGCCCAGGGCTTTACATCTTTTTTTTTTGCGGGGTGGGGGCATCCCGCAGCGCTCTGCATCCTTGCATCCGGGGGGGTGGGGGGTGGCTTTGCATCTTGCCTGGATGGGGGCGGTCTCCGCTGCTTTGCAGCCCTGGATTGCAGGGGGGGTCCCCCATTGCTTTGCATTTTTGGAGGGGGGGGTAAGTGTTCGCTTTGCATCCCTTGCATGGGAGAGTCCCTCGTCGCGGGGAGCGGGGGGGGGGAAGAATCATCCACCTTTGCATGGAGGGGAGGAGGCTGTTTTGCACGTTTTCAATCGGGGGGGGGGGGGGGGGGGGGGGGGGGTGGGGTGGGAGATCCCCAAACCGCTTACACATTTGCATCAGAGTGCTCCAAGCCTCTTTTTTTTTTGGGGGGGGGGGGGAGCAGGGGTGTTGCTTTGCACCTTCTATGGGAAAATCCTGGTGAGGGAGGGGGGGTCAGGCCTCTTTGCACTCTTGCATGGTGGGGGGGACACGATGCTGTCACTTTGCATTCCTGTATGGAGAGGGGGGGGTACCCGCTGCTTCGCACTCTTGTGTTGGGGAGGGGTGGGTGGGCATCACTGCATCCTTTCCTCTTGGGGGGGGGGAGGGTCCACCTCTGCTTTTCATATTTACGTGGTTGTGGGGGATGAGCTGGGCCAGGGTCGCCTGTGCAGGGAGGGGCCCATCACCCCCTGGCTGGGGAACAGTGGGGTGCAGGGGTGGCTGGTGGGGGGGAAGCAGAGAGGACAGGGCCGGGCTACCTGATGGCTCTGCCATGCATGAGTGTCACCCCCAGCCTGGCTTTGGAGCCCCTCCAGCCCAGGGCACCCCCGAGGCAGGCACACCCCCCCGAAGGGTGGCAGAGCCTGGGCCTCCACACTCGGTGATTCAGCTACTTGCAGGAGCTTTAATTCTATCACTTAAAACTCGAGTTCTTGCTGCCTCGTTGTGGTGTCAGCACCATAAAATACAGATTAAGATGCTTTTTGGTGCAGTTTGTGGGTGCTTTGTCTGCAGGGGCCTGGCCCCCCCCCCAGCTGCCAGGGACAAGCTGCAGGAGGGGAGTGTCTGACCTGTGTGTATGGGCACATTGGCAATGGCAGAATAAATAATTCATCTTTAAAACTTCAGCATGCCAAGGCACACCCCCTCCTTTGCTGCATCTCCTTGCCGGGATTTAGAGAGGTTGTGGGTTTTGCTTTGGAAAAAAAAATAGAAAAAAGGTCTTTTGGTGGCATCTTGATGTCTGTAGCATCCCCTGAGACAGGCTGGACCGGTTGGGGCTTGGGGAGGGGTGAAGGCAGCATCAGTCCAGCACAACTTCATCTGGCAGCTCAAGGTTAACGCGCACCGTGCTCTTGTCGCAAAGGCAGAGCAGAGCAGGATGAAGGCTCCGACACCCAACGCCTGGGGTGCAACTCAGACCCCAAACGTCCCCTCCTTTCCTGGGAAGCTGAAGCCCCCAGAGAAAAAACTCGAGCTGAAGCATATTTCGCTTTGAGCTGTCATCTCCCTTGGCCCATTCTGAACCGAAGATGCTCATCCTCCATTTTATGGTGGATGACAAATCAGCCACAGATGCCAAGATCTTGACAAGTTACGAACAACAGCCCTCGAGCCAAAAGTGTTAAAATAAAAATAAAATAGGCAAGAATGGGTGGGTTTGTTTTTTTTTTTTTTGCAGAGCTGCTCATCCAAAAAAAAAAAGCCACCCTCTGAGCTGCACCCCGCAGGCCAGAGCTGCAGAATTTTGCCTGTCAGGGTGAACGGAGGGGGATGCAGCCAGCTCCTAGGCATGAGCTACCCCAAATCCCAGCCCAATTTTTGCAGGGCTGCAGGTCCAGCACCAACGGGCCGAGCAGCACCGTCAGCCTGGGACGGGACTGGCGCGGGCACACGCGGTGGAGCTGCCTGGGAGCACTTCATGGCTGGAGATGCTGGTCCTGCCGCCGTTCCAAAGGCAGCGAGCACCAGGTTTCCAGAAAGACCCTTGATGTTGGCCGAGGGTTTCCCTGGGTTTATCAAAGCGCCTTCTATACTGGGAGAATAAGGCTGGTTTGTTGAGTGGCGTCCTGCTCGCACCGACCGCCAGCGAGCGAGAGAGATCCTTCTGTTAATGAGCTGAGCATGAAAAGGGGGGGGGAAAAAGTCATTGAAGATTTTCCTTGGTGATAAGAGTCATTAAAACAACACGTGATTCCCAGGCCAGCCGGGATCTTTTCCAGCCAAAATAGAGCTGGGATCTGCACTGCTGGTCCCACCGCCCCGTCCCTCACTCCTCGGAAGATCCAGGCATTGCTGCTCCTGGGTGGTCCTGCACAGGAGCCACCCACAGAGCGGCCAAAGGGTGATCAAGGAGGATCACGTGGAGCTTCATACACACCTTTTTTCGCCCTTAAGAGTATCAGGGTGCTGCGTTTGCATGGATTTAGTTTGTATCCGAAGCGGAGATGAAGCCAAAAGGTGGTGGTGGGGGTGCCAGGTCCATCCAGGGCTGACAGCAGCTTCCTGTGGGGTGGGAAGGACCCCATGAAGTGGTCCTCATCTCTGTGGCCAGCACCAGGGAGCACTGAGGGCTCCCCATTTCTGAGCGATCAAACAACAGAACCCAAAACCTCAAAAAAAACCCTATTCCCCATGTTTGCACACCTGTGAAGAAACACGGTGTCAATAGGACCGTGGAGGACCCTGCTTGTGTCAAACCAGACGTGCACAGGACAAGCTTTTTTAGACTAACCCCAAGGCGGCTGCGTTTGTGGCATCCTCTGAAGCAGATTTTTTGGCGAGGGCTGGTGTTGGAGGCGTGTGTGAGATAGAAGGCAATTTAGTCAAGTGCTGTTCCTAGAGCTGAGAACTTTTGCAGTAGAAAAGGGGGAGAAAAAGAAAATATATATATACACACACCGTGGCATTTACTAATAAACTCTTCAGGAATATTTTTAGCTGTGATTTAACGTTCTGTTGCACTTTGCTGTGAAGCGTTGGTTCGCTGAAGCCTCCTGGCAGTCGCTCGCCAGTGGTATAGAGCTGCCTTTGGCGGAGCTCGCAGGGGAGGAGAGCTGCAGATGGACCTGAGGAGAGGTGTGGGCAGCGGTCCCAGCCGGGGCGGGCGACGTGCCTTCCTGGTGGGACACGGGTCACCCGTTCAGCCCCCAAGCCAGCGAGCGATGTGGGCTCAGCCCCAGCCAGACGTCCAGCTCCCTCCTCCCTTTGGCTGGAGGGCCTGACCCTTTCCCTGCAGTTACAGCTCAACCCCAATCCCTTCTTGGCCAACAGAGAATATGCCTCTGTGCCACCAGGATCAGGGCTGAGACCTCTCAACTCATTTCACACTGTGCTGCGGGGACCAGCACGTTCGCAGCCCCGGTGCCCAGCTTCCCCAATATCTATGGATGGGGACCAGAAGGACATCCCATCTCCTGGAGATTCTCTGCTCCCCAAGGCATTTTGCCACCCGATACTTTGCCATGAGATGTGCTCCCCCTTTTTGCTGGGGATGGGGCTGAGATGCTTTTCCATGGCCTCAGACCATAAAGCTTGACTCCTTCCAGATGCAGAGGTCTCAAGGAGGGGGCAGGCAGTGGCATCACTTCTCCCGTGCTCATCAGCCTCAGCACCATCATGAGACTTGACTCTCACCGAAGATCAGCCGTCTGGTTTCTGTGAACCAAGGGGGATGCTTGAGATCCAGCCGCTTTTAATATATTTAATTAACCTTTGGCCAATAGCTCCGGAGTGATTATCAGCTCCACGCGAAGCGGTGACATTGTCATGCCGGTGGCGTTCGCAGGCGTTCGGGCCAGCAACAAATTAAAGAGCGGTGGTGGCAGATGCGTTGGGTAAATCAGAGCGAGGAGTCCTCGCCGTGCGGCTCACGCTCCATTTTCTGCGGTGGTAAATCAGCAGATCCGGTTCCAGCTCTGGCAAGCAGGTCTCTCTGCATTGCAAAGAGCCGCCTGCAGGTTTTTACCGATGGATTTTCTTTTCCCGAGGCACCAAAGCTCCAGCCCCCTATAGGCTATAGGCTCCGCTCTCCCCCCGCAGCTCCTCATGGCCCATGCCAGCCAAACATCCGTGGCTGAGAAGCAGGAGTTTAGGGCCACCTGAGCCATGGGGTGGCTGCTGGTGGCCCTGTCTGTCCTCTGCAGATTTGTCCTGTTGCTCCTCAAACCCTCCTGCACTGGTTTCCAGCACGCTTTGTAGCAGAGCTCTGCAAACAATGGGCTCAGCAGCCCGCGGTGCCCCAGGGATCCTTCCCCAGGTGCCTGTGCCGGGACACGGGTGTCCATCCCAAACTGGCGTTGCGAGACCTGGCACCTCTTGTCTTTTGATACTGCATTTGTAAACCTTTGGTCTTTTCTTCAAGGATATAGATTTTTTGATAGACCGCTTTGGTTTTTTGTGCTACTCCGGCTCCTGGCATCCCACCAAAGCTTTTGCTCTGCTGCAAAAGCCTCCGGTTCTGGCAGCATCTGCTCCTCAGGGCTTTGATTTCGGGTAAGAGCTTTGATTTGAGCCTTGTACAGGCTCAGCTGCCGCTTCTTCACGTGCTGTCCTTTGATACCTTCACACAAGATATTGAAGGTACCCTCGACAGCTGGCACGTTGTCACCCAGCCTGTCCTCCTTGCAGGGCCATCCAGAGCATGCATGATCCGCTGCGGAACCCACTGCAGGAATCCAGCTCAATCCTCTGCCCTGGGAAAGGGCGAGTGGGTTTGGGGGTGCAGTGGAGGTGGGGAGACAGTTATGTACATGAAAAGCCATTGCAAAAAATATAAGAAGCAACAGCTGGACACGAAACTTCATTTTTGGACCTTCTTACAAAATGAGAGCTGCTTTGCTGCCCCTGACGGTCCCCAAAGACTTCAGCCGCCAGATGCGATGGCTGCTGAGATGAAGGGTGGCATCTGGAAGGAGCCAGCTGTGAGGGTCACCTGTGAGCCAACATCTGCAAACGGCACTGCCAGTCTGCTCTGCAGGGACTGGGGGCTGGCAGCCACGCTCCAGGGCAGTGCTTGTTCCCCAGCCCTCCTGCTGCTTCTCCTGCGTGGTCTGGGAAAGCAGCACCAGCAGCTCTGGGACTTGGGGTGCTGAGGCAATTTGCTGATCGTTTCTTAGGAGAAATCAGCTGCTTAGGGCAGAAGATGAAGCTCGTTTCTGGTCTGGTCACCTCCCCATGCCTGGGGTCTCAACTGGTCTTTGCAGGGGCAGCAGTGAGCTGGACACAGCTCCTTTCCAAGCCCCTTCGCTTGGTTTGGAAAGCAGGCAGGAGGCTGCCCCTCTGCCAGCCGGTGCCCAGCTCGGGCAGGATGCAGCAGATGTCGGGGCAGATTTGCAGCCATGGGGAACGCCGAGGCTCGTTGCAGGCTGGAGGAAGCCGCGAGCTGGCCCGCAGTCCGTGCACTGGCCGCTGTGAGCCCCTCGCTGGACAGAGCAATGGGGGGCAGCTGGGCTGAGTAGCCCCAGGCGTCTCCCCAAGCACGGGCACCTCGGGGAGGTCGGTGCCACCGCCTCGGCGAGATGCCGAGGAGGTTTGACAGATGCGTTATGGAAGCTGCAATGCGCTGCCCCAGGAAGCGGCTCCGTGCTGTGGAGAAGTGGGAGCAGCGAGTCTGTCCTTGGGCTGACAGCTGAGGATGTCACCGCTGCTTTCTCCCATGGCTTTTTCCAGCACGAGCATCCATCGCCGGCAAGGACAGACGTGGGTACCCACAGGAGGACTTTGGGAATATCTTTTGGCACCCTCCGCTCCAGGATGGGCATTTCACGACAGAGCCCAGCCCAGGGCTGCCCAGGCAGGGTCACACCGCACCAAACCCAGAGCAGCCTAGCAGGGGGAAAACCCTTCCCAATGTCCATCTCCAGCACGGACAAGACCAGCCATCCCACCTGCCCTGGCTCAAGTCTGTCCCCTAGCAGCACCGGTGTCACCCCCCAACTGTGCCCTTGCAGCACAAGGACCAGGTTGTCACTGCAAAGTGCTGCCCTGACCTTATCACCTCTGCACTTACTGGGCCAGTGGCCATGGGGGGAAGGCAAGTGGAAGCCCAGGGTGACTCCAGTACAGGAGGTCATCATCCTCCCCCAGGGCCAGCAAGGGCAGGCAAAGCAGTCTGCGGGCAACCCCAGACGCCTCTGGAATGAAGGGACCAGGAGGCAGGAGCCAAAGGGGCCGGCGACAAAGACAAGGCTGTGACATGGGTCCAACACTCACCCTGAAGATCATGCCAAACCCAGGACTTGGCCTCAGTGCCAGCACCCACCCAAGGGACCCACCTGGGGCAGGAGATGCTCACAGAGGTGAGGTCCAGCAGGGCACAGCCAGGAGCAGGGCTGGGAACCAGCAGCATCCTTCAGGGCAGGACTAGCCCCTCACCCCAGCTGAGCTTAAATAACCTCCTGGGCCCGTGGGTGGAGGTGTGAGTCCCAGGTGAGGCTGCTCAGGGCCATCAAGGGCTGGTAGTGCCCATGGGAAATGAAGTTGGTGTCTGCAGGGTCACCTGTAGCCCATCCCCACCCAAAGCGTTTCGGTCCCTGAGTCAAGCCAGGCCTTGAGATTGCGGGTTTTAGGTCAGAAGTCGGGTTTTTCAGCCCCAAAGTTGGAGGTTTGGTGCCACTGGAGTGCGGGGGATGCTGTTACAGCGGGTTCAGATGGCACGTGTCAGTGGAGAGGGTGGCAGGGCTTTCTGATCACTGGGTTCCCGGTAGCAACTGTTAACTGGGGAGGTTAAAAAGCAGCTTCTCCCATGGCTCGGCCGGAGCTGCCTGTCCCAGCTGCTGCCTAGCCTAAACCTAAACCTGTGTGCCAGGCTCCTCCTTGGCTTCTGCTGCCCTTGTCCTCCTCTGCTGCAAGCTCTGAGTCTCAGTAGGGCTTTCTGGGGGGAGATGAAAGGCGTTTTTCTTCTCCAGGGGGGCTCTCCCATGGCACGGGCTCAAACCATTATCAGACCCACGTACCCACCTTCTGCCCGTCTTTTCAGACCTCAAATCCTTGTTTTTCTCTTCCCCTCTGGGGTCCCTGCAGGGGACGGAGGCACCGGTGGCCCCAATTCCTGCTGGGCCCCCGTGCGCGGGGACGTAAAGCCCCGGGTGCCGGTGGCCGCATCCCAGGCGGATGCTGAGAATGGCTCTTTGTTCCCCATTTCTAATTACTGGGCCCGAGCAGCTCGTTAGCCGCTCTGCCCCGTGCCCCTGTCCCTGCAGCCACTGCTCGGGGGGGGGAGCCCCCACGGGACGTGCCGGGACTCAGCCTCTGAGTGCAGATTTTGGGGTGACACATAAAACTGGCTCCAAGCGAGCTTGGGGCGAAGCTGCCGGCATTGCTCTCTCTTCGCCCACTCGGGGGGCGTCGGGGGGGTGCCAAGAAAGAGGGGCTGTACTTGGCTGGAGCAGATGCCCAGCAGCAGATACCCAGAGCCTCCCCGGCAAACTCCATCACGGTTTTCTCAGCCGAAAAATAAGCAGCTGGCAGAAGCCTCTTGGTTGTTTCGGAAGCCAGGGACAGTCCAGCCCCGCCATCCGTGCGCGGTGGCTTTGGGAAGCTCTGCTCGGAGCCCCGAGCATCCCACGACCCTAAGGAGGGTTCAGGGTTGGGGTCCTTCCCACGGCACCCCGATTGCCCCCGGGTGGAACGGAGCCCTGTGCCCCGCGTTACGTACGGATCCGGGAGCACAATCAGCCCTTTGGGAAGCTCGATATGAATGATTTAGGAACAATTTTTGGGTTCTTTCCTGGAGGGAGCTTGCATTGCATTTGAAAACTGCGGGGGGGCTGGTGGGGGGCTGGGAGTGCAGGCTGGGCGCTATCAATGGGAAACTGTTCTGGCCGGCGCTGCCGGGGCCAAAAAATGTGAACTCTGCAGATTTCTGGCTCCGTTCACGGTCGGAGTCGCTGGCTCCGTTGTCGCTGCCCGGCTGCTCCGCGCCCGCTCTGAACGGTGCCTCTCGGAAGCTGGTTTTCCTTCGCTGCCAAAGCAGAGCGGGGTTTTGGGAAAGATGGGGGTGGAAGGGGGTGCCCGGGATGTGAAATGGGGAGGGATCAGCTCACAGCATTTGGGACCCGGGAAGCCTTTACGCCAGCGGGGTAACCTGCCCCCAGTGCCTGCCCGCACCCCGCTGCGCCCATCCTTCGTCCTTCCTCACCCGTCCTGTGGGTGCCCTTGCTGGGATGGGCATCTCCTGCATGGGAGCACCCTCCTGCCACCGTGCGGGCTGCGTCCTCCGTATCCCAGTGCGGGAAGGATGCGTCCCCTGGGCAGCAAGCGGAGGGAACGGGGAGAAAAAATCGGTAAATGGTGTAAAATGTGTGTTTCCTTTCTTTCTTTTCTTTCTTTCTCCTTCGCCCAGGAGAGGCGTGAGGGCTGACTGGCACCATGCCGCTGGTGAAGAGGAACATCGAGCCCCGGCACCTGTGCCGGGGGGCTCTTCCCGAGGGGGTGACGAGTGAGCTGGAATGTGTCACCAACAGCACGCTGGCTGCCATCATCAAGCAGCTGGGCAGCCTCAGTAAGTCCCAGTGGGGGATGGTGCTGGGGTGGTGGGATGCTGGTGGGACACCATGGTCGCTTGCTCCAGTTCCAATCACGGAGAAACGGGCACTACATGTGAGCCAGGCTGGCTGCAGCCACCCCCAGTTCAGTGGGAATTATCCAGCTGATAAATCCAGGAGGATGCTCCGTTCCAAGCCCAAAGCGGGGACTTGGTGACCTTTTGAAGACCCATTTTCTCCCGTAGCTGGTCTGTGTGGTGGAGGATGACAAACCTTCATGAGCTCCTTGCTTCTCGGCTTGGCTGGAAATAGGAAGGTCAGGTGAAGATTAAAAAAGCCCCAACCCTTTTCATTCTTAGAGCTTTCTGGGAAAGAGAGTCTGTATAAAAGGTCTCACTCCTCGGGCTGCTGCCTGCCCTGGGGCTGGTTTCGGCAGGAGAGGGGAGGACAATAGTGGTGACTTGTTCTGCTGCTGAATATCGCTTCAGGCAGGCACGCGGAGGACATCTTCGGCGAGCTGTTCAATGAAGCCAACAGCTTCTACATGCGGATGAACTCGCTGCAGGAAGGGTGGACCTGCTGGTCATCAAGGTGACGCAGCTGGACTCCACCGTGGAGGAAGGTGAGGGGCTGGGGCTATTTTGGGTGCTGGCCAGGCACGAGTGGGTGGGGGATGCGTGCTTGGGGCTGAGCACCTGCTGTGCCCGTTTCAGGGGGCTGAGGCCGCCCCTGCATCCCTTCTCCCTCCTGTCCCCCCAGTTTCACTGCAGGACATCAACATGCGGAAAGCCTTCAAGAGCTCCACGGTGCAGAACCAGCAGGTCGTGTCTCGCAACTCCATCCCCAACCCGGTGATGGAGATGTACCAGCGCTGCGACAAGCCTCCCCCACTCAACATCCTCACGCCCTACAGGTAGGGTGGCCGGAGCTTCGCTTCTTGGGGAGACCAAGGAGGTCCTGGGGGGCCCTTTCCTGGAGAGGCATCGGGGGTGCACCCGTTTGCTCCTTGGCGAGGGCTGAGAGGCAGTTTTCTCCGGTTGCTCCACCACCATCCCCGTTGCGTAGGGCGCAAGGTAGTGACCACTGGGTTGGACATCTTCATGGTGGGGCAACAGCTTATGGCCATGATTACTAAACCGTCCTGTGCAAGGGAAGAGAGGGTCTTCTCCTGTGGCTGATAACCCCCTCTCCTCCCTCCCAACCCCCCAGGGATGACAAAAAGGACGGCCTCAAATTCTACACCGACCCCTCCTACTTCTTCAACTTATGGAAGGAGAAGATGTTGCAGGCGACAGAAGATAAGAGAAAGGAGAAGCGCAGGCAGAAGGTAACGGGCAGGTGGGGGACACCAGGAGGGGCTGGAGGGGACCTGGGGGATGGTCCCCTTCCTGGTGCATCCTACATGCTCCCTTCTGCTGTGGTGGGTACATCTCATGGGGCTGGATGATGCTCCCTGGGTACCACTCATAGCCTGGACAAGCTGGGCTGGAGAAGGAGCCGTGGCTTATGTGTGCCCGCAGGAGCAGCGGCTGGTGGAGGATTCCACCCGGGAGGTGAAGAAAGTGAGGAAAGCCCGCAACCGACGCCTGGAGTGGAAATGATGGCGTATGATAAAGAGTTTCGACCCGATAACAGGTTCTCACCATCCCCCTATCACATGGCGTCATCGGAAGGATCACTGTCCCCAGATAATAGGCAGGTTTTACCTCCTACGCCTTAGCTCACCGCCTCGCCTTTGCTTGTCTCTTCTCTCCGCCTTGGGGGGGACGCGCTGCCCACGGCATCGTCAGGGTGATGAGCTGTAAACCCATGGGAGCTTCCTGGGCAGCTGGTGGCCCTCAGGAGCAGCCGTGGCGTTGGGATGAAGTTGGGGCGCTCTCCGTTTAGCAGCTAAGGGAAGAGACTGGTTCAGCTGGGTTGGTGGCCTCCTCCCCTCCGCTCGCTCTCTGCTCTCTTGTTCATCCCTATTTTTGTGGCCATTGTTTGGTTTGTTGTCTCAACCCCCAAATTCCCTCAAACCCACCTCCCCTCGACCCTCCCCGTCCAGGAGTATGACCGTTGGGTTTTCCTGTGCCGTAGGTCTTACGCGTCGGACGCGGCCGACCACTCGTACCCGGCGAGTCCCAACCACCCCGCGCAGCTGCTGGCCCCGGCGTCCCACCTGGCCCCGGCGGAGCACAAGGAGGGGGTGCTGGCTGCCGCCCCCACCCAGGAGCACGTCTACCGCCCGGCACCGGCGGCAGGCAGCCGGCAGAACAGCCTGAACCGCCTCCAGCAGCCCCACGTGCCGCAGCCCCCCGAGGCTATCCTCAACGGGCCGAGACCTCACTTGGTCAAGGATTATGGGTAGGACTTCAGCCTGCGTCTCCGCTCCCAATGGAGAGATGCCCAGGGGAGGCGGGGCTTGGTGGGGGGCTTGCCTGGGACAAGGGGGTTCCCACCTGGTTTGCGGGCTGACAGCGGTGCTGTGGTAGTGGGGAGAGCCCTCCCCTGCGGCCACCATGGTCCAAACTGCTGGTGAGACCCATAACTTCATCCCAGCTAAGGGGACAAGGAGGATGGAGGGGACAATTTTCCCTTGGGACCCTGGCTGCCTTCCCTCCACCATGTGTCCCATAGTCCATCCCACCGGCAGAGACCCCCCAGCCTCCGTGGGGACAGAGCTTGTGCGGGGGTCCAGAGCAAACAAGCCACAGCTCAGCCAGTCGGTGCCTGGGATGGGTGGTGGGTGCCATCATTCTTCATGCCATTGACATGGCTCTGCCCTCCCGTTGCAGCCCGCAGCCTGTGCCGATGGCAGAGTACTTCGTGCCGCCCGCCCCGCCGCCCCCGCCGCCCGTCATCCCCTCCGCGCAGACCGCCTTCGACAGCCCCATCTCGGCTCCCCCAGCTCTTGCCCCTGGCTCCGCCGCACCGCCCTCCTATGCTCCCTCACCACCCCCCGCGCCCCCGGCCCTACTACTCCGCTTCCCCACCACAGGCTGGCCCCATGGGACCCCCGGTGGCACCCCCCCACCACCGCCAGGGCCACCCGCCATCGCCGCCTCGCCGGCGCACTCGGCATCACCGCCGGCCCCGCTGTGGAGCCCCGGAAGCCGCAGATCCCGCTGATGCCCATGAGCGATGCCCGGAGCGACCTGCTGGCAGCCATCCGCAGGGGTGA
This sequence comes from Tauraco erythrolophus, assembly GCF_009769465.1. NCBI lineage: Eukaryota > Metazoa > Chordata > Aves > Musophagiformes > Musophagidae > Tauraco > Tauraco erythrolophus. The sequence continues at coordinate 21,915,410 of NC_141477.1, forward strand.
GTGGTGGGAGTGGCAAGGGACGGGTCCCCAGCGCTGCCACCATGGTGGCAAAATACCTCTTGGCGTAGAGTTGGGTGTGTTGGCTTCGTTGGGTGGCGTTGGCTTGGTTGAGTGGTGTTGGCTTGGTTGAGTGGTGTTGGCTTCGTTGAGTGGAAGATGAGCCCTGAGTGGCCACATGATGCTTGACAATGGTGGTGGCACCCAGGTGGGACCTGGAGAGGGAAAGAAATGTAATGCAGGGGGTTGGATGGAGGTGGGGGAAACCCATCGCCAGAGGTGGGATGAAGCCCCACAGAGATGACTGGTCTCTCATACACATGGCCTCTTTCCGGGCTGTAATGGATGATGTGCTCCAAGGCTTCTCCCATTTCCCCTTCCTGCAAATCTTCAAGTCAACTGGTAGATTTAACTTTCAAGAAGGTTCAACCTCTTCAGGTCAAGTGGAAGCAGAGGAGCTTTATTCTATGATATCGCTTTATAATGTGATTATTATCTTAGCTTTATAATCGACTGCATCCTCTGCAAGGGGGCTGCACCCATCTCATTCCAGCCAATACTACTTTAACTGGGGGGACAGTGGACATTGGGTGCACCCGAGTGCTGGGTACATTGCCCCTAAAGCCCTCCCCCCTTCCCTACCGCAGGAATCCAACTCCGGAAAGTCCAAGAGCAATGGGAACAAGAGGCCAAAAAAGAGCCCGTGGGCAACGACGTGGCGACGATCCTGTCGCGCCGGATCGCGGTGGAGTACAGCGAGTCCGACGACGACTCCGAGCTGGACGATAACGAGTGGTCGGACTGAGGGGCCCTGGGGCTGGGCTGGCGCGGAGCCCCCCGGCTCCGTACCAGGTGTGTATAGGCGCCTTCCCCAACGTCGATGCCAACGAGCACGGGCGGCCCCGCTCGTTCAGGAGCTTTGCTTTTACACCATGTTGAAAACCCTTCGGGCAGCAGCAGCACTGGTAGGACACACCTCGGAGGCAGTGGGACCAGAAATTAGCAGCACTTTCACATTTAATGACTTCCAAAACGCTCTGAAGGCAAGTTAGTAGGATTACTCCAGATTTACACCTGGAGCAAGATCAGAAACTGGCCCCGAGCGTGCTTTGCTAGAGAAGGGAAACCCAGAGGCAGTAGAGCTTTTTCAGCTAGATGTTACACGTGTTAAGGAGAAGCTCCTGGAGAAGAGGCCTGTTTGCACAGCCGGTGTCACCACGGGCACGCAGGGATGGCCACGCACTGGCGTTGGGGACGCTCCGCTCCCTGCCTTTGTAGGACGGGGCAGCTCCAAAGGCTGCGTGTGAGCAGGAGCTTCCTTCCCCGTAGAGCGATGCGGTTGCGTAGGGATGGTCAACGTCATGCTGTCGCTCCTCGGAGAAGACCAAGGCGTTGGTGAGCCCGTTTCCATCCTTAGGACCAGTTTTCTGGGAGAAAAGCAGGAAAAGGGCAGCTGGCAAGGGAGCAGAGTGTCTGGGGAGCTTCCCCAAGCCCAGGTCTCCTCGGCCTTAGCACTACACCATTTCAGTGTTGTTTGACAAGAAATTAGTTAGACAAAACGCTGCTTTTAGGTGAACTCTCGACTCGCACTTTGCAGCCCCACAACCTGCGCCCGTACAACTCAGACTCAGGCACTAACCCACCCCCCCTGATCCTGCCCCATCCATTACCCCACGGATGGGCACTGATGGGGGCCTGGAGAGCTGGGTCCCCACCACACACTGGAAATACCAGTTTGCTCATCAAAATAGAGTGGTTCATCGTAGGCTTTTCATGCGGCTACAGAGGAGGAAGGCAGAGGGAAGGGGTGGGGAACACTGAAAGTATCACTGTTGGGAGTCAGAGCCTGCAGAGAGCTGGGAGAGGTTCCCCTCCAGCAGAAAATGGGCCAGGACTTGCCTAACACAGTGTCCCAAGGTCCTCCCTTGTGTTCCCATGTACCACGAGTCCCTGAAGGGGGGAAAACTGAAGCCCCACATTGCATCTCTGGGGAGCTGAGCTCTGAGCTCACCTCCCTGGTTCTCCCAGTAGCCACGTGCATGATGGCTACTAAAGTAGTGTTTTGACTATCTAGGAGCAACCAGACCTGGCTCAATCCCAGCTTCCGTGTCAGCCTCCCAGGAGGTCAGCAGGGAGGCTCCGAGCCTCCTGTTTCACCAAGTTCCCGCTGCAGGCAGGGAGCAGCGGAGCAATAGGACATGTGGAATAGCTCAACTACAAAACCCAAAGGAACAGGGTTGACCAAAGGAGTCATGGTGTCCTTCAGGCAACCAGGAAATTCCTGATGCTTGGTCCTCCCCAAGAGATCTTGTTTCTGGCGTCAACCCTCTTGAGATGTGGAGAACCAGCTGCAGAAACTTTTTTGGCCAAAGCCTGGTGGGTCTCCTCCCAGGCAGAGAGCCCCTGCATGGGCTTTCCTTGGCAAGGCAGCCGGGGTTCACCTGGAGTGAGTTCAGAAGAAAGGCTTGTAAAAATTCAGAGCAACGTTCAAGAGTCACCTCGTAGTATTTATCGTGGAGTGTTATTAATATAGATGCAATTTTAATACCGTTTGTACGTGAAGAGAAATTGGGTTTATTTGCATAATTTATAGAGTATTAACCCTTTGTGAGGACTAGCAGAGGGCTGCCGGAGCTGCCGGTGTCTGTTATGGTGGTCGAAGGGCTGCAGAGTCCCAGCTCCTCGGCTCTGCCCGAGCCCCACCGGCACGTGAAGGCAGGGAAGGGGCTCTGGGACACGTGGGGCTGGCTCATCCCTCAGGTCTGTGACTGCCCCAGTTCTGGGAAGCTGAGCTGATCCCGGTGGGAACCAGAGAGGAGCCAAGAGCCCCTGAAAGACTGGATCCCTTCTTTTCTTGCACTAGTTGCTTTGTCACATGAAGCTGTGATGGTTCTGGTAGGACTCCATTGGCACGTAGTGGGTCAGGATTGTCCCTGTAGCCTCCTCCTTCCCTGTCACCTCACAGCAACTTTACTGTGCTTGGGTTGGTAGCAGCCAGTCAACCCATGCTACTATCAGGGCCGATGCCGTCGCGTGGCAAAGCGCTCGACAATCGCCTAACTCCAGCCTTGCCTGCCCCGTGCACAGGTCACATCTGCAGAGCGGATGCCCAGCTGGGAGCCTCAGGGGTGCAGGGAGCAAGGCTCACCCTCCTTTCCTTGTGCTTTTACGTTCTTACACCATCCCTCCTCTTCGGGCATCCCAGCACATCCTCACCATTTGTATCCTGCTTCATTCAGAAGCAGAATTCAGGAAATTCCCAGCCCCTGATACCACAAGCCCATTTCACACATTCAACTCCAAAGCAAATCAGCTGACCATAACCTCCTGGCATTGCCCATTGCTTGAAGACATCATGATCCAGCTCTTCCAGGGATCTGAACTGCCTCAGCTCCACTGAAGTTGTCTTTGTACCAGGGATGGGGTTGATCCACAGGGAGCCTCTCCATTGAGATGTCTACATCAGAGCTCATTGCTCAGGTTTCTTGTGTAGCTGGTGGAGAAGTAACCTGTATAGTCAGTGTGGGCTGCAGACCACCATTTCTGGTCTGATCATGGTGCACCTCACTCTTCCCAGCTCTGTCCTGGCAGCACCATGAGGCGGGCAAGCATGTGCTGGCACTGAGAGCCTCAATCTCATGATACAGCCATTCCTGCAAGGCCAGCTGTGCTGGCAAGCCAACATCCTCAGTGCCTTTGCTTGAGGGACTCAACCACATTTGGAGATGACCATCTTTAATTTAGGTGCATTCATCTACTTTTTGCCAGGTGACTTACAAAACCCAACGCAAGCGACACCAATTCCTTGGTTGGGCTGGGTTAGCTCTGCTGAGATTGGTTGAGTCACACTAATTAACACGGGCTGGCTGACCCATATGCTGCGTACTCAATATTTTGTACATATGTGTCTATTTTCGTATACTCTTCCAAAAGTAGGCCATGCTGCGTTACACAACCTGAAATGCTGAAATCCCCGTGTGGGCTGATATAAAAGGGAATATTTAAATATTTTATCTGGCTTGGCAGCCATTAAAAACACAATTCAGGTCACAGATGATTGGATTTCTCTCTCTCAAGCGTACCAGAAGTAGGCTGAGGAGGTTCTCCTGCACATTAAGGTATCACGTTCCGTGTTAAAATATAACGGCAGCATTTCGTCGCCAACAGATAATCACAGAGTGCCAAACATTTAATGAGCCCAACCATCTCCTGAGAGTTCCTCTTTCCGTTTTATGCTTTCTCCTACTTGCCAGTTTATGGGTGTAGATTAAAATAATAACTAAGACTGCCAACAGAGGGAAGTAGATTCATGTGCATACAAATGAATTGGGCCAGAGTCAGTAGAAGAATAAATAAGCCTTTGGTTCTGCTTAGAGCTATTAACGGAAGGCTGTAGTCCTTGAGGTCCATCAGGAACCTCTTGGACATCTCTGATCTATCTGAAAAGGGACATTATGGGGACCGCAGTGCCTGTGGTACACCAGTCATCACCTGCGAGGGCTACCTCAGGTGTGAAGTCTGGTCTTGCTCAAGTTTCATGAAGGTTGGTGGAAGTCTAGCAGTGTTGATGTTCCAGCTTTGCACCCTCAGCATCTCCTTGATTTGAACGAACATTGGAGTTGGTGGCTCTTAGAGGGTCAGTGTCCTGGAGGAAGGAGGAGGGACTGGGTAGTTTCTAACTTTCCACCCTGGGCAGAGACCTAGGGAGGAGCAGCATCACGTCTTACAAGAGCTCCTGCTTTTGTGGCTATTTTATCCCAGGAAGGTTTATTCTATTGACAAATGTAAGGCTGAACACAGCTTCTCCAGCAAGTTCCCTTCACATAAGAGCCCTCAAATTTCCTCTAAGCAACTTTTCCATCTCTATCTCCCTTTCAAGACTCCCAACAGCCTGAACAGAAGCTTTGCAGACTCTCCTGGGAGCAAAGCCTGAATGAACACCTCAGCTCCAACAATAGACAGAAGTTTTGCTTGGAGAGAGGCAGGTTGTAGTGCTGGAGGTAGTATTTTGGAAGGTGCTTTCTGGAGGTGCGTGGTTGGCAGGAGCACCATGCCGTTTCCTTGTGGATGGACCATGGAAAGTGCCCCCCATCATGGGACGCTGGCAAGGAGAGTGTAGGCTGTCCCTTTCACCACAATTCCTGTTTTCCTGTAGTAGTTACGTACGGGTAAGGATTTCTCAGCTGGCTTGTCACTTTACAGATAAAAAAATAAAAGTAAGGGCAAGGACTCTGTCCTGAGGAGTTTACAACAAAGACCATAAAAACCTGCACTGCACTTTAGAAGCCTCAAATGCCCACTCACCCATGAATTTACCCTCAACTGGGCAGCAGCACCTTGAGGACTGTTGTCCCTTCCTTAGGTGACTCCATGACCAGCACCACAACCGGATCCCCCGCCGACGGCAGCGGTGGGGCTCTCCTGCCCCTCCACTATCCCCACGCAGAAGTGCCTGAACAAAGGACAGGAGTGCTGAGACGTGCTGGTTTTGTCTCGGAGCAGGTTGCCCCTTCCCTGTCCCCACCCAGCTGTGCTCCTCTGGCCTGACCACGCGTGCCATGGGGAACTTGCCCAGGCACACCATTGCAGCTACCAGCCAACACTTGGAGCTGCCCTGCAGTTCATGGGATGCCCTCTTAGCTCCTAGAGAGTGTCCTCCTTCAGGCACTTGTATCCAAGCCTACGCTTTGAAGTATTTCAGTCTTCTGGAGAGTTAAAGGGTTTTTCAGGAGGGTTTTTTTTGTGAATCTGATCTTCCTTTCACAAACGCTCAGCTTTTCTAGAATCAATCACTCAAGCTCCACTTTCTCCAGGTGAGAATTGTACCTACTTTACTGGGAGAAAGGAAGGAAAAAAAACCCCACATAGTCAAGAACTTCAGTGAGGGGTTTGCCCAAAGCCCTCAGTACCATGCCCACAGGCAGGGCAGGAGAAGGACACTGGGGTGTTCCCAAAGGAGGACACCAACCTGGTGTTGTCACTAGGCTGAGGCAGAGCCTGCAGCAAAAGACAGGCTGTTGCTGCAGGAAATCCCCAGGCAAGACCTGGATGGGACGTGCTTGGCCATGGTGTCCCTGAAGGCAACATCGAGGTGACATTACCAATATTAACATCTGTCTTATAGTAGGATTATATTAGGACAAGGCCTGAGGCCACAGACATCTCCATAGCACTATGTGATGGCAGATCACTGATGCTTCACCCTCCCACAGGCATCTCTCCTAATAGCCATCTTCAGAGCAGCACCCAAAGGTCCCTCTGTAGTCTTTTGCTCTGAGCAGAAGTAGACTTAAATCTGCTGTTGGTCATTGCGTTTGGGAGCTTGTGAGCCCACATGTGTGTGAAATGAGCCTTTCTCCACACACCTCTCCCACAGAGGCAATGCCATGGGACTGGGCTGGCCCTGGGGGACTTCCAGCCCAACAGTAGTTATAGCACTTAGTTGTGTAGAGAGTATTAAGAGTGCAGAGAATAGGAAACAAAATAGAAAGAAAACAACCTGGCATTTTAGATTGGCTGTGCTCCCTCCACTCTACAAGAACATCCTCAGATAGGTAAAACCAGCTGCAGAGCAACGAAGGGCAATGGGGAGAGTAAACCTGTCTTCCATATGCATGTTGGACTAAAGCACAGGGCATGGGATCGAGTTGTGGCAGAAAGGAGTTGAATCAGGTCTCAGGGAAAGCTTCCTAAGGTCAGGATGGAGAAACAGGCTCTACCATAGGAGGTCTTTGAGAAGCAGGCAGGCAAACACCAGCAAGGAGCACTGTCTGTGACCCTGTGTTGGGCCAGGGGATGGTGGAGGTGCCCACAGGGCATCTCTTCAACTCTGGCATGTTTGCAGTTCTGCCTCATCCCCTCTTTCACACCTGCAGCACACTGTTTTGGGTCTGTCCCAGCAGGTCACAGCCCCAAAGCTTTGCACATCAGCCAGGCTTGTGTTCTCTCCGAGCTTGGTTGCCCCTTATCTGGTTTCAGTGTTGACCCTCAAATACAATAAAGATAAAACATACTGCAGAATAAACACCCAAGAGGGAAGGATGTGAACTAACTGTAGGAAATCAGGATGTTATTGCTGTATTTCGGTAGTTAGAAGGCAGCAGCTGCAGCAACCTGCTCCTCTAGACCATTCATGGTCCACAGACCACAGCATGTAAGCCATGCTGGGACATTAAGGTGAACAATTTAAGTTACCCTTCAATTTGGGGTAGCTCAGTTCAGGAATTCAAAACCAAACACCCCCCCCCACAGTAAAAATGAACCAATTTACTTACAATTTCCAGAAGGAAAATCTGCTCTGCCTCCTTCCCATGGACCTCAAGGAAGGTCACACCCAGCGTTGCTTCCCAGCTAGCCACCAAAAAATGGAGCAGCTGCCACCATAATCACTTTCAAATATCAGCTCCTGAGAAACCAGCATTAAAGAACAGAGCAAGCAGCACATCAGCCTACAGCACAGCAAGCTTCTACCACTGTAGAAGGTGCTTTTGTCCCTGAAGGCCCCACCAGCTCAGGTGTTTTGAATCCCATTGATTGTCACCTGTTACCAGTGTTTGTGTATGCCTGATGCCTCAGCTGGGAACACTGACTCCATCGAAAGTCACTTCTTGCCATGAAAAAAACAACCTTAAAATCCTTGCGTTAGAAATTATGTGGTCTTTGAGCCGGATGACTTTATGGTGAGGCACATTGAGGAGCTGCTGATTTCCCACTGGCAGCAGGTGCATCGTGTAGTGTATAGTGTAGTATCTTTGGCACAGTCGTAGAATCACAGAATGGTTTGGGTTGGAAGGGACCTTCAAGATCATCCAGTTCCAACCCCCCTGCCATGGGCAGGGACACCCTCCACTACACCAGGTTGCTCAAAGCCCCATCCACCTGGCCTTGAACACTGCCAGGGATGGGGCAGCCACAGCTTCTCTGGGCAACCTGTGCCAGTGCCTCAGCACCCTCAGTGTAAAAAATTTCTTCATTAGATCTCATCGAAATCTCCCCTCTTTCAGTTTAAATCCATTGCCCCGTGTCCTGTCACTACACACCCTTGTCCAAAGCCCCTCTCCAGCTTTCCTGTAGCCCCTTCAGGTACTGGAAGGCTGCTGGAAGGTCTCCCTGGAGCCTTCTCCAGGCTGAACAGCCCCAACTCTCTCAGCCTGTCTCCATAGCAGAGGTGCTCCAGCCCTCAGATCATCTCCATGGTCTTCTCTGGACCTGCTCCAACAGCTCCATGTCCTTCTTGTGTTGGGGACCCCAGAGCTGAACGCAGAGGGTCAGAATCTCCTCCCTTGACCTGCTGGCCACACTGCTTTGGATGCAACCCAGTCCTGCCGGTTCTCCAAAACCCCTACCTTTATGAGCATCATCACCCCCCTCACCACCACCACCACCAAAATTATTTTTATACTGAAATGTTTCAGGTCTACCTTTAGTTCTGGCCAGTTTTCCACAAGTGGGGCCTCTCTTTGTGGTGCCTTTCATCTAGCATCAGAGCAGATAAGGAAAAAGAAAGAAAATCCCCACCAAAAGGAAAACCTTTTTATCCCAAATGCAATTTTAGGAGTGTTTCAGTGCTGACAGCTCCCCATCTTAATAGAAATCCTTCATTTTGGGGCTGCTTGACTTGCCCAGGGTCGATCTGAAACAGGGTATCTCCAGCGTGAGTTTGGGTTGATGGTTGATGGAAGCGTTGCTGGTGCTTTCCTCCCCTCCGCTTTCGGCTGCCGTTATCACGTGTGGGGCTCGGGTCTGTCCCCATCGGGGTGGCAGCTCCTTACGGACACAAGTGCCTTTTCTGGAGGTCCCCGTTGCGTTGGCAAGGAGCACAAGGCTTCATGGGGAAGGTGGGCTGGCCAAGCTGGGCAAGGGTAGAGTGTTTCCAAGTGTTTCTGTCCTCACCAAGGTGGAAACATGGACCTGCCCAGACTCCGAGGTATCCACTGGGATTCCTCCATCCCTGCGCGTGGGGTTTTACACCCGCGGCTGTGCAGGGGTAGCTTTGGGAGCAACTTTCTCTCCAATCTTGGCCAACCCAAGGAAAACTTGCATGGAGAGGACACAGTGGGGCTGCGGGGAGGGGACAAACCCTGTCACCACTTAGCTGTGGGACATGCATGTGCTGGTGGGTTTGCTCCAGAGCGTGGGCATTGCTGTCACCGTGGGACAAGCGTTCATGCTGGAGAGCCTTCCTCCGCCCTCCTCCCCCTCTTCCTCCTGCCCCAGCCCAGGGCCGTTGGGGTAATGCCAGCTGCTGCGGCAGGACAGGAGCCACCTCGCTGCCAGGTTTCCATCTCCTGGGTGATGAGCACCCCTGGAAGAGGCCAGGTGCTGCAGGAGCATTATTTTGAGGGGCACTGAAGGCAGGTGAGGATCATCTCCTGTGCCCTGCACCCAGCAGCCCGGGGATCAAGGCTAGCCCAGGCTGGGCTGGGAGCACCTCAGACACCCCAAAAAACCTTCTGCACTACCCAAACTCAGCAACTACAAGCTGGGGAGACCCCCTGGGGCACTGGGGCAACCGATCCTCTGAAAACAGAGCCTCTGTGAGCGGCCAGCTTGAGCCGAGTTATTTTAAAAGCAATTTTCTCCCCTTTTTGGCACTGGCCGTTCATAGATAGAGCCTGGAGCCGGCGCTGGGGCTGATCTTTACAGAGGTTGGCTCCAGCTCTGTGGCAGTGGCACGGTGGGGACAAGGAGGTGCCAGCCTGGTGTCACCTTGCGGTTGGCTTCTCGGGGTGCTCAGCACTGGTGGGACTGCCCGATGCTCCTACAAAAGTCTTATTCTTGAACACTGGCAGAAGTATGACCCATATTCCTTCAACTTTGCCATTGGACAGAAGCAGCTGACGGGAGATGGGTGTCCCTCCCATGGGAAGGTCACCCATTATGGCCCTAACTTGATTTGCATTATTATATAGTTGACGTTACGAAAAAGAAGGAGATGTTCACTGTCTAATGGGGACTTTGAACCATGTGCACTTAGTCAGTAGGTGAGTAGATGTTGCTGCTTGTCTCTTAATCTACCGTACCCAGTTGCTACGTGTGACAAGTGTGTTCTCCCCCGCGCGTTGTGGGTTGTGCCTGTGGGTGACATGATGACGGAGAGGTTGGGATCGCGGCGGTCACAGCGCGAGCTTTCTTCTGTACAGTGTAGAGAGGAAACCTGGAACGACCCGAAGCACTGCTTGTAACTACATTCGTTCGAAAATGTTGTCTTAAGCACACATTGTTGACACTTTATGCATGTGGTAATTTAAAAAAAAAAAAAAATATTAATAAGATTTTAAGAGGTTAAAGTAGATTTGGGTTCGGCTTTTTGTCAGCTGGGTCCCTTTCTTGCTCTGTGATATTCCTGTCTCTATCAGAAGCCGGGACACAGAAGCAGCAGCAGCAGAAGCTGTGACATCTCTGTAACCCTTCGTTTGGAGAAACCGGCTCTAGAGCAATTAATTCCTGTGGATATTTATCCCTGGGTAATTGGAGGGCAGGAAATGGCTCGCTGATGGAAAATCTCCATCCTGTTGCGTGGAGGCTCCGAGCGGTGGAGCCATCCCTTCCCAACCCGTACCATCAATGTCTCCAGCAGTTCTTATCCCCGACCAGCTCATTGCAATCCAAGTGGAGACACAGACTCCAGGGTGAGAGAAAGAAACCAGCACTGGACCCGCTTCAGCGGGAAATAAACCACAGACACGCACAGTGTGGCACATACCTGGGGGCAGGAGCCCAGATCTTCGAATGTTTTAATCTTAAACCCCTCCCAATTATTTATATCCTCTTGACAAATCACTTGAACAGTTTATTTACAGTAATAAAAATAAATTACTCTTACAGATGAATGTATAGTATTATACACAATAGAGATACAGTGCAATAACGGCATCGATTTGTTTTCACTCGTTCATAAAGTGCATTGAAGGGGCTGGATTTTAACCACAACTCAACGATAACTGTACATTTTTCTTTGAGATCGACTTTCCTGGTCAAGGGAAAAGGCTAATGGAAACACACCGGAATAAGTTGCTGTCCTATGCTGAGAAATGGCCTCATTCCTGGGCAAGCAGATAGGACGGGAGACAGGATTGGGAACGGGGCGGATTGACTCCTGCTCTGTCCATCTGCACTGCTCAAGGCGACTCTTGACGGACGTTGCCGAAGCCTGGCCAGGCTGATCGGGGTTTAGGAGCCTCAGGAGGGTGACTGCAGGACCATGGGCCACCCCAGTCTGGCTGAGTCTTGCTGAGCTTTGCCACCAGAAGCTCACCCCTCCCTCTGAGCTAGAGGATTCCCTCTCTAGGGAGGATGCTCTTTATCCTGCCTGGGGCCTGATTCTGACCTACTCACAAGGGACATCAGAAACGAGCCCAGTCCTCGTCACTCTCTACGTGGTGTAGAGGAAAGACAAGCAGAGCCAAGAGGCCAAACCTCTCATCCTTAGCCAGATACTGCCCAGTTGGAAAAAGAGCTTTTCCTGAGCCAAGCCACATGTTTTCCAACTCCTAAATCCTACTGTAAGGTCATCAACCTGTGCTTATGGTTTCAGTGTCCATTGATAGGATGTGCTGTCGGACATCCAGCATCCCGCCCGCTGCGGCATGCTCGGATCGTAAGAAATAACCTTGGTCTAGACACAATTACGCTTGACATTGAGTAGAATTTGTGAAGGCAACTATTACCCTTGGAGTCAGAGACAATTTATTCACATCCCTCAAAGTCGGAGACAAAAGAGCTTTGGACCATCTGTCCTGATTGGGGTCTTCTCTACTGAAAATCCATTTTATCTCTAAAACGCTCTGTATCGTGGAGTTTTCCAAGGGGAATGGGAAATCTCCGTTCCCGGGGTTGTAGGGACAGGGGGAAGGGCGGATCTGGGGAATTTTGCAGTAGGCAACCACTTTGAACAGAAAAGGTACAAATGGTACAAGTGAAGCCACCAGCAAGGACGAGGCAAGGCCACCTGGCCTGAGAGAAAAGGTTGCGCGTGAACAAAAGTCGTTACAAGGAAGGACCATGTGCGTTGAACGATGATTCCCGACAATTAAAAGCGAACTGTTAATTAATTGTTAACAATTACATGAGTTGTCGATGCTGGTCAGTACACATCAATACAAGTGATTACCAAGACCAGTGGCTTTTTAAAGACCACCCCACACTTGATGCTTCTACGAGAAAGTGGTGCTTCATCACCTGCTGAGAACAGTAATGGTTTCTTGGGGTTTATTCAAAGTGCAGTTAAAACTCATTGTTTGAGATGGATAAATTGTGGGTGCCCCATCAGGACTGAGATCCTTGAGATGCTTACTGCTGGTTACTGAAAGGAAGTTGGTTAAAAAGACGTTTTCACTGCTCAAAGTCCTAAACGGAGCTAAATGGAAAGGCAAAAAAAAACCCTAAGCAACCTCATTGGTAGAGTCTATACATTTCATTAGCTCTTTTTACTAATTTCTCAGTTGAAAACATGCTGGGACAGGGACAAGGGTTTGTTGTGAAAGCACAAGCTCACTCCCACCCCTAGCACACCTCCACGAAACTCGGGGCGTTCGTGCAGCCGTGGTTATGTCCCATCCAACACCGTTCCTGGCTCTTCACAGTAGATTCAAGGAATGTTTCCCTCTTTCTCCTCCTCGCCCTTTCCTCATCCCCTCGACTAAACCAGCAGACCACCGACAGAGAAAGCATTTCATACCTACATTCTACTTGCCACCAACTCACGGCACAAAAGCCAAAGGGCAACCAGAAACCTGTAAACAAATTGACCAGATGAGAAGTGAATTCATTTCCCTGGATACGCTGGTCTCTGCCATAGGTTCAGGGCTGGTTAGACACCTCATGTAACTGCTCAGGATTGATTTTCTGCTTGTTTCCACAGCTGTAAATCTAGACCAGCTCCTGTAGAGTCCAGAAGTAACGTGAATGTGAGCAGACCAGGCTCTGGCCCTTCATCTTTTATCAAAAGCTGTTTGTAAAGTTCAGTTTTTGGAGATACAGTGGCAAGATGTGGGCCATTCACCAGGATCAGGACACGGAGGTCTTCCCAACTGAACGCTGCACAGCCCTGTCCAAGCAGGTCCAGTTTCCAGCTGGAGTGGCCAGCTTGTGGAAATCAAAGGAGATCTGCAAATTTCCACTGGGTAAAGACCTTGTGCTTTGGAAAGCTACCACTGTCCCCTTGTATCTCATCTGAAAAGCACAATAATTGAATCAATAGCTTTATAGACCTCAACTTTTCTAATGATTTGTGACATAGGAATCCCAGCTGGAGGAAGCTTACCGATGCATCTAATACCAGAAAGGGGAGAACGATGGGTCATACTCCAGTTGCTCTGTGTCCTTCTCATGATGCCCAGGACCTAAATAGAGGCTGCTTGGCTCTTTTCACCATGTTTCCAGATATTTTGGGTTTTCAGAAAACCCTTTCTGTTTTCCAGTGTTCCTCTCAGAGTTGGTGCCCCCATCCACATGTGATACCATTACATTCACAGGAGCTGTTCCTTGTTTATGGCAAGACGATCTCATCCAAAGTCAGGCCTTGTATTCTGTACCAAACATGCCCCAAAGCCAGCACTGAAGGACACCAGGGAATTCCCACCCTGCACACACCATTACTACCTTGGTAAGCATTTTCAGATTTTAAGATAGCTTTCCTGATGTCCAGCATAAGGAGCTTCCAACATCCAACCTCCTCTCTGATGTCCAACACAGTCTCTCAGAACTTTTTCCAGTAAAAAATTTTCTTTACGGAGAAAAAAAAAAAAAAGAACCACCAAAGCAAAGGTACAGTAAAATGGTCAGAGATTTCCACAACGCAACGCATGAGGGTGAACTTACACCTGTTTATCTTCTTCCTACTTCTCCTTGTTTCCCCTCTTTCCACTAATAAAAAGGAGAGGAAAAACAGCAAAGGAAAAAACACCTGGAAAATGCATTTGTTTTTATTTAGTGGAAAGACTGCAAAACGCCAATTTATCAAAATGCTTTTCAGAGGAGATTTCTTAAGACTTTTCCTGAAGCCTATCAACTTTGAACAACTTCCATGGCCGCCTCTAACAGTTTCCAAGAGAGAAGTCCTAGACCATCACTTGGAAAAAAAACAATTAGATCAGCATTTTATACTAAATCTGAGCACACAATATACTTGCACCACTTCTGATACGAACCGTGAGCTGGATGAGATTAACCTGCTGGATTCTGCAGCAGAATAAAAGTCTCCTTAGTGCAAGGATGAGGATTCAGGCAGCAGTTTGCCTTCAACAAAGGTGCTGTCAATGTGTTTGGGCAAGTACCAAGCATTTCGGTGAGGACAATCTCCCCCTCCTCTCTAAACTGGCTGTGTGGTAGGGGCTGCATCCGCAGCTTTAGCTCCTCACATCCCAAATCCTTCTCCTACTGCTGTGATGGGCAATGGAGGAAAATTATTTTCCGTTGACCCTTGATGTCTTTGTCGAAGGCGATCAATGATCCCTCAAACTGTGACAAGTTTGAGTGTACAACTAAACTCTAAAAAGAACATCATTAAAAGCGAAATTTTCAGCCGTAGGAAATTGACTGGAAAGCAAAGAAAATGCCACATTTTTCCGTGGCAAGGTTTCTCTAGAGCTGATTCGTTAATACTACGTTTCATTTAAAGATACAAAATGAGCTGCCCCCGAGAAACAAATGCTGTCTTCTAGGTAGGTTTGTATAAAAACAGTTCAAAATGTTCACAACGTTTCAAAAATGGTTTAAAACTAACTCTGCCTTGAGTTTTCACACTGAGGAATTGCAGGGCCTTGGCTTCACTTACAGAAACCAGAAGAAGTGCAGAGTTTATATAATATTACTCTTTCTTATATATATACGTGCTTTTAAATGGATGCTGATCCAACATTGTGCCTACTGCCCGTTGCCAAAGGTATTCAAAAGACAAATGAAATGAAAAAAAAGAGAGAGACTGGCCACCTTTCGAAGGTAGACAGTGAGTCCAAGCCCCAGGCGCATTTTGGAGATCCACAGCTTTCTCATGTACACTTAGCTCTGAGGAACGAGGAATTCGTTGCACAGATCCAAAGAGAAAATACCTTCATGCCTGTATCCAGCCATAAAGTGACTTCGTACCCACCAACAGCCTCCCAAAGCAAGAACATCTTCCGTCTTCCACGAAACTGTGGTGTAGACACACTGGGGTTGGGTGGCGGCGGTGCCGTGGGATCGTGGCAACAGGAACCTTCGTCTCTTCTGCCCACGGTGCAGCGGAATGTGCCTCCTGCTTTGAAGAGGAGCGTTTCGGGGTGCTGAGAATCGCAGCATCTCTCTCTAAAGGACAGCAACATCTTTGGGATGCCAGGCTTAGCTGGTAGTGGTGGTGGGTCTCCTGCTGCAACCCCTGCCGAGGCCCCAAAGCATCACCCACCACCCCTGCCCTGAGCCCCCCGGGGTGTTTCACCCCCAGCCCTGCCATCTCTCTGAAGGTCGCTTGGTTTCTTGCTCGTTTTTTAAGTGAATGAACTATTCCACCTCCCAGCCAGAAGAAAGCACAAGGTAAAGGACACTTCATCATGGTCTCACTAACACCACAAAGCGCACGATAGAGCAGAGGAATATGAGGGTACCGCAGCTTCTCTAATGAAGCGAGTTAAATCGGGTCGCATCCGGAATAACGCGTGTGGTTACAGAGGATTCCCTCTACAGGGGACCTCAACGAGCCCGGCCCCGTCTTTGGATGCAAATCCCACCCATGTAAACGACCAGCGTGGAGGTGAGCGCAGCCGGAGCAGCGCATCACCCCCATGGCCCCCAACCAGCCCAGAGAGCCCTTCCCTGGCCTCCCCAGAGCCGTGGGGTGCAGGGCACCCTGGCTGCCCTCCCCACCTGCACGCTGTCGGGGGTGACAGCCCAAACCACTGGCCATACCCTAAAGTGCCTTTCGCCCCGCAGGTTCTCAAAGTGCTTTGCAAACGATATAGAACCAGAGTGGCATCATCTGTGTCCCCCCACCCCGGGTCCCCCCCCTCCAGCCATGGCCCCCCTACTCCCTGTGCTCCTCTGCCCCCCTGGCCGAGCCGGAGCTGTCTGCCCCCTCCCCCCCCCCATTATTGCATAGCATTGCAAGACCTGATTTTAGGGGGATGGGGGAGGGGAAAGAGGGGAGGGTTCCCGCCCCGCACAGCCACCCCATGCGTGGGGACCAGCCCCACTGTGGGGGGACCCGACACCCCCCCACCCGCTCCCATGGCCTTGCCGGCAGCTGCCACTTGTGGGACCTGCCCCCCAGGGGGGTGGAAGCCACCCGGCCAGGGCTAGTGGGCCCGTTGCTTCCCCGGCTCCTTACCCCGACAGGAGACAAACGTCATCGTACGGAGATCCTTTTTTTTTTTCTTTTCTTTTTCTTTTTTTTTTTTTGGTGTTTTGTGTTTTTAAATAAAAAATAAAATGTGTAAGAAAATAACATTTCTAAAGGAAACCATTCTCATTCTACTCTCTCTTTCTTTCCCCCTTCTTCATCCCTTTTCCTTTTTTTCTCTCTTTTTGGCCATCTTTCCATGGAACGAGATGTACTGGCCAGGGTCGTGGAGGTGGAGGGGGGTGGTTTCCTCCCGGTAGGAAACAATAACGACAGAGGAGGAAAAGGAGGAGGAGGAGGAGAGCAAGGGAGCGCGTCTCGCTCTGTGCTCAGTCCTCACACATCGCTGGATGTCCTTGGTCTGGAGGAGAACGTGGAAGGGACGCAGCCGCAGCAGGCCAGCCAGAGCGACTTCTGGATGTCCGGGTTCCTGAAGGCGTAGATGATGGGGTTGATGAGGGAGTTGCAGGTGGCCGGCAGCGCCAGGGAGTAGGTGTAGACCACGGGGTAGCTGGAATCCGCCACCAGCGAGTAGATGGCGAAGGGGATCCAGCAGAGAGCGAAGGTGCCGAGGATGAGCGAGAGGGTGGAGAGCCCTTTGCGGGTGGAGGTGGCCTGCGCCGTGGCGATGAACTGGTGCTGCACGGCGATCTGCTGAGCGTGCCGGAAGGCGATCTTGCAGATCTGCAGGTAGAGCTGCATCATGAGGGCGAAGAGGAGCAGGAAGGTGACGGCCAACACCGCCGCGTTGTCCTTGGTGACGGGCCGCAGGATGCTGCAGGCGCTCTGGTCCCGCAGGCAGTTCCAGCCCAGGAGGGGCAGGACCCCCACGCCGAGGCACAGCAGCCACATCAGCAGCACCATGGCGCAGGTGAAGCCCAGGGTGCGCTCGCTGTGGTAGGTGAGCGCGTTGTAGAGCGACAGGTAGCGGTCCACGGTGATGGCCAGCGAGCTGCAGACCGAGGCGGAGAAGGCGGCCAGCAGCAGCCCCGCCGCCCCCAGCTCCGCCGCCTCGCTGGGCGGCCGCAAGCAGGTACCGCACGGCGAAGTTGGCCACCAGCCCCAGCCCCGCCAGCAGGTCTGCCAGCGCCAGGCTGCCGATCAGCAGGAACATGGGCGCCCGCAGGCTCGGCGTGTAGAAGAGCACGGCCAGCACCAGCGCGTTCTCCCCCGCCACCGCCGTCCCCGTGGCGCACAGCGCGATGTCCCAGGGGCTGACGGCCCCCCCGACCCCGGCCCCGGCCCCCGCCGCCGCCGCCCGGTGCCGCCGTCCCCGGCCCGCCCGCCTCCGGCGGCCAGGCGCTGGGCTCCGAGGCGTTGCCGAGCCCCGGAGCCGCTGCTGCTGCTGCTGCGGCTGCGGCTGCGGCTGCCACGGCTCCCCCATGGCGGCGGGGCCGTGCAGCATCGCTGGGGAGAGAGGGAGAGGGATGCGGTGAGGGGCGCCGGCGGCGGACACGGGCGCCGGGCACCGGGGAGAGGCGCCGAGCTCCGCGCCGAGCCCGGGGACTCCTGGTCCGAACCCCCCACCGACCCCCGCACCGGGTTCCAGGACCACCCGCCCCGCACCGACCCCCGCACCGTGTTCCAGGACCACCCGCCCCGCACCGAGCCCCGGGACGCCCCGCACCGACCCCCGCACCCGGCCGCCCCCGCCCGCCGCAGGGCGCATCCCCGTGCGCCTCCCGCCAGCCCGGCTGCAGCTTCCCCGGGAAGAAACACGCGCGTCCCCCGGCCCGGGATTAGCCCCCCCCCCCCCCCCCCCGCCCCACACGCACCCCTGGCCCCGGGGAAGCCTCGCCGCTAGCTCCCGCTCCTCCCGGCGGGCTGAGGCCGAACGCAACTCAGCTCCCCGCTGGCGGCAGCAGCCTCCATGCGCTCAGCCCCGGGCCCGGCCCGGCTCCGCGCAGGATCCGCAGCCGCTGCGCATTCCCGCCGCGGGGGGAAGCGCGGTGCCGGCTGCCCCGTCCTCCTCCCTTCCCCGGGGCACGGCTACCTCTTGCCGCCTATTTATAGCGCAAAGCCCTCTCCCTCCCCGCCCCCCCTCCCCGCAGCCCTTTCTTTTTTGCGTGTAGCGAGTAAAAATAAATACTATTAATAGGCCAGTTCTCGCGCGTATGCGGAGCCGCTGCTGAAAGGAGGATGGCAGCGGTGAGGGGCCGCCGGCGTTAACTTTCTCCTTCCTCCCTCCCTCGGAAAAGCCTGCTGCAAGATGCTCCCAAGCAGCTGCAAGATCCTGCCCCGCTCGCCGCGGTCCCCCCTGCCAGGGTAAATCCGCCCCCCGCCTCCCCCGAGGTGTGAAGGTCGGGGGGTGAAGCCCGCTGCCAGCCCCCGCCACCGGCATCGCCCCTTCCCGCAATCCTGGGGGGCCGCCGCGGCGGCCGGCGGTTGTTGTTTTACCTGTTTAATGCTCGAGGATCAGCTCGCTGCCCCCCGTTTTTATTTTTTTCCTTCCCGGTCCTTCCAGCCCTCGGTGTTAAGCCTCATTCCTCGGCGAGCGTTGCTAATAACGTTGGCAGATAGCTGGCATCGACTCGCACTTAATATTCCTGCCCCATTGGATCTGCTGATAAATCTCAACTCTGACGTCAAAGTCTTCACTTATATTCATGATCCAAGCCTGTGAATCAGAGCCGCTGTGATCGGAATAACAACGAGCCCGGCTCCCCGCTCCACGTCCACGTCCACACCCGCAGGCACGAGGGGCTGCGCGCGCCCGCGTGCCCGTGCCCGCCGTTCATTCATCGGCTCTCCCGCCGCCCCGACGCACCTCCCCAAGGTCGGGGCCCTTGGCACCTGCGTTCCGCGGCCGCGCTTGGCCACCAGCCAGGCCCCGGTGGCTAGCAAAGGCGGCCGCGTGAGCTTTATTTTTACCGCTTGTGCCGAGGGACGCGGGGATCTGAAGAGGGGGGGTGATCTGGGATGGCGTGGCTCAGCTGCCCCCGTCTTCAAGGGCAATGCCAAGGGACAGCAGCAGCGGTTCCTCTGCACCCCCAGGAGCTGGCAGCTGGGGGTCCTCAGGGGGCCCCGTGCAACCAGGCTGGGGCAGATGCAGCTCCCCATGGAGGATACATGGCATCCCACAGACTTTGCCCCACATGGGCATCCTTCCAGCCAGCGTAAAAGCTGGGATGAGGAGGATCAACACCTGGGAGCTTCGCGTGGGCTGCCCAGCCCCGCATCCCCCCTCCTGCATGGGGGGACCTGCCTGAGGCTGGTGGGTGCAGAGGTCCCACCCCCAAGGCTTCCTTCCCAACTATTTGGGAAAAGATCTGCCTGGAAAAAGAAAAAAATCCCAAAGACATGGTTATTTTTCCAGCCACAAATGGCTCCGTGACTCAGGGAGGCGGCAGGATCCTCGAAGCAGGGATGCTCAGCTCCCACATCGGCAATATTTCACCTACATCTTCTCCCCCCTTTCCGGCTGGTTTCATAACACTCCGGCTTTACTCCTTCATCCCCCCCTCTCCCCCAGGCTGTGGCTGTGCCGGGCAGCGAGCTCGGTGGCAGGAAGGATTTCCAGCTCCTGATGCTCAAAGATATTCAGGTGAACATCAGTGGGTTTGGCTGAATCCAATCACCCCGCTTGGGAGCGTCTGGCTCCTTAATCAGGCCAAGCTCCATCCCAGGGGACTCGAGTCGTCACCTACCTGGGGCCGGCGGCCGCGTGACCGCGCGCCGCTGTGCGCCGAGTGACATGAGCAGCATGAGAAGGGGCGGAGGAAAACTGAGCGAGGAGCTGAATGAATTCGCTCCCGCTCCCGGTAATTACGCACCGCCCGGCAGAGAGGAGGCGGATGAGGAGCTTCCATCCACTCCCGGCGGCACCTGCCTCTGCCGGGAGGTGGGTGCGGAAGACGGGCTGCATGGAGCTGTTGCGGCGGTGGGGACACGCGGGGCTGAGCAGGGATGGCCCCGCGGTCCCCATCGGATCTGCCAGCGGCTGCTGGGGTTTAAACCAGGAAAGCCCTCTATTCCTGAAGGATTTACCCCTGCCCCAGGGACTTCACCGCAGAGCTGTGCCATGCCTCTCCCTGCAGCGATGCTGGAGGTCACACAGTGGAGAAAGAGCTGAAGGAGGAACAGGTGTTTAAGGAGCCGGTGACGGGGAACTCATCCGTGTCTCCTTCCATCACCCCAAAGCCACGGCAGCCCCTGCGGCTCCCGCTTTCCCCAAGCCCGACATCGAGCACCGCGCTCATCCGTATCCCTCCCTGGTCCCTGCCACCTCCCAGCCCTGCGATGGCCCCAAATTCGAGCTTGTCCCACGCTCAGGGACCTGCTCAGAAAACCGAGCCAGCGGGCAGCTGGTTTGAGCTGCCCTGGGCTACGTGGTGAGCCCCGTGCCATCACTGGTGGCTGGCAACGCCGTGGGGCTTCGCCAGCCCTGCCTCGGCTCCATGGATGTGCAGGGAGCCCACCTGAGCATCCTCCGTTGTCCGTCATGGGCTGTAATAAAACCACAGCTGGGATGCATTTGATAAAATAGATAACGATGCAATTCTCCATCATTTTTTCCCCTAAAAGCATTAAAATCAGCTTTATTTCTTTTCCTTGAGGAAATATTCTTACCTCCCTACATCACATGAGCTTTTCCCACCCTGGCTCCAGCTCCTGCCAGAGCATCCCACGGCTGAACCAGTAAACCCATGAGCTCGTTGCCTTGAAACCGCCCAAGATGCAAAGAGCAAAGCTGCACCGCTGGAAATTCATCCCCGTATTTCTACCGGCATCTTTCCCGCAGTGAGCGGACGCAGCTCTCTTCCAGCGCCTCTGCTGTTCCCTATTACTCCAACGGTGCTTGAAGAGCTATAAGAAGGAAAAGCACGGCTATAATTAGCGGTGCTGACTAATCAGAGTGGCAAACAAGCACGCTGCACCCGCCAGCCTCCCCAAAACGGGGCTGTCGGGGGCTGCACGCAGTCGGGGAGCGCACGCAGTCCTACATTCAAAGGCTTTGCATAATCTTTGCGAATACGGGGTGGAAATGAGGCCGTTTTCTCCCGCTGATGCCACCAAAAAGCTGGGACTTCTCCTGATGCTGCTTCGGCTGCTGGCCTCCAGCATCACAGCCCGGCCGGAGGAAGGACCGAGGTTCCGTGATGGGTTTGGGGGTTGAGGTGCCAACGTCAAATCCAGGCATTGCAGGAGGAGGCAGCAGGTGGGCAGGAGTCTGGCTTATAAAATCATCCAGCTCCGCTGAAAAACAGTTGATTTGGCTGAAAAAATCTTTCCCACAGGGAGTGGGAATGGACTTGTTCAAGGGCTCGGCTTGCAGAAGTGATCTCTGCCATCCTGACTGCAACAGCACCATCGCATCCATACTTGTACCTCTCAGAGAGCTCCAGATGGATGGATGGAAGGATGGATGGATGGGTGGATGGATGGGTGGATAGATGGATGGACAGATGGATGGATGGACAGATGGATAGATGGATGAATGGGTGGGTGGATGGATGGATGGATGGGTGGGTGGATGGATGGATGGATGGATGGATGGATGGATGGATGGATAGATGGATGGATGGATGGATGGATAGATGGATGGATGGATGGATGGCTTTTGCAGCACGGGGGAACACAGGTCCCAGCCTGCCCCACGCTGCGGAGATGTGCGAGACCTTCCCTCACCAAAACAATTTATCTCCAGGTTATCTGGTGTGGGGATGATGGGGACACCATATCTTGCTGCACCGTTGGGATTAGACATCCAGCTGCTGTGAATGCTCCCCCATTTAGCAGCAGATTTCTCCTCTGCCCATCAGTAGCGTTGTTCCCACTTGAACTATTTTGCTCCAAGTCCTTAAGCTCCACCACCTTCCCGAGCCAGAGGAACACGTTTTGAGGCACCTTTGCTTTGGCACACGCCGAGTCACCATATGTCAGCTCAGCTCTGGCGAGTCAGGCTTCTGATGCAGGGTTTTTTTCTGAAATAAAGGGCTTTTGCACTTTTATTTTCCTCCTTCTCCCAGGCAGTATTTGGTGCTCTGGTTCCCTGACCCGGAGGGATGGCGTTTCCCCTACACCGCCGTTCATCGAGCCGTGGGGAAGGCAGGGAGCGTGCAGGCAAAACATTAAGCAAATGATTGTGATAATTAACAATTCATGATAATCTAATTTACCTGACGTGGCACAGAGGCAAGGAAGGTTTTCTGTCGTTTTGGAAGGGGCGAAACGAGAAAGATTCTTTAAAAAGAAATAAATCTGGCGTCTTTTTGCAGCTGAGCGCGGGGCAGCCTCCCTCCCGCCACCTGCTGCCACCAGCACCAGCTTTCCAAAGCCAGGCTTGGAGCGAGCCGCTCCGGAGGAGCTCGGTCTCTGCGCACCAGGACCACCGTAACCCCCAGCCCCCCGGCAGGAACCCGGGTCTGAGGACCAGGAAGGTCCCAGGTCCAGGTGGAAAAGCCATCGGCTGTCGGCGTGGATGGATTTGTTGCTCCGTTGGAAGCGTTAAACCCCTGTGCCAATCCCTCCCAATGAACCGGTGCCAGGGGGGGGTCAGGCAGCCCACCCAGCAGGGATAAGCCCCCCCGCAGCAGCACTCAAAGGACCTCCAGCCTCCCCAGTTCCTATCCCGCCGGGCAGGAAGGACGTCGGGTTTCATGAAACCCGGGGAACAAGTTCTCAGCTTTGAAGTCGAGCACAAGGCAGCTCCGACACCCGAGCACAGCCTGTCCTCTCTATTTATCCGTTTTTTAACTCTGGCTTCTGACATTTAAACAGGATCCTACGTGGAGTCACGGCGCCGGGCTCCCCTCCGAGCATCTCCCGAGCGCAGGCACATTCCCTGGAATTAGGCTGGGGATGAGGTTGCCCGGATCCAGAGCCCTGCTCTTTGACACGCTGGGCCCAAAAGGACCTAAAAACACCCAGCTGCCCCTAAAACTCTTAGAAACAGAAACAACCTGGAAAAGGCAGATTTCAGCCCCCTGCATCCGACGGGCTTGGTTGCCCGCTGGGCTCCGGGCACAGGCGTGAAGCCCTCCCCTCGGCGACTGTGCCGGCGACGCTGTTTCTGCCGATGAATATTCCAGCAGGAGCGGTGAAGGCTTCCTCCCCACATCACTGTGGGCACCAGCCTTGCCAGCAACCTGGGTCTCATCTCAACCTTCAGCCTCAGCCATCTGCACCCAGATTTTGGGTGTACGGAGGTATTTTTCCTCCTCTGGCCATTGCTTTTTCTCCGTCAGCACCACCGCCCGGAGCTGTGCCTCCGTAAGAGGGAATTTCCGCAGGGAGATGTTTCCAGGAGCGTGAACACCCAGCCAGAGCATGGAGCTGCTGAATATACTGGGAATCTGCCTTCTCTGTCCTCCGGGTGGGGGTTTAAACCAGGAAAGCCCTCTATTCCTGAAGGATTTCCCCCTGCCCCAGGGACTTCACCGCAGAGCTCTGCCATGCCTCTCCCTGCAGCGATGCTGGAGGTCACACAGTGGAGAAACACCATCCTCCTTCATTTTTTTTTTAATTCCTTTCTCCCCAAAGGTCAGCTCTCCTGTCAGAGCTAGAAGTCATGATCATCTTCCCCGATATCGGTGTAATCAGGTTTGATGAGTCACTTGTTTAACGGGAAGAGGCTGCTGGTTGCTATAGGGACGGCGGTGGAGGGGAGAGGATCCCTTCATCACCCTCGTCGCGTGACGGAGAAAACACAACCCAGAACAATTCCAGCCCGAACTCCCCTTTGCTCCAACTTTTTGACACACACAGTTTGACGTGCCGGGCTCTTTCCCCAGCCATGGAGCTGCAGGGGGCCTGGGCAGGTCCCTGAGCGTGGGACAAGCTCAAGCTTGGGGACATCGCGGGGCTGGGAGGTGGCAGGGACCAGGGAGGGATACGGATGAGCGCGGTGCTCGATGCCGGGCTTGGGGAAAGCGGGAGCTGCAGGGGCTGCCGTGGCTTTGGGGTGATGGAAGGAGACACGGATGAGTTCCCCGTCACCGGCTCGTTAAACACCCGTTCCTCCTTCAGCTGTTTCTCTACATCCTGGGAAAACCTGCAGCTCCTGGGAGTGCCAGGGCTGATCCTGATTCTCTGGAGTCCCCAACACCAGAAGGACACGGAGCTGTTGGAGCAGGTCCAGAGGAGGCCACGAAGATGATGCGAGGGCTGGAGCACCTCTGCTCTGGAGACAGGCTGAGAGGGTTGGGATGTTCAGCCTGGAGAAGAGAAGGCTCCGGGGTGATCTTATAGCAGCCTTCCAGTACCTAAAGGGGCTACAGGAAAGCTGGAGAGGGACTTTTTACAAGGGCATGGAGTGATAGGACAAGGGGCAATGGCTTTAAACTGAAAGAGGGGAGATTTAGATTGGAAAAAAGAAAAAAAAATCTCCCTCTGAGGGTGGTGAGGCACTGGCACAGGTTGCCCAGAGAACCTGTGGCTGCCCCATCCCTGGAAATGTTCAAGGCCAGGTTGGATGGGGCTTTGGGCAACCTGGTGTAGGGGAGGGTGTCCCTGCCCGTGGCAGGGGGGTTGGAACTGGATGATCTTTGAGGTCCCTTCCAACCCAAACCGTTCTGTGATTCTATGATCCCTTTGCACCGCTGAAACGCCCACCATCTGCGTGATGCTCAGCAGAGGCGTTGCTCCCCCCGGGACACTCCCTGCTTTCCCAGCTCTTCATTAGGGAACCACTAATTACCACCGTAGTGTTCATCAACGCCGTTTCACTGCAACACTCTCATTTGGTGTAAACGGGCTGGATTTAGCTCCGCTGCTCCTGCCGGGGATGCAGTTTGACTGTTCGCATTTTTTTCTCTGGATCAGGAGAATTTGGTGCCTCTTGATGGAGGGGAGGAGAGAGGGGAGAAACCTTCAGCCTTCAGCCATGCTCTCCAAAAGGGTTTGTACTTGCTCTCTACTGCGCAAATCGGGTTTGAAGAGCTCCTTAACGGGCTCCCAGTGACGCCAGGTTTCACAAATCCCACCGTTAAAAAAAAAACGGTGGGAAAAATAAAAAGAGGACAGCACCAGGGGAGACCTGAACCTCCTGGGTACCGGCCAAGTACCTATCAGATACCTACAGGTATCTGCCTCACTGGGTGCCTGAGTCCCCCAGATCCTGCCTTGCTGGGTCCCTGCACCCCGAGGCCCATGACCCCAAAGGGGACAGCCATGTCCACATAGAATCATGGAATCACAGAATGGTTTGGGTTGGAAAGGACCTTCAAGATCATCCAGTTTCAACCCCCCTGCCATGGGCAGGGACACCCTCCACTACACCAGGTTGCTCAAAGCCTCATCCAACCTGGCCTTGAATACTTCCAGGGATGGGGCAGCCACTTCTCTGGGCAACCTGTTCCAGTGCCTCACCACCCTCATTGCAAAATATTTCTTCCTTATATGTAATTGAAATCTCCCCTCTTTCAGTTTAAAGCCATTGCCCCTTGTCCTGTCACTACACGTCTTTGTCAAAAGTCCCCTCTGCCCGATGAGGGAGCGGGAGATGCTACATGGCCACGCAACTAAATGACCATTAAAGCCTGATGCATAATTAAATCCGCTCCAAAACCTCCGAGCTTGGGATCATCTGCGGCAGGGCGGCTATTTCAGCACGAGAAAAGAAAATAATCCTCCTCTGCTCTCCATCAGGTGTTTCTCGAGACACACAAGAGGCAAAACAGCTTCTTGAAGGAGCCGAGCGCAGGGGGCAGCTGGCAGGGGTGGAATTCCGCAGGAGGCAGCTGCGCTCCCGCTGCCGGGGCTGCGGCTCCGAAGGTCGGTCCCGCACACAGCCTGTGCCGGCTTCACGCCGGGAGCAGAGGGCTATTTTTAGCCACTTGGCTTTTTAAGAAAACAAAACCCCATCCAGGAAAAAACACACCGCTGATACATCGGGAAAAATCAAACCCAGCCCCGATCGTGGTCCTTGGGAGCATCCCGGCATCCTCCGGCACTCGCAGGCGCTGCGCTGGGGGTCGGACCCTCAACCTCGGCTTGCTGCAAATTTAGAGAAATACAGAGGATTTCACCCCAAAGCACAGGCTGTTTGGATTGCCTGTCTCTGTTGAACTGGGAATCTGGAGGTGAAGCTCTGACCCTGCTCGGAGCCACACGGGTGCTGTGGCACTAACTGCAGCTAAAACCTGGAGCGAGGGGGAGCGGATGGCAGTGAAGGTTTGTTTGCAGAGCACCCATGAAAAGTGAGGCCAACAGAGGCATAATTTTCCCCCCAAACTACAATCTTTTCATCCTTGGAACCTTTCGAGGCGAGTGTGACCCCGGCACCCACAGCAGCACACGGGGCATGACGTCCCCACCTTCCCCGTGTCCTGCAGTGGGACGGGTGCTGGCCCCAGTGCCCGCTGCCCAGCCACGGGGGACAGGAGGGAGTGTTTTAGGAGAAACATCCCCAAAACAGAGCGTTTTGGCTACCCCAGATGCCCCAGCCAGGGACAAAACCAGGGCTTTGCCTGGGCAGGATACGCTTCCCACCAGGCTTGGGGGAAAATCAGGGTGGAAAGGGATGGGATAAAACCCGAAGTGAGGTTTAGGCATTTATCATCCCTAAACGTCCAGCGGAGAGATGGGGACGGGGTCTGCGGGCAGGAGGGCAGCTGCTCGGTGACTTTGGAGCATCCCAGCCACTCGCAGGAGCCGGCTCCCTGCCGGCAGCACTCGCCAGCCCGGCGTGTTCTTCTTTTCCAGTGCCGGGATATAATTAGTTCCTCCGGAGCCGTCACTCACCGCCACGCAACGCTGGCTTTTCTTAGGAATATGACTAACTGGCAAATGATTAAACGGGCTCGGGGAAGGAGGAGGGGGAAGTGCCTTTTTTATTTTTTGTCCCTCCAAACTTCAGGAGCCACTTTGCGGTGCCGGAGAGAGGAATAAACTTTGACAGGGCTGGAGGAGGGACGTGGGAGCCACCCGCCAGTCACGGGCTCATCTCCTGCAGCCGAGAGCTGAGCCGCGGCCTCCGGAGAGCCCGAAACTGGATCCAGCTCTTTCAGATGGGTTATTTCGGAGAGGTTTTGTGTTTTGTTGGAAGATATTTTGGAAGAAGATAAGGCAGTCGGCAGCTCTCCTGGGAATCCTTCTGTCCCGAGTCGTTGCTGTTGAAGGACTCGGCTCAGACCACGGAGGAACAGCACAGAGAAACTGGATTTCCCAAATCCAGTGACCTCCTCCTCTTGGGGGATGATTGGGAAACTTTGGCAAAACCAAAGCTTGGCCTTTCTGCTGGGTCTGAGGCTAAAGAAAACGAGAGGCCCCAAAAATTCAAACCCAGAGGGTTATCTCTGGTTTTATACCACCCATGAGAAACCAGGGAAATAAGGGTAAAATCCCCACTCAATCTTTTGCTTAACTGCACCTTGGGGCCAAGTTAATGAAAAAATTTCCATTTTGCTCTGTCTGGTGACTTCACACATCCCATAATGTCCATTCCTGGCCTGACAATTCACCCTCTGATCCTCCCACCCCACGCCTGTCCCCACGTTTCGGGGGACACCTCGGGCGCAGGGGCACGGCGGCGGTGTTGCCGTCCCTCCATCCGTGCCGGCAGCAGGCACCGGCGTGCTTTGGCTCTTTTATGCCGAAGCGAGATGGCAAAGAATTTTGAAGGAATAAACTGGAGTTTTTCCAAACTCGTAGCCTTTTTGCTTGGAGAAATATTGTGACTCAAATCTGAAAATGAACAGCTTAACATAAAAAAAAAAAAAAAAAAAAATGAAGAGGATCTGGGAAGGATTGTCAAGAATAACACGTTTTCCCCATCACCACCACGTGCTCCCTCATGTGATTTTTTGCTCCCTTCCCTGAGCAGCTGAGGGTTTGCTGGTGCCAGGGGGGAAGCAAAGGGACCTGGTGGAGTTTCGTAACGGAGCAATCTTCTGGCACCCATGTATTTTCCCTCAGCTTGTCCAGTTGATGGGGAAGGGGGACCTACACATGTGGCTTGGACTTGAAAAACACATGGCAACTTGATGGTGCCCCCAGTCACAGCCAAACATCCACCCACATGGGTTTCATCACCCAGAGACCACCTGAGACGCGCTGCTGAGACAAGACTTTCCACCAGCAACAGCCCCCTGAATGTGCAGAGTCCTCACGACCTGCAGACGCTGCTGCAGACCTGAGACTTTTAAAACACGGAGCGTATTTCAAACTGCCCATCGCTAGGAGAACAAAGGAACGACAGACCCAACTGCAGGGGATGTGAAGGTGTCAAGACCAGGAGGTCTCGCAGGGTCTGAAATCTGTGCCGACGTTTAGAGCAAAAGACCAAGATGACCCTCGCGCTATCCTGCCCGTCCCACCTCCTTTTTCACTTTACATCCTCTGAACCATCACTTAGAGACATCCCATCCCACTCGGCTGCTGCTTTCAGGAACCAGCCAAAGCGGGTGGGCTGGGTGGACGGGAACAAATCCTGCAGACCGGAGTCACTTGGCAGGAGCAGGAGGGAAGCACAGAAGTAGCCCCGAGGTTAATTCGCGCATAGCAGCAAACGCCAGCAGGACCCACATTGAGAATTAACGATGTTTGAGGGGATTGCTTCCTTTGACAGATGCCCAGGACTCTAATGGGAAGGTTTGACTTGTCTCAGGGGCCTTTGCCAGTCTATGTAGTGAAGGGTGTCCCTGCCCATGGCAGGGGGGTTGGAAACTGGGTGATCTTTGAGGTCCCTTCCAACCCAAACCATTCTGTGATTGTATTTTCTTTCTGGTACCAATCAGATACGATTTGTTTTAAACATACGCTAAGCTGAGCTGGCACGGTGACTTCCAACGCTCCTGCTGGTAACTAGAACATGCCAAGTGCCAACACCGATTCACAACCACCCTCTGTTCCCAAAGTCTCTGGGGCAGAGCCTCCCGACAAACAAACCAGTTTTCCCATCTGCTGGATTAGAAGCAAAAGGGCAACGCCGGGTTTAACCAGCCGCTGGTTACTGGAGACGATAACCACCACGGGATGGTCTTCACCCTCACTCCGGCGCTACGTCCTGGAGAAGACCTGAAGTGACAAGTGCCAGTATCAATCCTGCTAAACCCCCGTTGCTTTCAGACATTCGGACTGAGGTCGTTCACCCTCAACAAAATGAGTTCTGGGCAATAACTCTTCCTGAAGTGACTGAAAGTCAAACTCACGTTCACTAGAGTTAAAACGAGCTCCGTTTATTTATTGCTAATGGGTGACCCAGCAGGACAAGGACCAGACAGTATTTTGGATTTAAAATGTTGTTTGTACAGAGCAGTTGTTGTTTTCGAACCTCATTTGCGTCTGCTGCGTTCTGACCTAGTCCCAGGAATTCCTACTCATGGGAGCAGCCTTTGGTCAATTTTTCCCCCCTTATAAAAGGGAACTCCAGTGAACGACACAGAAATTACGACCTGTCCCGCAATGAACACGACAAAGCTCCAGGCATATGGTACTATTTTTGCTTTTAAATGTCTCTGTTCCAGATCAGTCAGATGATATTTGCAACAAAGCCCTACGGAGTCCAACAGCAAGGGGTGAAAGAGGGAGAAGGAAAAAGGAAATCACGGGAAAAGGCAACGGCAGAGCTACAGGGGATGCTCAAGAGATTAAGGAATACCAGCAGTAGGATGGGTGTCAGGGAAAAAAGGCCCTGGGTGACCTCTCCTCAGTTTACCAGCACATCAGTTATAATCTACACCACTGAATTATTAATTTCTCTTGGTTTAAATCGCTTACACACACGAGAACAGAGGGGTGGGGATCCCTCAGCCAGGCAGCACGGAGGGTGAGCGACTAACCAATTATTTCTTTCTGCCTCGGACTGAAATTCAAGGAAAGGCATTGGGGCCATGTGCATTTGATCATACATGACCTTTATTGGAGACAGGTGGGGTCATTTATTATACAGAAGTAACATCACACCATTCTTTTCCAATTTAATTCCTTTTAGTCTCCTTATAAATCTGTAGCAAAGTGCACTTTTAACAGTTTTTAATCTATAGTATATATCTTTCAATATTATCTCTCAGTCAGGTATTTCATCTGTAAAAACGTCTCGCCAGATATACAAAATACATGTCTAGTGTACTACATTAATTTTTGTATTTACTGCTTAGATTCTTTTTAACTCAGTGCTCTCTTTTTTTATTTTTTTTTTTATTTTTTTTCAAGACTTAGTGATGACAGGCTTCTGGTAGTGCCACCAGGAGAGGACTCACAGCTTGTGTGTGAACAAGGGGAGAAGACTCTTGGCCAGGAACAATTTTCACACAATAGGAACAAGATGACAAGAACGTTTGCTGTTATTGAATGTCTCTTAAAATGACAGTACTCCGTATAATAAAAAATAATTAAAAAACCCAATGTCCGTATTTTATCTTCTGGAAGAGGAGACGTGCCGGGAGAATGGAACCTGAACCCAGTTGGAACACATGGTAATGAGTAATTTGCATTTTGAAGACAGGAGTTAATTGCTAACATTAAGTTTCTGGTCATGGTAAGAAGAAACAGATACACACAGCCACCACAAGAAACTGTTTGTGAAATGCTGTTTTCCTGAGGACAATATTTTGGTAAAATATTTTATATCCTGTACAAGCCCCAGAATTGCATAAGTTAAATGTCCTCAAGAACAACAATCACTGGTACATACCACGAACGGCTGCGCTGGGAACAACCAGAGAGGACAGCTCTTGTCTCACCTAACAAGATGAAGAAAGGAAAATACTAATTACCACCGGTAGTTTAGAGCCAGCTGTGACAAGCTTTGGCACGGCAACAGGACTTCTCAAAACGAAAATTACAGAAGATTTTCTGAGACTTCTTACAAATTTCCTTAGTCTTTTCTTCCTAGTTATCCTTGAGATTATAATATATACACACGTAACGGATAATTACTTAATTTCAGTCTTCAAAAGACCAACAATTCCCCTGTTAAGCAAGGCCTATAGAGGTAAAACAATCAGAAGCATTTTTAGAGGGGTGTTACGACTCCCAGATGGATACAAACATGACCAACAGATGACGAGGAACACTTAGCAAGGCGACATCTGGCTTGGTTGGTTGGTTTCCCTTCTTACACGTTCGTTATCGTGAAGACTAAGAAGAACTGGATTAGTCAGATAAATAATGCTTCCCTTGGTTAACCCTTCAAATTAGTGCTGTTTCTGTGTATTAGCATAGATCAGAAATGCTCGTGGCATCAGTTTGCTACGTATTGAATGGAACGTTGAACAGATCCTGTTTCAGAAGGAGGGCACTTTTGGTTTCCGCAATAGCTCCGAGAAACGCTGTAACTTCACACTTTCTACAGCAACTGGTTGCCTGACATGTTCTTCAAAAGGTAACTGCTCTTCTGCTCCCCTTAAGTCTGCAGCAGCGTGGCTTCGAGGCAAAACATCTGCTTCAAAAGAAAAATGCACGATAGACGAGGCTGAATATGGACAGGGTTCTATACCTTCTGAAGAAGAAACAGAACAGCAAAAATAAAAATATAAAAAGAAGCAGTGCTGTTAGTGTTATCTAAAACCAAGATAATGCATAATGGGGAAACTGACAATGCTGCAGAGAGGTTTTTTTTGTCTGTGTTATTTTTTTATAAAAATTACAGACTTGACATTTCCAACATGTCTTAGCTTTGTACTGCTTCTCAAGTCTGAGTCACCAAAAATATCCAGCAACCAGCTGCTGTTCATATCCTAAAATACGCCTTCAGCTGACACTGAATATTGAAATCATTCTGCTAAAATACAGAAAAACGACGATGGTAGAAACCAAGGTATAGCCTCAGGCCAACATTAAATGGTAAAAATTCTACAATGCTACTTTTAAATCTCTTCTTCAGTTCATGAACAAATAAGCAGCCAGGTTTCAAGTAGAGGTAACACAGATTTTGGAAGATAGCACGTAAAAAAAGCCCAGAAAGAAAACTGGAACAAAAGCTCTTCTTGTTACGGCAGTCAGCACTAATCCTCCACGAAATGGCAGGGAGAAACCCTTATTCGCCCTGCTGAATCTGTCCTGGTCCTACAGCAACGGTGAGGAACTGCTTCTGCTGTCACAAATATGTTCCACTTGGACATATCTTGATCCCTTTTTTCTTTTTATTTGTACACAGGTATCTTGTGTCTTAGTCTCTTGACTGGTAGAAGAGGATATAGCCAGATTCTGAGTTTTTGGAAATGTCTGATGTTAACCCATAGAATTCTTCAATGGCCTGGGCATCAATTTTCTGCAAATTAATGAGAGTTATAATTAGCTTCAGACAAATCACCACTCTAGAAATCAACCCCTTTCCCAGACAAAGCATTATTTTCAGTTCTTGGAGGTGATGCTGGAAAGCCGTGCAGTATTAATACAACAATATTTCATTGAATCCAACCAAATACAACAAAACATTTTTTCCACTTATTACCTTATTCGCTATGAAAAAAAGGAAATCAAGAGGAAATAATAAATCTCTCAGAATTGGTGCACTCTTAAGCTGAACTATAAAAAAAAAGGATCCATGAAAACGTATCCTTAAAAGTACATGACATTTTTATATTTGCTTTCTCATTCAGACTGGTGTTACCTTTCCTGACTATAGGTTTGCAACGTAAAGTAAAAAAAAGCAGCCACTGATCAGCAAAGCAGATTTCTGTACAGTTGGGAGTACGTAAGGACCATCTTGAGCAGATTTAACGTTCAGCTGAAATAACTCCAGATTTTAAAGTTCTCGTGACCCTCTTATGTAGAGGAGTCCTGCAAGTGCTACTGGTAATTATACCATGAAACCTGCGGATCTCATCCGATTATGGTCGTACAAGACCTTCCCTTCCTTAGGATCTGCTGGTACAACTGGAACATTATCACAAGGTTTGTGTTTTAAGAGAAACCAATTATTTGCCATATTAATGGAATTAAATGGTCTGCTTCTGTTTGAAGCTGTGAACTATGTGCAGAAAAGCAGTTTTTCATTTCCTAATCCGACCAGCATGGCCTGTGGAGCACTTCCAAGGGCTTTTAAAGATGCAAGTTCTACAGACGTGACCCCGCTCCCGCGAACGATCGGCTGCGCGTTACCCAACTCGATTCTCAGCCAGCGGAGAGCAAACGTAGAGACCAAATCACCGAAACGAAACGCTCCAGTGACCTGTGCTGCTCAGCACTCCGCTGTGCTTTAGTATTTTAAAATGCCTTTAGGACTCTGAATCCACGGAGAGGCTGAAGTAGCCTGAATTTGTAGTGGAGGACCAAAGGGAGAGTAGCCTGAAGTTCCCTTTTATTCCCCAATGAATGAAGTCAAGGAAGCAAAGAAACGTTCAGAATACGAGAGGCTCTGGGTTGAACACCTGCTTTGATGGGGAGAGGGAGTGCAGGGTGACACTGCAGGAAACAGCTTTTTGTGTATGACATTACCGAGGTCATCCTCGAAAATGGAGTGGCAAAAAAAACCCCAGACCCCAAAACTCCTAAAATGTGAATTCTGCCCAAGTTTCTGGTTTTAGAACTAACCACGGGAGCCTTCTGCTCTTCAGAGACTGTAAGAACCTGAAAGCAAATTTTTTTTTTTTTTTTTTAAGCTTTGGAGATCAACTGCAGGACAGAGCTGCAGAAATACTCCCTTGAATAGTTTTGTCAAACATTTTCTGTTAAAAAAAAAATAGGGGGAAAGAAACAACAAACAGATGTTTTGTCTCTCTTCTCCATTCAAGGACTTAAGAGAAGCTGCAGCACCGTACTGAGGGCTTCTGCATTCTCCCACAATTTATGAACATAACATCTACTACAAACTGTTAGATACACATTTTAACAGGAAAATAGCAAAAGAACATTCTTCAGTCCTCATAATATATTTAGCAGACAACTCAGACATGTTTTATTTTAAGTGCCAACTAACTTGCCATGCAATCAAGTCTATTTCCACTACTCGTTTTGAATGCAACTCAAACATTTGATACAGATTAATTCATCCTACAGAGATCTTTAGTTTTATCATGGCAAAACTGACTTCCTTTTTAAATTTCACCATCCACAGAAAACACAGTGGAACTGAAAGAGGATTATATAGGCTTTATTCTTCCCATCCTTAGTTGACCACATAGATGGTGGACAGCAAAGTTTTACCCAGTTGCAGCTTCAGAGTAACAACCAGTTGACTGTTTCACTATTACTTTTAGGATTCTGCAGCCTCACCTGGCATTAAGATGATTTTTCCCATTAATTGAGCTTAAATATCCTTTGCTCATTTCCAGACAACTACTCCAGTTCCCCAAACCAAATCCTTTTCCTGCATACCATTTCTTAGCATTCAGCTGAATGCTGAAAATCTGAACAAATATTTAAGCGAGGACATACAATCATTCTCCTCCCTTTCTCCACTTGGACAACACCCTGGATGGACACTTTTGCCTCTCTGTTTCAGACAAACACTGTCACTGTTGTGTGACAGTGAGATGTATCACTCAGCTGTTCTAATGACAACAAGTCAAACTAGCCAGAGATCATTTGCTCAGGTTTCTCAATTAATTTAGCTTGGCACAGTATCTGACTTGGACTGATTTGCCTCCTGGATTTGCTGCAGTTGCTTTTCACATATGCTATAGCGTGTTTGATTATCATCTATCTTCCATTTAATTGAAAGTTGGCCTTCCAACCCAATCCAAACAGATAAATAAATATGACTTCATCACTGCTGACATTTAGTGGGTAATAAGGATAAACTACTTCCTATTGACAGCTCAGAGCTATTCATTCATATCACTTGCCAAAAATGCAACACAGCTTTTTAACTGTATTTAAGGGGAGAAAGCTTTCTCCCGTGTTCTCTTTCAGCTGCAGTATCTCTGTACAGGTACAAGAGCTTTGGACTCATCTTCTGAAGTCTACTGACTAATACCTGTTTTGTTACGTAGCCAGTTCACACCTAGAATGTTAAATCTCCAAAGCTTAAAAAAAAAAAAAGTGCTTTCAGGTTCTTACAGTCTCTGAAGAGCAGAAGGCTCCTGTGGTTAGCTCTAAAACCAGAAACTTGGGCAGAATTCACGTTTTAGGAGATTTGGGGTCTTTTTTTTTTTTTGCCACTCCATTTTCGAGGATGACCTCGGTAATGTCATACACAGAAAGCTGTTTCCTGCAGTGTCACCCTACGGCCCATCACAAGCAGTTTGAAAACAGTACTTGGTCAAGTTCAGAGTAGATATTTAAATCTCTTTAGGCAGCAGATAGAATTGTCAAAAGTCCTTGCAGCTTCACTTTACTTTTTCAGTGAACAGCCTACAGCACTAGTAAGGAACTAATTCTCAAGAGCTGGTGAGTAAGTGAAGAGAGAGAGAACAGATGAGTAAAACTGCAGCTACTCCTTCCAGCAGCCTGTAGCATCAGCAGAGGAAGAGTCATCTCCACCATCCTCTTCCCCTTGATCACTGAATCGCCAGAAATCCAGGTGAGATCTAGGTGGTGGTACCTCCTCCGTAGAGGGAAGCGAGATGTAAGCTTCAAGTTCCTCGCACGCTTAGAAGGCAGGAGCAGCTACAATGGATAGTCAGTGAAGAGATCCTCTGGGGCAAACCCAGCAGGAATCCTTATGCTACACTCCCAGGAGCAATGGTTCATTGGAAAGGGCCAATGATCTCACATGACTCATGGGCAAAACTCTTGTGTGCAATTTTTCATGCCCTTCGTCGCCTAAACTTCACGGAAAACAAACACCACGTGCAAACGCCAGCCAGGGAGGGTCTTCTAGCAGGAAAAGGAATCGTAAAGTTTCTGGATCCGCAGCTGGGGCAGGGGTAGTGCTACAGGATGGGCTACATGGCTAATCCTAATCAAGACAGTGAAAACTCAAAGAACCATGGAAAACACAAAAAGTAGGAATTTCAGATCAGAGAGCTTTGTTTTTACAGCGTTATAGATAAACTCTGTAAAAGAAGATGAACTTAAAAAAAAGAAAGCCTTGATTAAAGTTAGAAAACCAACTTACAGGAAAAAAATTAAGCATCCCTCCAGGAGAGAGGAATTACATTCTAGCTTACTGGTGACAGGTCCTTGAATTTATTGTCCAGGAACAGAGAGTGCATATTTAAAAGCTACGTTTTAAAAGCTTAAGTGTAAATGTGTTTGCAGATCAAAAGAAATTCTGTTTTGACCTAAAAGCTAAGATGCAACACAGAAGTGACTGACAGAAAACAAATATAGAACAAGATGGTTATTTTATATCTACTTCTAAAATTTAAAGTTTATCTCCTGGATGGAAAAGAGAGCGAATACTCGCATTTAAAAAATATTGAAGTGAACACTATTTCCAAAATTAGCTGCCACAATTACGTACTTCGACCATGACAGAAACAGGAAAATAATCCTCAAAACGTAACAATGGGAGAAAGGCAACTGTTCAGAGCCATACAAGCTATCCAAATCACCAGGAAGGCACCCCGATGCTCAAGGCTAAGCAAAGATTTTAAAAAAATTGGAGAATGGACTACATCATCTTCAGATCAACACAAGCAAGGATTTTGATGCACCTATTCAGACACTGTGCATGAGGCCTTAACCTTGACCTTGAGATCTCAGAGGCAAATAATACATTTTCAATTTTATAAAAAGCAGTTCTGCTGTGGTATTTGTTCTACTGTTTGATATTTGCTTAATACATGGAGATATATAAATATTTTGGATATTAGTCTTTACAGACATGCTAGTAGAAAAGTTAAAAAGTGTTTTGCTGAGATACTTCCACACTTGTTTTCGCCACGTAAAAGCGTACCCACCTCTACGATGTCATCATCAAACAGCAACCAAAAGCCATGGCTCTTCACAATGGTGATATAATGTCCACGATTTGGACCACTGCCAGAAAAAAAGGATTCAAGACTTATTACTCTTGTGCCTCCAAAAGCAGGATCACTGCTCTCCCACATGATTCCAGCTATTACTTGGCAGACTTGGATTTCCCAGCTCTTAATGTTGTCTAATACTACTCATAACATTGTTTAGGTTCTTGGACTTTGCCAAATCGCTTCAATTAAAATTTTGGTCTTTTCTACCTGCCAAATACCATATATTCAAAACACACAATTCTGTAAATATTTTACATAGTCATTCATATATTAAAAAAAAAAAAAGCCAAGTTATTTCAATCACTGTTTTGTTGCATTGACCACTGCTGAGTATTTTGACCACTGCTCAAAAATTTTAGTAGCTGTCTGTCTGAAATATTTGCACAGAAGATATTTTTTTAATTCTTAGTGTGGTTTAGCCTATGGGTGACTGCAGACAGGCTTTCTGCAACTGCTGTTCCCACTTTTCTGGTGCCAGTTGCCCAATCTGATTCCATTCCATATCCTGAATGCTTACCTTGAAGGGAAGGGACCACAAAACAACCTAACTCAAAGGGAGATGGATCAGCAGAGTAAGGGCAAGTAGACTGCCCTGAAAAAGTGGTGGTTTGGGATAATAAACTTGATGGATGGAAAACTACAAGCTATCCATCTACTCACCTCAAATTCTGAGAACACAGTCCAGGGACACAGTGGGGAAAAAAAAAAAAAAAAAAATATTTCCCCTTGCCTCTCTGGCTTTACTTTTCACTTAGCCATCTACATAAGGCTTAAAACAACCTATATTCAGATCAGCTTTGGGCAAAAGAAAGTGCTTCTCTAGTCCTTCCAGAATTATCAAGATACTTAAACATATTACCTGCCACAGAATGAAACTCCTTTGTTTAGAACAACTAAATGAAAAGTAAAACTGTAAGGGCAAAATATTTAAAACAAGCTCTGAGAACTCAAATGTTTAGAAAATACAGTTTATCTTAAGTCTTTGCTAAATTCCCAGTAAGAACTGAAAGCAGAAGAGGTACAGGACTCCCAAAAGCCCCACATATGACAAGACTTGGGAGAAGAAAAAAGCAAAGTCATTTAACACAATTATTAATCACTATTGTTAAAATATGTAAGTGTAATTATAGGTATAGCAAATCTACAGAAGAAAATGCATAGGATGAGATCTTAAAGTGATAAAAATAAATTAAAAAAATAGCACAACTGTACCACAACAGAAATCACCTAGAATTATATGTAGTTTGTACTAAATGTACGCAATATTAGTGTGCTGATTACATTGTCTTGCTCTTCAGAAAGATGTTCCAAAACATTTGTGTGCTACAGCAACTTATTTTAAAACTCACACTTCCAGAAGGCACTTAGAAATATTGTCTGCCTTCCATGAATGATTTTTTTCCTAAAAGTGCTTAAAATTTTTTCCTCTTTGCTTTTAAAAACAGCATTAAAACCACCACCACAACAAAAATTTAGTAAAGAGAATAAGGCTATTTAAGAAATCAGCAGTACACAGTTTACTCCACCTGGTGGCACCAGCTTCTAAAAAAAACCCAATGGTTTAGCAACGAGCAACATGAGAACTGCAACTTAATTCTATTTTAGTGTTTTTCCAAGATTTGTTTTCATTTCATTTAGCTTTCCTAGAAAGTAAGGTTGGGGGTGTGGTTTTTGTCCTTTTTTTTTTTTTTAAAAGACTGCTGTTTCTTTGCCACAGCTCAAAGAAACAACTCATATGAATCGTTGCCATATTTTAAATCTGATAAAAGAGCAAACCCTGTACTTAGAAAACAAAATTTGAAACAGTAAAAAAGTAGTAAAAAAAGACTGAAACACTTTTTTGTTTCAAAAAAAAAATACTTTTGGACAACTAGCTCTGCCGCTGTTTAGCACGCTCCCATGTTGTCAGCACTGTATGTTATAAAATGGCACACAGACAACAGACACTTAAATTTCAAGAAAAGGCATTTAAGGTCCAGAAAGCAGAAAACCAACGTACCTGCCACAGTGAACAACCACAGCCACAAGGTCATACATTCTGTCGGGATTTGTAGCATCTCCTGAAGTGTTGAAGAGCCGGAGCTCCAAGGGAAAGACGACGCGGTAGGAGAGTTTGGTGTATCGATGCAGCTGGTCCATGTACTTGAACCTTTTTAAGTGCAGAGCTAGGATCATGGGCAACTTTTTCACTCTCATTCTGTACCACAAAAGTACATTAAGCAAAGAACAAGGTATTAGATCACCTAAACCAAAACTTTGTTCAAGAGCAGTTTCAATTTGCAGCAGTTTCTTAAAAGGCATCTAAAATGTTGACAAAGATTTTCAAAAGGCTGCTTTTCCCATGTATAGTCCAGCAAGAACAGGCAGTGTTTATTCTAAAATACTAATTACACAGCTGACATCTGAATGCAGGACAACTGTCTATGTTGACAACATCAATTTTTCATCGCATCAACAGGAAGAAAGAGATGGAATAAATCTGTCTTGCTGCTCTGTCTGCGACCAAGTACGAGGTGAGAATTAAGATTTTTGTGTATAGCATTCACAGTGAAAGCAGATGGGGTGGATTTCAGTGGCTTTACGCTGATTAATGCTAAACTGGGAAAAATGTGAATGTCTGGAAGCACCAGATACAAGCTCTTCTGGGAGGAATACAAAACTCATCTTTTCATTTCTATCTGATAAGGTTGCCACAGAGTTATTTGGTCTCTGCGCTTTTCCTTACTCCCAAATCAAACACAGACCCAGTCTTATGTTTTCTTTTTACTGAATTCACAAGGTGCATTTTCCCAACAACTGCCCATTTTAAGAGAACATCTACATTAGCCTTGAATATTTGAAACTCACCTCTTCTGTGCTTCCTGTTTACTGCGGCACTGCTCACAATAGTATTTATACTCACTGCATAGAGTTTCAGTATTACTAAACCCTCTGTGGAAATGAAAGAAAAGTCGGATAAACAAGGGTATTCAGTCAGACCATCCAGTTAAAAGTTACTGTTAATCATGCTGAAAAAACCCAAAGTACACAGAGAAGATGAAACTCCTTTTATTCATATTGCTCATATCTCCCAAACACGTTCTAGGTGTATTTGTCCCAGTCTTGGGATGTAGTATCAATGTTTAGCTGGAAAATCTGGAAATTACACTCTCAAGTATTAACTGCATACTTTCTGGGCAGGAGTCAAACATGACAGGTAACAAACAGCAATAAGGTGATCGTGGTTTGTTTCCAGAGGTAGCCACTCCACGTTTTCTCTGGTGGCAGAGGTTATGACCTAGAGTCATTAGCCATTGACTAGACAAAGTCTGGATTATCTTTCAACTCCTAGCAATTACACATCCATTACCAGCTATTAAAAAGCCAGAAGCTATATGCCACTTGCAGTATCATAGCAGCTGATAAGCCTTGGATCCAGCAGTCAAATACATGGAGCAAATTTCTATCAGCCAAAAAAAAAAAACTGGCCACGAACATCAGGACCAGACAACTGAAATGCAATTGCAGTATTAGAATAAACAATAATTTATTATGAAACCAAACATACTATGTTTAGTTTTGATAAAAGCTGACTGTATGATGTAACAAAGTAAAGTCCCCATAAAGGAAAGAGAAAATCAATCTTATACACACTATGAAATCATTGTGCTCGTTAACTATGAGAAACCACTGAGAAATTAGCAGCTTCAGAAACCCACGATAAAGACAAAATGAACAGCACTCTGAACAGAACATGCTTTACCATAAATCAAAGCCTACAACTGTTGCACAATAGAGCAGCTAAGCTAGGCTCCTTCCTTCTGATCAAAGGCAGGTATTTTTTCTAGTCACAAATATTTTCCTTTACCTTAGACAGTGTGTAATTGATGTATTTTGTTCCACATCAACCGAAAGATCCAGAAAGTCCTCATCTTTGCTACTAACCTTGAAAAAACATAAGAAGAAATATTTCATAGCAGTTCAGAACTGGCACATTTCTTTCAACCATTTCTGGAATGATGCAATGTCCTTGGTGCAAGTGGAGAGATTCATGATTTAAAAAAAAAAAAAATATACACACAGAGAGGCCCTTTCTTCAAGTAAACTAGAACTGAAGAAAATGTGATGTGCTGTTACAATCCACAGAGCAATATTAAAAAAAAAGAAAAGCCAAAACATAGTAAAAAACCCACAAAAAACCAAACCAAAACAAAAATCTTTTCTTGCAAAACATCTCTTCCCCTTAAGACTTCAAGACACAGCTGCAAAACCAAGTTTCACTGGCAAAACCAAGTTTTTCACCACTTGGAGCTCTGGGAGCTGCAGAAGCTTTAACTCTGTTCTACTCTGCTTTCCAGACTGATACAGCTTTCTGCTGCATTTCAGAGTTTAACAGTAAATCCTTATAGGAAATGCAGAAACAGGCAGATGGGTTTCCAGTTAAATGGGTTAGCAATTAGGAAAACCATCTTTCCATTTGTGGAACAGTCACATTTAATTTCAAAATTCTTGAGACAATCTTATTAATGTCATTTTTAGAGCTTCTAATTCACCATGCAGCCATAATTTTAGATTTAAAATTCCAAGAACAGTCATTTCAGTTGTAATCATTTGTCTTTTTTTCGTTCCTCATCTGAGTTTTCTTTTTTTTTTTTTTTTTAAATATTAAATCTGACATTGCAATGGCTAACTACAAATTCCTGGTCTGAAGGTGGAGTGGTTCTTCTAATTCTAGACTTCGTGGCACTTCTTTTGCTCTCGAATGGAAGGGCTATGGACCAGCACCAAGAAGCACAGACTTCCAGTTCAAGAAATTCAGTATATCCCAGAGTAAATAAATAGCAAGCAACTCTCATGTAGAAACACAACAGAAACTACCAATCACTGACACAGGAAATAACACGAAGACAAAAAGGCAGCTTAGATCAGCCAGGTGCAGACTGCCTCGATGGAAACAGGGAGGAAGAACAGAAAAAACACTATGCTTTTTCTGAGAAACATACCTTAAT
This sequence comes from Tauraco erythrolophus, assembly GCF_009769465.1. Classification (NCBI taxonomy): domain Eukaryota; kingdom Metazoa; phylum Chordata; class Aves; order Musophagiformes; family Musophagidae; genus Tauraco; species Tauraco erythrolophus. Next base: position 21,957,448 of record NC_141477.1, read on the forward strand.
GAGTATTGGTTTGAACATAGAGGTGATACAGTCATAAAATAGGCTATGCTCCATATTTTAATAGAGAGAGTGCAATTTCATCTACCCTAATAAATGAAAAAGTGTGCTTAGTATTAAGGAAAACGATCCGGAACCTGTGAAAAATCTAAGAGGTTTGGTTGTGTTTTAAACGTACAGCCTCACAGTTAAGACATCTGGTTTCATTGGTTAGTGTTCCTTGGAAGATTTCATGGACCCACGTCAGATCGGTCTTGTCTCCTTCTTCACTCTCAATGCTGCCATTCTGGAGTTTGCCATTCTGCTTCTCCTGCTTTTTCTCTTCTTGTAGTAAGTCAGCAATAGTGTTAAGTAGGTAGTTTAGGAATTCGTGTGCATCCTGCTGCATATAATTATCAAATAATTCTGGAAAGGAAGAGATCAAGGAGAATGAAACAATACAGATAGTTCATAATATCAAGTTACTATGCTTTCAGCAACCAGTGCCCTTCCCCCTTCTCTATCCTATTACACCACTGTGGGTTTTGTTGTTAAGAGTCTTTGAAGAATGGCACTTTGTTGTTCTCCCAAGGGATGTTAGGTTACCCTCACCAATTCCTCAGGTTGTGAGAAATAGGCGGCTGAAAAATAACATAAAGGAAACTTAGTTTGGGCATTTCTTGGAACTGAAGAAAACCATGATTGGATTTGGGAGTGGTTTTGTTGGTTGGGGGTTTTTTCCCCCTTTGGGGAGGCAGAGAAATAAAGACATTCAGCTATGTTGCCTTCAGCTATTAGTTCATTAAGTCTAGCATCAAGGGGCAAAAATCCCCTACTATAAGTTTGTTATCAAGTTCAAGCAGAGATGATAAATCAACATACAGAACTCTTCCTCACAAAGCAGCCCTGGGAAATAACCACTAGTTCTCAGCATAAGGAATTTATCCTCCAGCAAACGTACGAAAACAGGCTGAGAGTGGTTGAGTCTCCTCAGAGAGTTCAACTGTGACCAACTCGGTGAGGTCTGTGTAGCCTGTGCCAATTTCTAGCAATGACCCCAAGCGTGCTGACTTGCAGCAGACCTCTCAGAACACGACGCCAACATGGAATAACCAGAGTACTGAGGCTTGTGTACACGCTTTGCTTGGTCTAAGCAAGTACAGAAACAAAAGATACCTCGATAATCCTCGTACGACACTGCACAGTCCTGATACAATCTCTGCTCCTAAGCTACAGAGGTGGTGAAATTCACACCACAAACAGGAGTTCAAAAATCTTCCAGAAATCTGATAAAACTTTGCAATTTGGACTCGCTTAAAAAGGAAGTTGTGTTTACATTTTATACACTTAAATCTCCAATGCTTAAATCTGCATAAAAATTTCATTTATTCATTTACCATTTTCTTTCCTCAATCGGGAAATAAATTTCTTGGGTGGGATGACTCCCACCTTCTTCTTTTGCGTAGCAATACTGTTGAAGAGATCAGAGAGGCATGTCAGGAGGCTTTCCTTCTTTCGAGGCTGCACTTTGTATGCCAAAACTTTTTCCCGAAATGGACGACAAAAATAAAGTGCCTGTAAGACTGAGTTGCAGTAGCAGGTATTGCCGAACTGGTTAAAACAGAACAAAAGGAAAACAAACGTTTTTCATATTAGGTCTGTTAAAAAGTAGTAACAGAAAGAGGTTGCTCATTAAGAATGTCACATACTGACAATGGAAAAGGCATCTGTCAGAGTTCATTTACTGGGGAAATACTAGCAGGCATGGTGTAAGAGACTCATCCTTGTACCATCACAGCTGGCAGCAGCAAGAAAAGGAAGAGAAGCCAACAGTAATGGTGATACTGGGCACACACGAAAAAGCAGGAAACCACTGACAAAAAAACACTCCAATTGAGGGCTCAGCATAAAATCAAAACTTCTGGAGATGTGGTGTACTACTAATGCTGATAGGGGAGAGCCTGCTGCTCCTGACGTGGAGGGGTGTGATGATACAGCAGGACAGAGGGACACGGACACAGAGGAAGGAAGAAATGGCATCGGTCAGCATCACTGCATCTTGACTGTGCTATAAAACCAGGAGCTCAATGCACCAATTCATGTTAGATTTGCCTGTCAGACACACAAAGCACTCTTTAGACAGCTACCAAGGTATCTGTTCAGTATCTCCTGCCTACAATGAAATATTGTGAGGAGGACATGATGCAGGCAAATTCAAGGAGCAGCTGCTTTACATCTGCCATATCTGAAGACAGTGTCACTTCAGAGGAGGGAGGACAGCGATAACTTCCAGAAGCAGCTGGAAGTTGCTTAACGAGAAGGAACACTCGGACCACTAAGGTATCAGCATATCATCTGCGAGGAACATACCATGGTTTTTCAAGATGTTTCTTTGCAATTCATTGTGCAACTGTATTGTACAACGCTGTTGTTTCTACAAAGTGAAACAAATTCTGGGTTTGCCAGTCCCCAGATATTCTGGTAATGAGATTCTGCATCTCAAGAGCACCGAGAGTAAAATATTTTAAATAAATGAGTATACAAATCTGACTACAGAACACAGACTATTTGTGAAGTGGTTCTCAGAGAACACGGCCGCTGCTGTTCACCAACATTTGGTGCAACTACTGTAGCACAATGATTTCAAATTAATAATGGGTTTGCTGACTGAAACAGAAAATTAACGGTTTAATTCATACTGCTGAAAAGGTTACAGCACTACAGTTGCATTAACATTAATTTATACCATATGCAAACAACGTGGAACAGTTAAAACTTACTGACATGAGGAAAACAAATATGCAAGCTGAACAAGCACATGAATTAGGATAGAACTTAACTCACATGCTTGTTAGTGTCCTAAGAAAACAAACAAGCATCGTGCTAACTAAATTTTGCAAACAAGACAAAAATAGGCAAGAGAACTACCAAAAGTCTGATTAAATATTACTGTTTTCAGATCAGGTACCTAATATATTTGTCTAAAATAATCCCAGAAAATCAAAGAGACAGAGGAAATTAGAAATTCGCAGTCTTATGAAATGGAAGGTCATGGTGCATCTTAAGTCAAAAAAGTTTACAAAGCAAGTAGTTAATGAGATTTCAGGACTGTAATCATGGAGAAATGATGTCAAAAAGCATGAACTCAACTGGTTATACGTGTCTTGCTTTGATGCTACCCACACAGAGAGAAATTATTAGAATCAAACTAAATGGAAGAGTTAAAGAATTAAAATTCCATCCAAATAGCTTTAAAAATTCCTGACAGGAAGATGCAAGACGCTTTGCAGCGAAGTGATATAGTGAAAAATTCACTTTATGGCGTGCTTTTGGTTTTAAAAATGTCCCTCTAAATAGTATTTTAACTCTCTTTGTTCACTACCATGTTTACATCAAGTAACGTGGAAGAACTTTTATTCCTGAAATCACTCTCTTGCACGTTAGTATTTTAGATATTTTACTGCATGCCAAGTACTTTACAAAAAGACCATGTGATGCATTTTATCTCAGTAATTCTGACTTTTTTTCAGGTTAGAACAAAAGCCTTCCAACTTTGAGTAATTCAGGGCCTTGGGAAACTTCTGAATATCTCAATTATTGATCTACCCTCTTCTGTATTATTCTCCACAAATAAACAGTACTACATAGCAGCGTCACACTTTGAAACTGCAATCAGTTTGCATGTAGAAGTACAAAGAAGGTCAGGTTTTTCCAATCATGACCTTAACTTTGCTAGAAATTCTTCTTGGAAAAAAAAAAGGAGGGCTCTAACCATTTGTCTTCGACAGAACCCCAAAAACAAGGTTGGCAAGGCAGTTCTTGATGGGCTGATGAATATTTCCAAACCTGGAGCTACATGCACAGATCAAGGACACAAATAGTGTATAAAGTCTAACGTGACCTAAAACTCAAAGGTAAACGGGTACAAACACAAAGGCCTTAAAGTCTTTTTGTTATGGTTTCTCTGGTATAAATAAATATTTTAAATAAATGCCAAAACATAGGGATTTTGCTTAAAACTGACGGTATTTAGAGTTGACATTACCTAACTTCCTATGAGCTTGTAAAATTTTACACTTTCAATGTAAAAATAAAGTTTGAAGGCTTATTTTAAGATAGAAGATTTTTAAAATGAAAACTGAGGTTAAATTCTAGAACAAAAACATTGTTCCACCCCTCTTGCACTTCAGTTCCACATCACACGTCATCCCTGCCAGGAGGAGCAGTCAGACCCTTCTCCCACATACTCTGCAGTGGCTTTAGCAACAGTTTGACTGCAGGAAAACTGGTTCAGCTCACTGCTCCAAACAGAAAATAACTATTAACACAAGAAATTTAAAGCCTCCGTTGTCCGTGGGTTCAACATCTGATTCTATTTGCAGCGTAACCATTTACTGGTGTTGATGTTGAAGCCATGAAACTGCCCTCTTTAAAGTGCTCCAATTAATTCTGAAACATGAAAGAAGTAGAAATAATTTAGGAAAAAGCTCTGCAGAACAACAGCATAAACGATCAGCCTAAAGAAACTGGTTGCAAGGAATAAAGCACAACAGTGTTAGTCATATTTTGTCCTTCAAAACAGAGAATGGATGTGGTTGTAATACTTCTGCTTATTTTTAGAATCCTATTTTTCCTTCGTGCTATTCACCACTCCGCTATTTATGTTACAACTGGAGATGCCTTCCATTTTTCTCATGACAGTGCAAACCTCAGCAGCTTTGGAATGGCCATTAACACCATACCTAAGGAATATAACTCAATGTGTTGAGATAGTTTGGTGTCTGAGAACACTAACTGCTAGAAACCCACACACAAGTCAATTAAATGAGTTTCTAAGGAGCTGCAACAAATAACACTTTAGTAGCTACCTTAACCTTATTTGGTGTGCCAAAAGAGACATCATCGCTCAGTTTTCCATGAAACACAGCTACATGACCTGTAAACAGAAGTATGCTTATGTTTCTAGTGAGTTTTCCCAAAATTGTCCTTTCACATCATAAATATGATGCCACAGAATCAGTTTCTGTTAACTATCTTCCTATATTAATTGGTAAAAGATGTCACTGGCGTAACAGCTGCCCTTCTCCTCCAAAAGCACTGGCAAGATCAACATCAATGCTCCATTCTCTTCATGGTTAATTTAGGTGGACAATTCTTATCTCTCAACAGATCTCAGTCAAGTCAGATCTATATAAACTGACAGACATAAAAAAAAGCTTTTTAGAAGGATTCACTGTTGTACAGGGCTATCAGAAACAACAACAACAAAAAGTATTACTACATGTAAGAAAATTATCGATCAAGTCAATGTCATTCATCTCCTGGCTCGGTCCTTGCACAGAACAACTTCCACCAATCCCACGAGTAGCATGTTTTTAGAAAAGTAACACATTTCATTTTAAAACCTCAAGGCTCCCATACACTGTGGCATTAGTGTAAAATCAAATCTCTCTTCTCTAGAAGAGCATATGAACAATGTACACACTTTATTAGTTCATGTCCTTTCCAGCTAAACATTAAAATCCTATAATTAGAAATGTACCTGAATAGAAAGGTTTCTCTCAAAGATTTCATAATAAATATACTTATTTTTCTGTATTTAAGATGAAATTTGTATCCTGGTTAATAATAAGACACAGCACCGCACTGCAGAATGTAGTGTCTATGCAGAGTCCCACGTTAAGTCAGAAGTGCTCGTAGATAAAGTTTTAATAGAGAATCCTATTAAATTCAAAATTAGAATATGAATTAAAAAAAACCCCAGCATTTCAACCACAGAAAATTCACTTACATTGACCAAGCCAAAATAATGCTCATTCACAGGGAACTGTTCAGGACCAATCTCTTTCTCCAAAGCAGAGGCATTGGCGCCCTACAAAGAAACAGGATGTTTACGTTAGAGGAAAAAAAAAAAATCAAAACCAATTCCAACAGAATTCATACTACTCCTATAAAAACAAAGAAGCTAAGAAAATAAGTTACTTCCATTGAGAATTAGCATCTCATGTTTTCTATGTTCTTCAAAACGAAATCAATACGATGCTTGTTATTATAAAAGGTACCACGGTTTCACGTAAAAACTCAACTTCATCAGCTGGAATTAGAGCTATCTGATCCCACAGAAGGGCTTTTTTCACGTGAATTTATTTGAAAGTTAACAACAGGAAATTTGTTCTCACTTAAGGCTTCAGGTTAGTCACAGTGACCTAGAACACCAATTTAAATTTAGCCAAGAAAGCTTTGTAAAAATACAGGAACTTATAATACACAGAGAACTCTAAACTTATAGGATAGAAACTATAAGGACAATAAACCCCATGAAAGAAAAAATGCCTTCCTGTGATGTGGACTGCACAAAAGGTCTGATGTGGCTGTTTATTATTTGCATCTCATACAAAGAATTACTGAAAAAACTTGGCCTCCACTGATGCTTTACATTAGAAATACTATAATTTTCTAACTTTATTTCTGGAAAGTACTATGGACAAGTGAAGCATGACTACAAAAAAAAACAAAAAGAATGGAAAGAAGAATTTTTTCAGACATTCCTCAAACTCAGATCACCTAAAAGTGCTTTGGCTTTGCTACCCTTAATTTAAGGCTGATGTATTAAGCTTACAGAGTATTTTGATACATCCTCGAGTCTTCAGTAATACAATGAGCATAGAACTTACTATTTCAGACACAACTGAAGAACACCACTACACATCCACACGGTCTTACTTGTCCCATAAAACAAGAACCAGAGCATACCAGCCTTTTAGTTTCAATTTTAACTTTGGCCACTTCCAATTCAAAGTGGTTTATTCACCTCTCTCCGTTTTTTACCCTTTTTTTTTTAATTCACCAATATCTTATAGCCGAGCTCCTACTTGGGATTTGGTACCTTCCCTCATACTGCTCCATCTTGTTCTCTATTTTTCTTGCTGATCTTCCAACAGTCCTTAACTGCATCTGTGCCATTATCTAAGGAGTTACCATCATTCAACACAGAATCCAACCACTCTGGATTCTTGACTTCTGTTTCAAATATCCCAGTGACTCCACCTATAACCTTCTGCAAACAGTAAACAGAGATCCTTCTGCACAGGTGAGCCACCTTAAAACACCTTGGAACAAATAAAAACTACACTCCAGCAAAATTCAATTCATCTGTTTCCCTGAAGCTAGTAATGTTTTTTAATTGTTGAGAAAATATTTCAATCATTTCTATTAGTATTCTGCTATTAATATAAACCACTGACAGGTAGAGACTGTATAGACAGGTCCATCTAGATTGTCTTTAACAAAGAAATAACTAAAAATCTTCTAAGAAACAGGAAAGAAACCAAGAAATAATTCAGTTTAACAGGAGGAATGGAAACTCCACAGTTGGATCTCCCAGACTCACAGTGAATTACATATATCAAAAAGACAGAAAACAAGGAAGGCTCAAACTTGGTACTATAAAAACCACAAAAACATTCACTAGGTGCTGACAGATTTACAAGCAAGACTCTTTGCAAGCAATTACACAGAAATTTTTTGAGGCATCAGTGCCAGTTCAAACAGCTCCTCTCCTTTGTTTTCCTACATCCAGTCCCTGCTTCCAAGTACCTCTTTTTCCCTCTGCTATCTGCACCCCCCCAAACCCAAACCTAGACATAAGGAAGAACTGCTGATACAGCACTCTCCAAACGTTACTTCAGCTCTTCACTTACATTGTTCTCATCAACACTACGACTTTGGGTAACAGCATAAGAGGAGATTATAATCTCTGAGCTATGTGAACGCAAAAGAAAAGGTCATGCTGGTTGTGAAAATGTTCAGTCGTGAAATCAGAACTGACTGCTAAGTGAGGCTCCTTTACTCTTATGTTTGGCTTGTTTCAAGATTAAGGAAGGGATACGTGTAAAATCTGCAAGCCTGTGAAGTTCAGATCAAATTTCTCTGAAGTCTTCTCACCTCCTCCATGATCTCCAATGCTGTATTAGAGGAACACTGGAAAAGAGCCAACTAAAGCAGGTACCACCACTTACAGAACTAGTGAAACTAGACAACCTGAACACTCTGGTCTGTAAAGCAACATAGGGAATAAATATCTGAACAAAGAAATAAAAGCATAAGAATTGTAATTTTTAACAAAAGTATGCTACAAAGAATTTCATAACCTGCCATGAACCAGTGTTGCAATTCATCTAAACCACCCACCTGTACTCTACATGTACCTACCCATTCCATCTAACAGCTTACATGTGCCTTTTTTCCAAGTGCTTCCTTGTATCTACTGCCCAAACTTCGTAAATATGGGTAAGTTAACTGCAGAGGCAGATGAAAAATTAAGATTTCTTTAATAAATTAAACACTAATGTTAAAGTCAACAAGACACAGAAACTAAATCACCTTAACACTTAGCTGCAATGTTTCTGAAGTTTCTTGTCAGAGAACATTTTAAATGAACATATCCAAAATCATAAAAACCAAAACAAGACTCAAGGTAATTGTGGGAGGAATCAAAATCACAAACTAGTCATAAATAGTTCTGAAGATGCAAACTTGCAGACTATATAATACGTAACATACTGGAGCTCTAGAAAATGCACATGCCTGGCATACCACAATAAAATAACTACATTGCAAATAGTATGGAGTGATTTATCTTTGCAGCCAATCCAAAGGCAACACAAGGCAACCAGTATGCAGCAGAAAAAAAAAAAGCACTTTATGGTGACAGCACAAATTGGCCTTGGTCGTGTTTCAGGATGGAAATAGCCGACACGTTTTTGAGTAAGGCTGCATGACTGGAGTCAAAGTTCAGCTACTCACAATCCATGATCTTTGCAATTAAACTTGCAAATAGCAAATTAACCAACTGGAGAGTCCAAATCTAGTGCAGCACAAACCATGTCATGCTGTAATTAAGCCTAACAAGCAGCCTTGTTTTCAGACTGACCGGTGTTAGACACATTTTCCCACCCCACTAAAAGATTTTTTCCATCTGGATAAATATTTCTGCCTCAGATCACATAAATATTTGTTCATAAGAAACAATACACACTTCATCATTTTGGAAACATAAAAGTCACATTTCTCATCTAGAAATAAAATCTAACCAAAGTGCCAAGTGTTGAAAGTATGAAAATGTATGTTTGAATATTTGGAGAATGAAGAGAGATGCATCTCTTCTGGGGTGCCACAAACTATTCTGCATCTTACAGTACTTTACACATCTAAAAACATGAGAAAACAATACTGTTTTGCTAAACTATGACACACACTGTGGGAGCAATAAAAAAATGACAAGAAAAAAATCACTAATACAAGTCAATTGAGTTTGCTTGGCACATAAAAAGTCAAGCAAATAATGTACAGTTAAATATAAAGCTTTTGCGTGAGATCAGAATTGATTTCTCATTGCTAGTGCGAGACAAATAAATACATCCTGTAAAACCCCCAGAAGTACATCCTCGAGAATTCTAGGAGCTCCAAGGAAATGCTCTCAAGGAACTGCTCTGCTACTCCAGTCCAGGAAGAGACGGTAAAACTTCCTGCACACAGCTCTGTGAGTAGGAACAAAACACAAATTTATACAGTCAACACGTAATTACCCGACAAGGAAAACATCCCCTTAGTTTAACTACAGTGGTAATACTGGTTTACTTATATAATTAGACTCTCAAAAGAGATGCAAATTTAACACTACCATACTGGTGGGGTAGGTGACAGCTAAAGTTTCAGCAATTTGTAATTTTCTAGAAAGTACTGTGACTTCAAATGTTGTCTCTGAGGTTGGCTGCACTTTTCGAGAGCTCCCCTATTCTGTTCACACCCCCACTAGCAGAACTGGCTTTGAATCTAGAGAGCGAGCTCAGCTCAGCAGGCTCCTGCACTTCCAGCACTGTCAGTCAACTAGAAAACTGGAAAATGGTGTGGTCCATCTGAACTATCACCATTTTCGCAGTTCAGAATAATAGATATGGCTAGAAATGGCCAGAAATGGCCAAGATGATCCTAACAGATCAATAATTCAGTATTTTCTGTCATAGCTGCAGTAGTTTTACTTTGTGCGTATTACCTAATCAAAGAAAGGGACTAACCCAAGAAAATTTGTGCTCAATGATTTCCACCAGAAAAGACAAAGAACATTCTTAAAAAAAAAAAAAAAAAAATCCCCTATACTGAATTTTGAAGTATCAAACAAAAGCAGAGAACTGTAACTACTCAAGTTTTCCTCCATTTTTCATAAGAACTCAGTGAGGACATCACACCAACATTTGATACATCTGAGATATAAGGAAAAGAACATCACAAGGCTTCTAAGGCAGGTTTTGTTGAGATTGGTGAAGCAAAAAGGGATGGTAAAATAAAAAGGGATGTGAAAGGACCAGTTTCAAAACCTCTTACCTAAGGCAGCTGTCTAAGCAAGTCATCACAGACAAAGTGATCCCACAGTATAGGTGAAGTTTTAACTGAATAACCCATCAAAACCAGAACAGAGATCTATCAAGTCTTCCAACTTGTGAGCTGTGAGTCCTTTTTGCTCAGTAGAGAAGTCTTAAAGATTTATTTCCAGTTCAATAGACAATGCAAGTGGAAAAAATAGTAGTGGACTTGTATTTCTTAGACAGAATACACAGTTACCTCATTGCCTCCCCAAAACGAGACAAAAAGGGAGCATGTGTAGGCATTACGATCTCTCATAAACTCTACAAACACTTTGTGACTATTCCTGCAAAGAAAACAAGTATTTGGTCTGGTCTAGATTTAATTGATTTCAGAAACTGGAAATGTACCAACAGTTTCCAGGGGCTTAAATACTTCTATGCCCTTAAACTTCCTTGAATTTGTAATTATTCTTAAAGACAAACGGCTTATAGAATGCATTCACTTCTCTGACAAGAATCGCAAGAAGAAATCGTTGTTGGAAGATGAAGAAAAGGTATCAGTTCTCTATTCACTACACTAAGTAGCTTTATGGTAAAAATTACAAGGCCCAGAGCTGAACAGCTCTTCTGAAGCTAGTGATGAACAGAAGAACATCTGGGAGTGATGAACAGCAACTACACAGCTCAGCACATGAGCTACGGTCAACTGACGGGACAAATCCACATGTCCAGAATCCACACAGCTCTTGGTTCAAGCTGCAACTTCTCCCCTTTTTAGTACCAGGAATTTTACTAAGTTTCAGGGCAATCCTGATCCTCTGCAAAACCTGGCTGAGCATGCATGGACTATTATGATGGACTAACCAATGCTACCAGTCAAAATTTTTTATTCTGAACTAACACTTTGAAGGAATTCACACTTCCATTTACAAGCATTGACTTTTTTGCTGCTGTGAAGGTAACTTTGCAGACATGGGGATGGTGACAAAAGCAGTGTCATACTACCTTGATAAGCACACGAGCAGACCTTATGAGCATGAAGCATCTGCTGCTACAGCTTCAGTAAGAAAAGGATCAAAATGAGCACAACATCGGGGCAGTATCCTTGCTGTTATTCAGAGCTCTTGTCAAAAATAATCAGGTCAATGCTGTACTGCTGCTTGAGCCAACAGTGAGCAGAGAGGCACTGAAGCTACACAACCAGGGGAAAAAAGTCACAAAGCAGATGATGGGAAAGAGTTACGAGCGGGAAGATCTCGCCGTCCTCTTTGCTGCAGTCTTGGGACTTGGTGAGGGGAAGCAGAGTAGTTCATAGCTGTTGCTAAGCTGCAATTCTACCAAGGATTAAGAGAGCATGCGAGGAGGGCTCAGGCAGCTGTCCTGCGTGTTTTGCAGGGTGCTGGTTTCACATCTACTTTGACTGACTGGTGAAGTGTCTCCCATTAGCACGATCCACTAGCCATTAGCAACTGGGTGTATCTTCTAAACTGTACAGGTGGATGCATGACATAGTTATGGGATAGGCTGGAAGAGAGAAAGAAGTACAGTAAGAAAACAAGAAGAAACTATGGTGAAAGAAGAGGGATAGTAAATGAAGACACGAAAAAATATAACCATTAAAATAGTCATTAAAGGTGGCTACAGTGCAAGCATCATTTCTGACGCGCTGTAATTACACAGTGTTTTTGAAATTACGCAGGAAAATCCATGCAACAGCAGATTGTCAGTGGATTTACAACCACTCTAAAACCATTCATTACTAGCTCAACATAATAAGACAAAATATTAAATATTTGTTTACTTTCTTAGAAGGACGTGGAAGTTTAGGACACATAAACAGACAGTGCACTTGCCAAACAAATGCTATTAGAGTTTTTTAAATGCTAACAAGGATGAAGCAGCTGCTTAAAGTAGAAGAAAAGGAAGTAATGAGAACCATGAAGCCCTTCTCATCTTTTCAAGAAATATAACAAATCAACTTGCAGTTTATTTCTTTTTTTAATACTAATGATCCTGACAAAATCTACAAGTCTGAGTAAGGCATTGCTGTGCCTATTTTGGGGTGCCCCCGTGTTCCCCCATTTTAGATGCTCCATTTACTGATCATTTGTAGACAGCAGGAGGTTTTCAGGATAGAACTCTTAAAATCTGGATGTAGATCTGCTCCAGAAAAACTCCTACCTGCACATTGTATAAAGTTTAAACTGTAGTTTCCCATGCTTGCCTATATACTTCAGCTGCTTTAGCCCTACCTAAAATACACACAAGACTAACCTCATCAGCAGATTACTTTTAACGAGCTAGAGAGAATCAGTTTAAAACACTCTCCATACAGTCCATGGAAATCTGAAGATACAGACTTTCTTCAAGGATAAATGAGCTATTTTTTTAGCTCAGTGCAAAATATTAATTTCCATGTTCTATGCTTTTTATACAATCCTCCCACTGTTATTCATATCATTCAGTTCAAATGAAGTAATTAAAGGATTGCAACTGAGGATACCTCTATCTTTTACTACAGCTGCATGCACACTCAGATCCTGCGTAGCATGGTTGGTATAATGGCCTGTTGAAATAAAAATCCCTTATGATATCCCAGCTTGGGCTCAGCACCATCCTAACTCAGCTTCTGAGCTGGAACCAGCTTATTCCCATCACGTGCACGGCATGCACCTGCCTGCAAAAGACATTTCCCTTAATAAAGGCAAAAAAGGGAAAGAGATCTCAGAGATATTTCACTGTCCAGAATGTATCTGGTGCACAAGTCTTGCTGAAGTCTCTAATTATTCATTCGACTCTTTTTAGCAAATTAGAGTGGGATAAGATTTAGCATTTGAAAAAAGCAGGGAAGCAGCTTTCAAGTTAGGCAGACACCATCACACAGCCCTCAAGATCAGAAAAGCTGGTTAAATACACTGCATGACTGAAGAGTGATTTTTAAAGAGTGAACAAACAAACCAAATCAACAGGGGAAAAAGAGAACAAGTAGGCCAAAGCAGAGCTACTTAAAACCTTTCAGAAAGAAATGTGAATGAGATGATGCATTTCATGAAGTCTGCCTGCACTTGCTTTGCTGTATTAGCCCTGGTAACAGTCCCAGCTTCAGGACTATTAAAATTACCATGTTGTGGAGCGCAGAAGGGAGCAGAACTGGGGCTGTATTTCTGAAACAGTTTATAGAGCATATAGTCATTATTTTCTAAACACAAAATTAGATGTTGCTTCCCCATCTTTCAAAACTCTTTGGTTGTATAGCACTGAAGCCAGATAAAAAGAGTTGTCAGCTCAGCTATCACTCACTATGATTTAGGCTTTGGAATTATCCCTTTTCATGCATCCAGGCAGCCTGTCATTCCAGGCACAACACATGATGGTAAACTGAACTTTGGATTCCAGCACTTTGCATGCTTATGCAGGTAAGACAAACTGATAATCATGAAAGGAACAGGTATAACAGTGTCACAGACTTCCCGAGACCCCACGCTTCCAAATACTACAGAGTCCTCTCAACCTGCCCAATCGTTCAGTGCATGCAGGAAAGATTGGCTTTGCCCACACTTCAATAGTAGCCACACTCTGGCTACTGCCAACATCACGAAGATCACAGTGAAATCAGAAAATGCTGTATTGCAAAATAAGTTTACTACTATGAAGCATTCAAAACCCGAAGTCTTAATTAGAGTGGGTTTAAATAAATTACTACAGAATGCTTTGTAAACTCTTTCACGTAAATGTTTATTCAATTAGGAGCTGGTCTTGCAAGGTTCACAGGATCTATGTCCCACTTCCAAAGGCAGAGTAAGTCATAAACACTTGTGAAATTTTGTAATTTTATGCTCTTTAAAACTAGATAGTAAAGCTAGGCTCCAGGAAAAAGAGCATATGGAAAGGACGGATTAAGGGCAGGAAGTACAGAAACTACTGCTTAGGAGTCTCAACCTTTGGAATGTGGTACTGTAAGCAACCTATTTCCCCATTCTTAGCCACCATCTCTGAGATTACCAAAGTGTTCACAGCTACTTCATCCACCTGAGAAGAGCTCTGCCAGAGTTCTCCTGACCTTGAGTTTCTCTCAAATGACCTAGTAAGACACATAAGAGCAGATGTCTTGCTAGTATGGCTCTCAGATATTTTACAGCTTTTTGGCCCTCTGAAAGAACGAATACAAACAGATGTACAGGTGTACTCAACATCCAGTGTTGGGCAGTATTGTTCTCTTGTGAGTTGGCAATAGGATTTTATCACGGCCTTCACACATCAAACAGCAGAGGAACAACGCTGTAAAGAGCGAGGAAGTGGATGCTGATGGAAGGCAAATTCTATGATTCTATGAGATTTATGAAGAGCTGGTAACCTGCACCAGAGGTTAAGTGGATAAGTCACTAGGAAAGGAGCTGAAAATGTAAAGCATGACATAAGAAACAGAACAATCATCTACAGTGCAGCCCTTTGTTTTGGCAACAAGCCTAAGAATCTCCCAAATTGACATCTGTAAGAGCAAAGGCTGAAAGCCATTTATTTTTTAATAGGAACAAGACACTAAGTGATGTGCGTGTAAGTACAGACAAATTCAATGTACTAAAAGCATTTGCTCCAAACCTTCGCTGAAAAACAAAACCAGAAAGATTCAATCATATAATCTGGTGAATGCATCAATAAGTACCCATCACACACAGAGTACTAAACTCAAGTACAAACGGCATGTGGAAAACCCTTGCACAAAGTGACCTACTAACTGGTTTGCAAAGGGTTACACACCTTTTTTCCCCCCTAAAACAAAGCGGGTTATTCTCAAGCTGGGTTTTAAAGGCAAAGAGGAATATTTGTTTCCTTTAGCTTAACAAGTCAATCAAGAAGCAGAGCACTGCTGGAAACAGAAGTCTGCTTAGCTAGCTCTACTTTTATCCTCCCTTCCTTCTGCTTCCCTCAGTGATACTTTCCCAGCCATAAACAATATTTCTCTGATAAAGATAAAACAAAGTTCTACAAATATAGGTGAAACAGCAGCAAGGCAAACATTATTTGTCAGTGATATGAAAGCCCTGACTGAATCGAATAGTGTAAATTATTCAGGTGGCAAATGGAAACGTATTACTTCCAAATTATTGGGTCATCTCTTCTCTAGCACTGAAGCTAATAATTATATCCATGCTGTACTGATTCAGAGGAGTAGAATAAGACTACTACCAATTTGTATACTGGATTTGAGTTCTTCAGGCATGTCTTACTGGTTTAGCAAACAATTAGACATGATTCTAGGGGAAGTGTCTCTAATTAGCCTCCCAGAAACATCAATATTTCTGCTAACAGCTTACTACAGACTTTTCACAAAAATCAGCTGTCAGAGAGGAAAAGATCAGATCTATGCTTCACACCTTGCTCCACTCTAGTGTTCTATTTTGCTTCTCCAACCGAAAAAAAAAAAAGTATTGTCAATACAACAAAAAAAATAAACCAAATCCTCAAAAACTCAGTTCTACAACCGACTGCCTCAGCCCCCTGGAGCACTCCAGGTGTATTCTGGATTAGATGATGCAGTCAGACTCATGGAAATTCAGCCCTCCTTGCTCTCTCTCCTCAGTCAAGAGAGGATTTGCATCTGTCCATGACCATGCATACACCACAGAACTACAAAGTTACCACTTTTAAATATTTTTGAACAGGAACTATGCATATTTCACGAAGGGTAGCAAAATGCCTCAACAGTACTTTCTATTTCACTCTCCCAGTTAACTTTGCAGTTGCTTGCCAGAAGAAAACAAAACTTCCTAAAGTCCACGGTAAAGATAAGGGCTGGGAAAGAATATTAAGTCAAAGGGACACAGCAGAGAACCAGAGCTCTGGTTGATAGCTCTTGGCTACAGATGTGTCTTGCCATATGGTGTCAGCAGCCTTACCAAACAATGAATCATACTCAAACGAACGAGTATTTTCCTACGAGTTTCCAACCTTCACAGTGCTATAGCTGCCACATGAACATTGTGCAATCGCTGAAAAAGAGACGGTGCTCACGTAAAGGAAATGCAATGATCATGAGGCACAGGAGAGATGATCCACAGTAAAAAAAACTCAGAAGTTATTTTAGGGAGGGGAATACGATTAATGTTCTAACTACATTACTGTCTACTAAGAAGATCACGCACTGAATTTAATTTTTGGAGAGATATTGCAGAATAGTGGAATGTCAGAGGCAGAAAGTCAGAAAAATCAGTCCCTGTGATGCAGATTGACTGAGGGGTCTGAGAACACTGCAAACCTGTGTTTCAGTTCTCCAGCCTGAAGCACAGACGGTGACCAGAAGTGCTGGTAAAAACTGCGTATTTTACTAAAAATATGTAAAGTACTGTACACTCACTACATATTAGAATAATCCTGAAGAAAGTAGTTTCCCAAGGGGCTTTGTTCATGTAATTAAATATTTTTATAAAGAAGGCTTAGGTGTTTCATATTTGCATTATGACAAAGCAAACAGTATTTTTACTTACTGGACCTTAATTGAAGTAGATGCAAATAAACGGATTCAATTTTAAAACATACCACCCGGACCTTAATTTTCCTGCGCCAGCTGAGAAAAAGAATAGTGAGATTGGCATTAAGTTTAGCCAAGCTACATACGCACCTAAAAGACTGATGCTGAAAAATTCCACAGCAATTGATTAAACAGCTATGTAAGAATTTAGAAGCACGCTTCATACAATTACTTAGTGTTAGCAGCACTGCTCAACGTTTTCTGCAAAGAAATGAAACTAAGTTTTCCACTTGAAACAAAAGCAGTAAGGAGAACCTGCTTCCCCAAAGCTGCAATACTGTAAAAAGTCTCCTCTTGGAAAAAAAACATAGTACTTCAGAAGGAACATGAGTGGGCTACGAGTATCTGCTTAGCTTTCTTCTGTCATCCCAACCAAAATCAAGGTAAGCAAAGGAGGGGAAATGAATCCAAGATTGAGTACATACAGCTAAAGTCTCTAAAAACAAATCACAAACACTGGAATGGCTGTATTCAGTTTGGCTACGTGCTCATAGGAAGACGCATTGCCTTGCATTTGCCCTCTTAATCTGAGGCTCAGTCAGCTGATCTCAGGAATGCATCCAAAATATTATATGGGATTGAGTCAATCACTTGCCTCTGGGGTGCAGAACTCCACAACGAAGTCATGATTCAGCCGCTTCTTGTGACCTTAATTTCACCTGTGTTTGTGATGGGCTATTAAAAATATAAATTCTGTTGAAAAAAAATCTAGTGAGATTAGTGAAGTATGAAGTTCTGGGAAGCCTTCTGCGATACTGAAAACGTTCAGATCAGGTATCCACGGCCACAAATTTAAAAATAAAAATCAACCTCTCTTGCTAAAAGTATTACTATGACACTCCAGACTGGAGCAATCACGATACGAGACTATAAAACTGAATACCCTCAGCGTGAATCCAAGTTGGATTTTGGCAGTTCAAAGCCCTGCTAGAGTTTACACTGATTAAACTCCTTACAGCAAGAATCTTCGGGAGATGTTTCGATGGCGTGTCACTAACAAGATGCAATATTTTATTATGAGTCAGCGGTGTTTTAGCGCTAGACAAACCACTTGCTGGCCTCTATTTACGCCGCAACGCGACTTCATTAAAAACTCTGCATAATCACGCAATTATCAGCCTCCCCCTTGCTAGGTTTTCACTGGCAATACGGGCGATACCCTGTTACGCGCATCCATGCGAAATTTTTCCAGAGCTTTTACGAACTAGTAGAACAACCTTTAAACCGAGCCTAGTTACCACGACTGTGACCTGAGCCAGAAAAAGAATAAATGTTCGGTAATTCCCCGAGTTTTCCTCTCTCCGAAAGCGAGCACCCCCCCTGCCCCAAACACGCTTCTGCCGACAGCGGGCGGGGAGCGAGCTCCGCGCTCCCCCAGCCCCGTTCCCCTCCCGGGATTCGGGCCCAATCACTCCGGCACCGGGAGAACACTGCCCGCCGCTTCCCTCGCCCCTTCCCTGGCACGGCCGCTCCCCGCCGTGCCTTCCTGGGAAGGGGGGGGGGGGGACCGGCACGGGGCGCCCCGCCGCCTCCCACGGACACCCCTGCCCGGCCCGGCGGCGCTGCTCCCCGGAGCTCCTGGTTTTTAACCAGTTTTACTAATTCTTATGGCGGCGGCGGCGAGGCGCTCCTCAGCCCCCCCCCCCCCCCTCCTCCAGCAGCGCGGGGCCGCTCCCGCCGCCAGGGCCGGCAACGGAGGTCCCTCGCCGGCCGTCCCCGCCGCCCCCCCCCCCCGGGCCGCGGCCCGGCTGGCCGCGGCTCTCACCATGGTACAGATGGAGGCGAGTCTCCGGACCGTCATCAGTATTTCCATCCGCCCGACGCGGCCCCGCGCCCCGCGGCCGCCCCCGCTGCCGCCGGCGCCATGTTGGGACGCAGCCGCCCAACTGACAGCGGCAGCCGGAGCCGCAGGTGGCGCAACCGCCAAACGGCGCCGCGCGCCGCCGGTGCGCTGAGGTGCGGCGCCCAAATGGCGCCGGCTGCGCGCCGCGCCGCGCCGCGCAGGTTCCGCCGCCTTCCCTGCGCTTCCCTCCTCGGTACTAGGCAGCCGGGTCATGCGAGGGGGTCGGAGCGCCGTCCCGGCCCCAGTGGGGTGGGCGATGCGCGTGTCACTGGTGGAACTGGAGGGAGGCGCCATCGCACAGGGATGGTGCTGGAGGGATGCCACCAAACTGCCCCCAGCAAGGGAAACCGCGGCCACCCCGGAGCGCCGAGACACGGCGAAGGTGCTGCAATTCCGCCTTTCCTGAGGTTCCGTTCGGCGGCCGTGAGCCCCCCCGAACAGGAGTTGTCGTGGCGGTGGCGGAGCCCGACAGCGGTTTCGCACCAAGCGATGCTTTGCCGGCCTGCGCCGCGCGCCCCTGTTTCAGCAAAAATCACAAAAAAGGCTCGTTCAGAGCGCGGCGCTACAAATGACAACAGAATCTCTTGAAAACCCGGGAGGAAAAGGAGTGAAAAACATTGAAAAGAAGTGAAAAACATTGAAAAGGAGTGAAAAACATTGCCAAGTCGCCACTTGACGTGCTGCACGCCAAAAGGCAACACCTATCGGAGGAAAACATCCCCGGCGAAGCCTGGGTTGAGTAGAACTGTTTGACATCCGGCTGATTAAGGTCTAGGAATTGTGTCAAACCTGGAAGGAGCCCGACTCATGTTCTGTATTAACTGTTGAAAAGTGCTCGTGCTCCGTCCGCCGCGATAGCACTGTTTCCACACGCCGCCCCTTACTCCAGCCCCGACCTTGCGGGAATATCTGTGGGGAAGGGAGGATGGTTCAGTTTCCAAAGCACAAACTTTTTTTATGAGGCCGAGATGTTTCCGTTCTATTTGAGTTGCTGGCCTGCAGTGATGTTCTCTTACACACATTGTACTTTACACGTCATCTACTACGGGCTCCCAAGGGAGACTATTCCGCAACCTAAAAAAAAAAAATCCGTACAAAATATGCTAAAAGTGAAAAAGGACACATGCTCCTTATAGGGTTTCCATGAATGGCAACGCAACAAAATTAGGGACAGGAAATACAGAAATAGTGGAATCTGTACAGCGTTTAACCCAATTAAACTATATATTTAAACGATCGCTTCCCTTACATCTCAAAATAGAATCAAATATGATTTATCACGGCTGTCGCAATAGTATCCGATGACACTTCCTTCCCCTTTGGCCTCAGGATCAGAACAACTCTGTGCTGGGTATAAATGCGGTGCTAAAATGACAGTCTTGTCCCCAGACAGCATCTTCTGAGGTTCCTGCTGAACCACACGGCCGAGTTTTTAACACATTTTGCCCACGACCAGGCTCCGCACAAGGTGACATCCCCAGCACACAGGGAAAGGCTGGATCCTCGTGCGTGTCACATTCCCTTCTGTTCCTTTCTTACCTCCTGCAAAGATGCTGTTTATTTGCCTTTCCCAACTAGGAGCGTATTTCGTTTCTGGGAGCAAAAAGGTGGTTAAAACACGACTTTTGTTCAGCGCAGTGTGACAACTGGCGTTTGGGTCCCAAGTTTGCGACACGGAACAAAGAGCTGCAGAGATCCATCCGTTGTTGTTGGGAATGCACTCAGGAGCGGGGAGTTCTACCACAGCATCTGCTGCAGCAACTGGCTTTTCCCCAGCACCACATTTAGCATTTCTGCTCAGAAATGAGCCGTGCTGGTCCAGCCATGTCATCATAACATCAACATAGGGTACAAAACCGTCTGACATGTACTTGAGGTAGATGTAACCACCACAAATACACTTTTAGGAGAGAGATTATCTTTGCCAGTGCAAGGCAGAAGGGGAAAGAGTGACAATAGCCCTTTCACCCAACATGCTGGGATCTTTGCAAGATTGCTCTGGCTCTGCTCATCTGTTACTCCTTTTGTAAAATATATGAGGAATAATTGTATCCAGTTTTAAAAGCAATTTGACATCCTTGTATGAAAAGCACTATGGTGATGGCAAGTATTTTTTATTTTTAGAATGCTTCAGCTCTGAAGATGTGTAGGACTGCCAACAACAATAAAAATAGAAAATCTTATTAAAACCGTAGCCAAAAGCAACACAGACCAATAAATAAATCTGAAAAAAATTTGGTGTGGAAATAACATAATCTCTGTGCAACATGCAAAGGCACATATCTTTGCATGGAGGAACCCAAGGAGTGGTTAGTGAAATCTCCAGAATCATCTAAATGTTTTCAAAGTTGCTCTGAGTTTTGCAAACATTCTCCCTCTAATTTAAGCTATTGTTTTTCCAAGAGAATTTGAATTTAAAACATGGTTTTCTTAGCTAAATATAAGCCCATTGTGCACAAACAATGACGATCTCTTTTAAAAACAATTCTTATTCTACATGCCAAGGGTTATACAATCTCAAATAGTGTGAATCCTTCTGCATGGTTTCACTCAGTGAAAAGACTATTCTGACACTCTAGAAAATCAGATAAGAATCAGATTTGAAAACCTCTGGCTTTATTTCTGGATCTTACTCGAATTCTTTCAGAATTAGAGCCTAGAGTTATAATTTTTGTTGTGGGGGGAAGGAGCTCGAGAATAGATTTAAAACTTTTGGAGAATACGCTGCTTTTTTCTCATTACTAAAACCCATTCTCTCCAGACAGATTTCTGCACACAGTAGAAGCAAGCTTTGGGTAGAAGCACAAGAAGCCTTTAGATTGAACCATATTAGCAAAGGAACTGGAAATCGACTGGTCTGCTTCCAAGATGCAGTTTAAAACTGCTGTCACATTTGTTTTCAGCAACCAGAAGCCACCACAGCTGCCAAAAGCAGCAGTTCAACATTTCCTCCACCGCTGGTCTTGCATTCCTGCCCCCACGCATCTCCTGTCTTGTGTCAGCACCAGCATCCGTACGAGCACATGGTAAACAGCTTTTCCAGTCTCTCCTCATCCAGCAGCCGCTCCATGCCCACGACTGGTTTTGGTGCCCAGCTCTGTGCCTTCGCACACCCCACTGTATTTTTGAGATGCAGAGAACTGCTCCCTGCAGTGGAGATGGGGATGCTCAGCAAGAATGCCACCCCGTGTCTCCTTCTCCTTTCCCTTCCCGAGGATGCCCAACATTTTGTTGGCTTTTTTTGCTGCTATTGCACACTGAGCTGATCAGTTGGAATGGCCAGCGATGACTTCAAGGCCTCTTTCCTAATTTATGAGTGCCACGTCCAAGTTCAGCACCATTTAAGCATAGTTTATATGCTGTTTCTCTAGATGCATTACCTTACATTTCTCGAGACTAAAGCTCACCTGCTGACTTTACGTGTGCTCACTCGCTTTTGCAAGGTCCTGGCGTTCCTCAGCACTGGCACAACGTTTGGTTACCCAAAAGGACTTTAACTTTTGTTTCTGTTGACTGCATGGCTTCTCTTTTGGAGCAAGCCAGCAGATCTGTGTTCTTCTAGGAATGTCTTTGCTCATAGAGAATATTCTCCATGACCTTGCTTAACTTATCCGGCTTTTTTTCCTGGGCTGAAACTCTTCTGGCCACCTAGAAGCTGATAGATACATTACTTTTTGTTTTTATAGGATGACTATTCTGATGAATACTTTTCTATTACTCACTAACATATGCTTTTAATAGCAAACGGTAACAAAGGTTCCAACATCCTACACTTAGAGAGGCAGACAGTTACGTACTGCTGCTAGCTAATCCCAAAATTTATAATGTGTCCAGCTCCATAACACATTTCAAAGTGCCCTGTTAATCGACCACAAGATTTCGAGCATTTTCCTATTCCTCCTCTCATTTTCCCTCTTCTTACAAAACTTGTGTGAGATTAAAGCACCCTGGTAATGAAATTTCCTGGAAAAGATTTTTCAGTGTTTGGGTGTTTGCAAAAATCCAGAAGCAAATTTACACGGGCAGATTAGAAAACCATTCACGTAGGAGCCATGTCCCAAAAGACACATGATCTGGCAGCTCCTGCCCAGTACCATGAGCTGGGTTGCCCTCCAGACATTTTGTTCCACCTCTTCATCAGCTGACTCTCCTGATGGTCAAAGTAATAACGCTTGGTGCTTACGCAGCAACTCTGCACAAATACCGCTTCAGAAGTAGTTTTTGGAGGGGAAACAGAGCCTTAGAAAAGCGACACATCCATAAATCTTCTGAACCTTGTGCTCGTTTCACTGGCCTGCTGTGCACCGAAGCTGGGTTTTTCTAAAGCCAGTTCACACTCAGCACATCCTCTGTGATGCTGGCAAGGAAATTGAGATCATTTGACAACCTGGCCCCCAGTGCTTTGGGAAGGGCTGGTTACCTAGAGACCTGGCCTGGTTTCCCATCCTCTTGTGCTGGCTCGTGACCGTACCCCTGGCCTCTAGAACCCGCAGGGGAGAACTGGTGTGTGTGCTGTGATGGAAAGCAGTGGCATGAAAGCAGCTGAGCAGAAAAAGCCTTTGTGGTGGCTGCAGCCTCTGCGTAAGGAGCCATGTCTACCTTCTGCCTGCTAGAAGTGTCCAGAAGACGGGAAAAATCTGCACCCTCAAGTCTCCATGATCTGTGGGTGGATTAGCTGCGGTGCCACTTGCCGTTAATACCCATTCTCCCACGCAGCGTGACAGAGTGCACGTCTCAGAAGCATGCTGCCTGCACCAGGCAGGCCCACCTCTTCCCACTGCTGCCCAAAGCTGCTCCTGCCCCTCGCAGACCTCTTCTGAGAAGTTCTTCAAAGACGAATGCTCTGGCTATGTTTTCTGTAGTTTAAATTCCATCTGTTTTATATTATCTGCAGTTTTGCTTTATCTGTGCCGTTCCCTCCCCACTGCTCTTCCCTTCTTCTTCCCTCCCCATTATCCTTGATAACCGAGAGTTGATTGCAGCTAGTGTACGGTTACATGCTGTCATCCCAACAGACCTTGCAGCCGCCAGCTGTCTTAAAAGTACGCTGGGTTTTCCTACAGAAGTCATTCTTTCTTCGTTGCCTGCGTCTGGCTTGTCCCACTGAAGGATAGAGAGTCCTTCCTCAGCCTTCCCAAGCCTGTCGCCAGCCCTAAATTCACTTTTCCATGTTTGGAGAAACTGCAGTGTCCCAACCCAAGGGTAACCCACATTCCAGCAGGCCATTAAGACTAACGACATGTATAAACCAGTCGATCAAATATATCCTGGAGGATACATAAGTGAACTAGTATTTTGGAATAACGCACAGCTGCCTGAAAACTGGGGCAGGGGCGGGGGGGGAATGTGTTTGTTTTCCTGAAGAGGAGTGTCCCATCAGCTTCAGCACCCTGAAGGGGCCCAACCCTGAAGGACACAATAGGAGAGGGAGAACAACAGAGCATGGAGTCGGAGCCAACTGAAAATGCGAAGAAACTAGACAGGCAGAACGGGGTTATTCAAAGTGGGATTAGAGCGGAGCACGGGGGTGACGGTATCTCGCTGCAAACGCTACGGTGATGGCCGTAAACCAGAAGAATCTCGGTTTAGCAAAGAGCCAAGGGACAGCACGTAAAACAGGCAGTGGGGAGAGAGAAAGCGGGGAGCGAGGGAGCGTGGTGGATGGAGGCATCCGCTGGTGCCGGCTGGAGGAATGTCATGGTTTCACTTGTGATTGGCTGGGGAATAGAGGAGTCAGTTTTCACAGGGGCTGATCAAAAAGTTCCCTTTTGCTTTCCGAAGTTGCTGTCGGAGCAGAGGCATCGGGAAGAGGAGGCCAGTCGCTCTAACATTACTCCGGAAAACTACTTAAATGAAATGAGAAGGCTTCTCAATCCAAGGATACGCAGCCAAGAACAGACGCCGAAAAGCTGTTTTCCTTCTTTTCTCCCCCAACTCCTGCTGGAGTTGAACAGCTCTCGTTTCTGGCATGCGTCTCATCTCTCAGGATACTATGTCACAGTATTCTACTAACTTTCTCTTGCTCCCCATACCAGAGTATCCTGTACTGGACTGCGTGCCCAACAAAATCATAAAGCTCGTGGTACTGGGTGGCAGTAGCGTTGGGAAGACAGGTAAGTCCACAGGTGTAATTCCATGCTTTTTCTTGCTGCTGTACTTAACGAGCGCATTTGCAGCTCAGACAGACCCAATGCTGTGAAAACTCTTAACTGTTGCAGCTTGAACGTTTTAAGTGGCTTTTTTTCCTTGCTTGTTTGTGGGTTTTTTTTTGAAAATGCAGTGAATAATTTGGGAAGCAGATTTGGTGCAGGTCCGTGTGAGCAGCCAACATGAAGTGGTGGATCAGAGGAGAGGGCACAGATTTGGTGCAGGTCCATGTGAGCAGCCAACTTGAAGTGGTGGATCAGAGGAGAGGGCACTGTGTTGGAGATCCACACTCACAAATGATTCCACCTGGTCTTGTGCAAATTATTTCACTGTGTCTCAATTTCCACACCCCAAAAAAGGGACTAGTGGTTTTTATTCTCCTGTTGTAAGTGTTTTATGCTCTGCAGACAGACAACATTGTACAAGATGTGTCTTCCCATATTATTCTCCAAAGGAGAGAGGGAAAAAAGAGGGCAAAGTGAGCTTTATTGCTTTTGAATACGCAGTTCATGATTTCAGAAATTATTAAGGCCAGATCTGTTTTACTGCATCTGAGGTTCCACAGGACTCAGGAAAATGTTTGATTGCTTTGGATTTGAAGCAGCCACATTTTCAAACTGTTTTTCAGTAGTCTGTTGAAGATAGCTGCACAGTCAGTTTCATTTAAGGGTACTTAAGAGGCGACCTGGTATCCACTGTGAGAAAAATGATTATTTTAAATGAGATCTGATAGAGTTGTCTGCAGAATAAACCCTTCTACTTAGCTATTCACTAGATGCTTTCACAAATGATTAGGGATCTGCTGAGAGGAAAGCACTACAGGAATACGAGTTACTGTTGCCACCATGGGATTTTAAGTGTTATAAAGTGATCAAGAGGAAGGAAAATGTTTTAATCCAACAGTGTAAGAAAGCAGCACAGGTTAAGGTGAACGAGAAGGCCCAGGGTGCAGCAGCATGACCCATGTGTGCAGAGCACATGCAGTTTGTTTGCTGGATGTGGTTAGATATCACTAATGGGCTTCTTGATGAGGACTGAGGATTTTTAAGGCTGGAAAGAACCATTACATCCATCAGCCTCACTTCTTATATGACAAAGAGGTCTTAAATGTGGTATTGGGATTAGTTTCAGTTTACTGGCCTGTTACTCTCTTTCTAAATGATTTCAAACCAGGGGTCAGATTGTTACACCTGCAATCACAACAAACACACGTCCGTGTCCTGCACTGAGCAGCCACACTGAATCGAAAGGGTAATTTCTAATGCGAGTTGAGAAAAACTCTGCACTAGGTATCACAGCCTGGCCCTAGATCTTTTTCTGTGAGTGCTGAGAGAAACATTTGCAGAATAATATGTGAGCAATTCAAAGATTAACTTGGTTTCATATTATACTGACTCTTCCAGTAAGATATTACATGTGTTCTGCAAAGATTGATTTTGGTTCACATTAAAGACCCATATTTTTTCTGTTGTTTTACAGCCCTGGTTGTGCGCTTTCTCACAAAAAGATTTATTGGAGACTATGAAGCCAATACTGGTGAGTCTGCTTTCTCCTGCAGAACTGCAGATAGCGTGAAAGGAAATCTATTTTGTGACTGGTACATGTTACAAGAAAGCCGAGCAGAGTTGGATGTCCATAAGGTGCATATTTTCAGTTAATAGCCTTGAGCTATGAAAGCAATAAATCAAAGGCTCATTATTTATGATCCTTTTAGCTCTTTTTTTTTTTTTTCCCAACTTGATGGAAAAGGATCAGAGTAAAAGGTTTGCTTGGGGACATACCTGTACTAAAATGCAGACTCAAGGAGCAACTTGCATATCGACTAAACCGCAGAAACCCAGTGCTGCTCTCTCTGCAACCCCAGGGAAGCCAGAGGAATTCCAAAGTGTGCAAAAGGCAGTTCAGACATTTTCTGTGTAATCTCCTATTTCAGTGGCTTTTATGACAAGGGAGACTTCCAAATTGAAGTCCTCTCTCCATAAGGCAAGTAAAGTGACCTCGCAAACTGCTCCTACTGCATTTCTTGTTTAATGCTGACACCTCAGAGGATGTGTTTGTGTGAACTGTTTAATTCACAGCCTCTGTTCCAGGAAAGTGTTAAGTGTGTTGGCCAGTGTTGTAGAAAGGATCTACGTACACTGTGCTCGTACCTACTAGCACATCCCACACGTAGGCCATCTCACAGCTTTTGGGCGAAGGAGGACAGGATTCAAAGCAGTGATTTCTTCACTTTGGAGACGCATGCTGAGTTTAGAATGATGAGTTAGGAAAGGAGATGGCAGTACAAGACACCTTTGATCTCTGCTTGCCTGATGAAATACAATCTGAAAGCTCCTCCTTAGAGCTCCCTCGCACTGACCCTAAGTAACCTTGACGGTTGGCTGCACTATTTCTCTTTCTTCTCCGTCTCTTTCTATGGGAGACCATACATCAAGTTAGATTTCTGAGCTTTGCAATGGATTGCTGCCAGAGACATTGCTGAGAACCACATGCTTTTCTCATTAAGCTACCAGCCCAACAGCCATGCTGCAGAAGAAATAAATATGCCAGAAATAAGAAACAGGTGGCAGTATATTTGTGATCATTCAACCATGCTTCTCCTTCAGATGGGTACAAGGCAGAGCATAGTCAGTGTCTGGAAGTACCTGCTCTTTTTTCTGCAATGCATTACACAGTACGAATAATATGTTGTCTGGTCTTGGTTCAGGGACACAGTATCTTCCCATAAAAGAGCATCATTTCAGCTTAAAATCTGATCTGTTTTAAAAATAAAAATTCCCAGAAGGGCTAGATCACCTCACAGAGTCAGTATTAAAACATAATACGATGATGTTGGATTCAGATGCAGCAAACTTTGCCATACTAAATTTCCTTACATTGTAAATATATGCTTGGAGAAAAGAAGGCTCCAAGGAGACCTTATAGCAGCTTTCCAGTACCTAAAGGGGCTACAAGAAGGTTGAAGAGGGGCTTTGGACAAGGGCATGTAGCGATAGGACAAGAGGTGGTGGCTTTAAACTGAAAGAGGGGAGATTTAGAATAGGTGTAGGGAAGAAATTCTTCACTCTGAAGGTGGTGAAGCACTGGAACAGGTTGCCCAGAGAAGCTGTGGATGGTCTTATTAGATCTGGTTCAGGCCTAAGTGTTTTGAAGTAACACTTTGCCCTGAATATGTGTCACTCAGATTAACCAGAAGTCAGATTCTAAGCGTCCAGTCTTTGGGGATTTCAACCAGACTCTGACTGCTAAGGTTACATAAATCCCGAAGAGCATCTGAGTGATTTGTATATAGTCGCTTACTCTGTGTGTAAAACTGGAATACTTTCCTTTTTTAAAAACTTTCCGAAAAATGCAATAGGAAACAGCTCTCTCCTTTTGAAGACAAGAGCTGGGTATCTTGGTTTGAGAATGAAAATATATGCAGTCCACAATTTCAAAAGTTAACAATATTGACTGAAAACCTGAATGGGATTTGTGCATCCACTTTGACTATTTGATTCAATACAAAGAGCCGCCCTTCCCAGACTCCGTCCTGGGTGTACACTGAAAACATCTGACCACACAGCAAACACAAAACCACCTGACTTAAGTACACAGCCACACAACCCCTCTGGTGCCATGCACTTGGCTACACGCAGCTACATTTCATCAGCCTCAAAACCCTGGATTTCAACGGTTCCGTTTTGCCTCTATGTGCTCGTTCTTCTTTGTTACAGTCACGGCTCTAATGATCTTACTTTTCCTCCAGGTGCTTTGTATTCAAGAAAGTTCACCATAGATGGGGAGCAGATCTCTCTCCAGGTGCAGGACACTCCCTTTGTTTCATTGGAGGTAAAATATCTGCTCAGCGCATCGGTACTTCGCATCGGTACTTTACGGCACAGTTACTGTCTCTTGTTTGTTGCCAGCTCTTCCATCTGTAAGTAACTCCACTTAGCAGAAGTACACCTGGGCTCAAACCCAAAGGAAGACTCATGGGGATACCTTAAGCCCTGCTAAAACGAGCCCTTGAAGAGGTTAAGTCAGGCTCCTTCAAGAGCAAGTCAAAATTAAATCTATATTTTAAACACATTACTGCACACCGAGCCTGAATAGCAGTAAAATCGTAATCTGGCTCGCCCCTGCCACCTCCTTGATTGTTTTATTTCCTGTCAAATGGTTTCTGTCCCTGCATGGCAGAAAACTCACCTGCCTAGAGCCCAGCACTGGCTCAGCTTAGACCTTTCTACACACCCAGAATCTCTCTTCTCTAGAAAGGTGTTTCTCTCCAAGGGGACAGGCCTCATAACAGTTGTCATTTCCAACTAAGGTGCTTTTCAGTGGTTTCCTCACTTTTAAAATGTTATTAATTTCTTATTTTTAAGGTGTTAGCATTTATCTACACCCCTCTTTCTATCAGTGTTTTAGATATTCTAGGTTTGATATTTGACTGGGAACCTGTTTCTAGAAATACTTTTCCAAGCAGGATCTAAGATTAAGATGTCTTCTTTTTGAAGATCTGCTTCTCATGCAGAACAAGAGGGTGAAGATAGTGTCAAAGCAGCAGGAAATGTAATAAAATTGTTTTTTACATGAATGGTGGAAATCTTGTGAGAGATTCCTATAGAATAGCTGAGATTTCATGATAAAATTAAGTATCTTCTTGTCACCATCAAACCTAAGCTTCTAGGTTTGGCCTTAACCTCAGCTTAAGCTCTGACTTGGCCAAATACATTTCTGGATGGGAACACCACCTTCTCTCATCCTCTTTCAGGCTAGGCCTGGCCAGCTTTACATGCCCTGCTTTGTCTGCACAGACCCATGTGTGCATGGGTTCCCTCCTGTGCTGCAGAACTGTTCCATCCTGAGCTTACACAACAGGATAAGCCAAGCTCCCACAGCCTCGGTTTCCCTTTTCTCTGATCACTGGAAGTAGATTTAAGCTTTGTCACAAAGTTCCACACTCTCTGCTGCTGCTGGGGGTGCACAGAGCAGTGGAGAGGACCCCTCGTTTA
The DNA here is from genome assembly GCF_009769465.1 of Tauraco erythrolophus. Lineage (NCBI taxonomy): Eukaryota > Metazoa > Chordata > Aves > Musophagiformes > Musophagidae > Tauraco > Tauraco erythrolophus. Next base: position 21,987,301 of record NC_141477.1, read on the forward strand.
CTCGAGACACTAAAAAGCAAACAAAAGCTGCTATGGAAGTCCTCCAAATGTTCAAGTGGGACTTAACAGTACCAAGGCCCTATGCCAGCTTGCTTAGAGGACCTGCAAAGAGTTAGTGGTGATTAGGCACAATGAGACTGCCTGATAAACACTTGACAAAGGGAATCCCCTCTCTGTTCTATCCCACGGAGAAAGGAAGGAGTGAAAGAATTTAATTCCCTCTTTCATACCAGATATATGTTTATTTTCTTGTTTTCATTAAGAGTGTGCCCTAAAGTTCTGTGACTGTAGCCAGAGCTCCACAAAATTTAGTAACGCCAACAGCTGAGGTTTCTTAGTCAGAAACCATTTAAATTCAGTTAGGAAAGAGTTTCATTCCCTTTGTCCCAGGCAAAGGTCTGCCCTGTTTCAACAGTTCTCACGGACACGCTGCTCTGAGCCTGTGTCTCTGTTTGCCTCGAATGATGTATCTGAAATCATTTGAAGGCTCTGTTCCTGAAAAGGACTGAGAAGAGGTTGGATTTTCTGTCAAAATCTTTAAGGAAGAGAGTTTCTTGCACTCTGCAGGCTGAGCACAGCGTTTTGGGAGGAAGTCATGTGGAATCGCTCAGGGTTCTATCCCCACCGGAAATGTTAATGTTTAAGAGAGAAACAGAGGCAAACAGATAACTGGTTTTGTGAGGTGATTCATTGCTGCTTGGTCCATGCATGGCAAATGACTGTGTGTTTCAAAATTCATTCTGGAGCAGAGATTTCCATTTAAAAAGTAGCCCATTCACCTTTGATTTTCCTGAATAAAGCATTCCTTTGGGGATTATCCATCCATCTCACTGCTGGGTGGGCCTAGCTGGAGTAACTGAGAATTTCTGCTCATTAGGGCTCTCTGAACATACACCTTCTCCAAAAACACTTTCAAACGCCTGCCAGAGCAATTAGTTCTTTTTCCCCATGAAAGGAGTTTGCTGGTGAAAAGAGGCTAGCAGAACATGAAGGGTGGCTAATTATCTACAGATTGGCAACAACCCAGACACCAACAGCACAAATTGCCCTTCTTCCCACAGTCTGCCCTGTCCTGGCTTGAGTTCACACTCATTAACCTTTTAAAAAGGCTGCTAGTGAGGATCCCTCTTCATTCCATGAGCAACTCTGTTGGGTTTGAGGGTTTTGGGGAGGGAGAGGCGTGATGAAAGTATCTGTTAAACAATTTCACTGCTAACAGCATTTCGTGTTGCTGTGAGCTGGCAAGGGCAAAGAGCTAGTAGGTACGATGAGCCAGCGTCTCTACTGGCAATACTGAAATGCTTACAAAGGGCAGCTGGTTAGCAGAACTCCTGTTGAAAGTTGTAAGCCTTCAGAAATTCTGCTTCCTTCTTCTCACAGAAGAACCTTGTTGGTAGTCCTTTTTTTACTGTCTGATCTACTATAAAAGAACTGACCAGTTTTACTCATTCTTTTCCACCTCTGCTTCCTGAGGTTAGGCTTTATAATTCCTATTTAGGCATCTAAACAGAAGTGATCTGTTTCGAGAGATCGCTGAGCACACTCAAATTCCATTAATGTGAATGGCAGATATATATCCTATAGATAAATAGATAATGGAACATATGTTCTAATAGTCTTACTGAAGTTGATGGAGATTTCTTTAATATAATTTAACAATAATAATAAAAGTTTGGGTCCTTTCAAACGCCTGCCAGAGCAATTAGTTCTTTTTCCCCATGAAAGGAGTTTGCTGGTGAAAAGAGGCTAGCAGAACATGAAGGGTGTTCATGATGTTGAACTCCTCCCTAAAATACACAAAAGCCTCTAATTCCTGCCAATTTTATCAAGAGCTGAATACTGAATATGCTTAGCGCCTTGTTGGATATGAAAGAAATTACAAAGTTCCAAAGAAATTACAAAGTTCCGAAGAAATTACAAAGCTTGTCATATTGACAGGAATGTCAGTTCTTACCAACCAAGCACACTGGCAATAACTGCAGCAGTGATCTCCCTATCTGGTAGGGTCACATACCAGCACGGATAACAAAGAGTAGAGGATTAGCTGAAAATAGCTTCATTTTGAAAAGTGAGCTGATCTCTTTTCAAGCCCCACAGTGTTGTGTTCAGGTTCATATTCCCAACGCTGGTGATGGTTACGGCTGTCTGAGCGGGAGCGGTGAGGAACTGAACAAACATGGGAGCAGCAAAACAATCATACAAACCCATCGCTGCTCTGCAAACGAGCAATGAGATTTCACCTCATTTTCAGTCCCAGTAATTGGTTATTTGTAACAAATTGCTTTTTCAAAGAAACTTTGCCTGGAGACTTACAGGGCAGAAAAACCTGTCAGGCTTCAAACAGAGTAAGTGAGAACCCCCATCCATGGAGACATTGAATACAGAACTGGAAAAAGCCCTAAAAACCCCACCTTGGGGGACAACCCTTCACTGGCAGTAGCATGACTAGCCTGCTGAATTTGGTAATGCTCTTACCATGTCCATCACAATTTCATCCACAATAACAGTGCGAGTTTCTGTCACGCCGGTTTAGTACAATAGCATACAGAACAAACTTTTCAATATCAATATTTTGGGTGTTATTTATTTCCAACCAATTTGCTCTGACCTCTGCCCATGCCTGCACTGCTTACCTGTAACACGCCGCTGACGCAGTGGAAATTTCTCCTATCCCTGGTACGTTCCCCAGCAGTCAGAGAGGTTTCTGCCTGCACACTGAGAAGCAAAGCTCCGAGTAGCTACCAGTGCTGTACGACTGTTTGCTCTCTCTGCTCCCTGTTCTCAGTTTTCTAATCTCACACCTCTTGGTTTTGACGGCAGGATGACACTGACAGCATATGCTGCCAAGAGCAGATAAACCGTTCCATCTACTGGGCAGATGGCTTCGTTTTTGTTTACTCCATCACAGACTATGAGAGCTACCGAGTTATCCGTCCCCTGCACCAGCACATCCGCAAGATTCACCCAAATGCTAACATTCCCCTGCTTCTGATGGCCAACAAAGGAGACCTCCTGCGAGCCAGGCAGGTGTCCTCCAAAGAAGGACTCCAACTGGCCAGTGAACTGGGAGGTACTTACTATGAAGTCTCAGCCCGGGAGAACTGTGAGGGAGTGCATGAAGCCTTCCAGCAGCTTTGCCAGGAGGTCAGCAGGATGATTGGAAGCTGCAATGGAGAGAAACGAAGAGGCCTCCACCTTGTCCGACCCAAGTCTCCAAACATGCAGGACTTAAAGAGACGTTTGAAACAGGCTCTGACTTCCAAAGGGAAATCTGCCACTACGCTTTGATGTAGCCGACAGAAATTGTTTTCCACAGCCCTGAAAAAAAGGCAAGAAATAAGCTGGTAATGAGCGGCACTGCTGAAATTCAGCAATCAGGTTGTGTGAGAGGCTCTTTCGTTTTGTCTTTACATCTTCCTTAAATATTCTGTGCTCATTCAGCAAAGGAACTTACAGAATCTGCTCTTTGGGGCAAGAATTTAGAAACTGTGATTTAAAAAATAGATTGTCCCAAATGATTTCCTTTTTGAAAGGGACACAGTCAAAGAGTTTAGGCTTAAAATGTGGATTTTTATTAATAAAAATAATTAAACTCTACTTTTTAGAGAAGTGACTTCTCATGGGGATGGTCGTATTCCCAAACATAGGCAATAAGCTACAGCAAGACACAAGGAGAGGGATGTGAGCTACACTGAGCAAGCAAAATTTACCAGATTTGCTTAGTTACAAGACTGGAAAAGAAAGGCAAAAGTAAATGAAGAGCATAAATAGTGAAAAGTAGTAACTGAAAGAGTTTAGAAAGTGTTCTTAGCAACTTGGGGAGAGATTTGTTCATATGCAAGCTTTGGCCTCACAGTGTCTCTTTAAAGGGAGACTTTAAAAAAAGTCACTATTTTTTCAGATTATTTTTCTTTAAACGCATACTGACTGTTTCTGAAAGTGAATATATGGGCAAAATATATACTTGTAGCAGCATTTTGTAGTACTTCTCATTTTTCTGTAGGTTTTCTACACGGCAATGAGAGAGGGACAGACAAAGCAGTGTGGTTTAAAACCTGCCAAAAAACAGACTGTATTAATCAAGGCCAAGGAAGCGACCTAAAACTATTTAACTTTTTTTTTTTTCCCAAAAACTAGTTAGATTTCAAGTTCGAGATGCTGTTTTAAAGCAACGAGGCCTTCGCATAAAGTATATTAAATTAATTAGATTTTTTTTTTTTTTTGTAAAAGAAGAAAAGGTTTTACGATACCTGAAATTCCTGGCTTTGGGAATTCATCATTTTTTATTTGCTTTAAGAGCAGCCTTTACTCAACACCTTGCAGTGCATCCAGGCCAACAGTCTATCAATATTTCACTGGCAGCACCTCACTGCAGTGCATCTCAGCATGTTCAAAGGGATCTGTGTCGTGTGAGCTGGCCAATTTTACAGTAGCAGAATCAACAACGTGGAGCATCCATCATTCCATTCCTGATGAGAGGGGAAAGAAACTGGGCTGCACCATGCGAAAGTCATGATCTAACAATCTTTTTTTAAACAGACCATCTGAGCAATTCACAGGACCATGAAATGAAGTAAAGCTCAATGATGAACACTCAGGAACACAGAAGGGAAAACCCTGGTTTCATGGATATAGAAGAATACTCCCAGCTGCGGTTTCAGCTGGCAATACTGAGCTAAATCAACCTTTTACTCATTATGAGCAGCAAAAATGTAAATTGAGTCTGATGAGTATTTATATAGCTCAGGGCTTGAAAGTGCATTTTACATTTTTCTTGCCCCTGTATTAGACAACTCTAGGCTTGATTTTCCTTATCACCTGGATTTGCTCTATCCTCAGCTCACTTTCTGTTTTATTTATGGTTTTCCACAGCTGATTATCTGAGAATGTCTTGTCTTCTGATTAATTTAAAATTCTTTTATTCACACAAAAGAACTACACCTTTTTTTTAAAAAAAAATTAGTTTCAAGTGGTAGCAGGGAGGAAAAGGAAAGTTAGATCATGCAAACAAGGACTCAATATCAGCGATTTCTACTTTAGCTTATGGTTAATTAACAATTTGATGTTTGAGCAGTGTCGTTATTCATTGCAGGCACTTTGGTAGGGTGTTTATTAGCACTGAATTTCAATATTTGAAATTACTAATAGCATAGCTCAAATATCAAATCAAAAAATTCAGTAACGTGAAATAGAGCAAAAAGTTTCCCAGAGACACACAAACTGAAAATTGTTTACATTGGGAAAATGATCACCAATTTTGAATAGCAATTAAATATTTTACGATCTCAGTACTCTATAACAAGGGCTAAATTTGCTGAAGACAATTTGCTGACAACATTTGTTTTCATGAGAGCATAAGAGAATTAGGTGCTCTAGCTTGTTAAATTTGTTTGTAACTTACTCTTTCAGCTCTAATCCTTCCTTTTTTGGGAATAATGTTCAACAAATTTCAAACCTGTCACTGTTTTATTTTCAATAATGAATAATAAAAACATGCAAGGTCTTTCCTGATTAGTGCATAAAATGTCTCCTTTATATCTCACCTCTTTAAATGTTCCTGGTTCATACTAGACTAAAATATTTTTTTTTTCCTTCTTATAAGCGAATACACCCTGCTTTGGAAGTACACACAAGTATTCCTACATTTGTACTCCTACATAAGTAAGTATTCCCACACTCCTGCAGCACTGGTAAGGAAAAAAAAGTCTGCGTTTTAGCTAAGGCCAAAAAATATTGAAACATTTAAGCCTTCTCCTAAACACTACCATGTGGCAAACATTTATTCTGTCTACAGAAACTCGAGTATAGTATTTCCTTTGTTCATTGACCAGCAATACAAATCCTGTAATAGCTTTGATACTGGTTTTAAGCCAGGACATACCATCTACAGAAGACAATAGAGCTCAGCATTTTTATGAGCAGTGCAGCACTCTAAGCCCTAGAACACACCACTGTGCCACTGAATCTAAGCAAGGCTGAGGAGGGAGAAGAAAACACTACAGAATTAAGTGCCTAAAAATAATCATGTAAAATATCAAAGATTAGTCATGTAGAACCTGATCCTGAATTAGTATCTTCAGGCTGCCAGGGAAAAACATGTATTCTACTGAAGGTTTAAAATTAAGCCTCTAGAGAGAAGGTGCTTGACATAAAGTCAAGAAAGGAAAGGAAAAAAAAAAAGATTTGAGAGTGGGTTGGGTTTTTTTGATATCAAGGCAAATTCTCTTCTTAGTTATATTGGTTAAGTCTAGATTAACTCCACTGGAAGCAACGAGCTGTAGAAGTTTTTTATTTATTTTTTTTTCCCCTATCCCTTTTCATCCTCCTGAGCAGTTTAAATCTTGTGCACCATCTGGTTTTCAAGATGGTTTACAGCTGGGTTTGCTTGGGCACAAAGCAGTTGAGTGATTTGCCCCAAGGTTACACAGCTGAGCAAGTATTTGAGAGGAACTCAAAAACTGTGTCCTTTGTAATTAATTCCCAATTCTTTACAACAACTACCAGACCATACCACCTCCCTCAAGGTATGCACAAAGCACAGTGAGTTGTATTACACAAGATTGTAATTAAAAGTTGGAAAAAGTTACTTAAATTACAAGCTATGCTAGGAACTGACTGAGCAAAGTATTGCTGACATGCTGGCGCTGTGCACAATTACAGTAATTCCAAAACTGGCTCATGAGTTATTGAAGATATTTGTAAATGGTGATTTTCTGCAGTGTTTCTGTCAGTTGTGTTTCTAACACGTTTCCAGTGGTTCCCCAGGGAAATACGGTGTGACTTGGGAGACATTTTTAACTGTTCCTGTGACTGGCTTGAGGATCTTGGCCAGATCTCTTAATGGAAGTTACTGGAGCTGTAAGAGGAAGGACATTGACACATCTTTGCCGTGCACATCAGCATCTGCGGGAGAGAATCACCAATGAGAAAAAAAAAATTGCCTGCATTTGCAGTAGGGATGGCTTAAATCTTAACAGCTGAATACAAATCTTGATTCCGGATTCCTTCAACTCAGAGTTGTTCGGATCCCACATTTACACTTGAAACACAGGAACAAACCAGAAAATTCAGATTGTGATTTCAGGGAAGAAATATTTGTATCCAGGGTACCTGGCTACTCACAGGACTTTTGTCAGGTGTACAAACAAAGAGGAAGGAGTAACTTTCTGCGGCATCGAAAGAAACTCAGTCTGTACCAGAATGCAGCCGTTTTACAGGGCAAAATGGAAGGCTGGCAGCTTATTGTTACTGCTGGATTTCCCTCTGCCCCCTGGCAGGCTGGGCGACTTTGGGTCACAAGCACAGTGACTCTGCTAGCGCTGCAGCTGTGTTTGCAGAGCCAGCACGTGACCCTGAAGCAGCAGAACATAATGACATATTTGCTGGTACGAAGTCGTTCGTGCATTGTCAGAGTTCTTATGAGCTGTGCCTGTCTCCTTTAGGGCTAGCAGGGCAAAGCCATGCCATTAAAAGGTAAAAAAAAAAATCTCCAGTTTCACTCCAACAGCCTGAAAAGCAGAGACAATGGTGCTAGAAAAGACGATCCAATTTATCACCTCTGGTGACAAAGCAAGACTCCTCCTTTGATAATTTTTCACCCTTATTCTCAGGGGCTCTGCCCTTCCTTTTTCCCTCTCCATTCATGCCTTTGTGCTCATTTAATTTAGCAAGCAAAAACTTCTGCGATTGTTCTTCCTTAGGCTTAGAAATATGTTGTTTGCTGAGTTTAGTTTAAAATTTATTTCCAAATATTGTGACTCCAAACGTGGTTTTGACCTTATTTACCTAAAGCATTGTAAAGCACATCTAAATGAAGTCAGTACAACTCTGTATTTAGACAAACCTTTGAATTCATGCCATTTCTCCCCAAGTGCTTTCACTGCATTAGCCTAATATTTCCTTCCCTTGTTTTGTGCTTACGATGTTGAGCTCACTTGAGTTGTGTAGTCATTGCTTACTTCATAGATTCATAGATTCATAGATTTCTAGGTTGGAAAAGACCTTAGAGATCATCGAGTCCAACCATCCCTAATCCCCATTAAACCATATCCTCAAGTAGCTCATCCACCCTATTCTTAAACACATCCAGGGATGGGGACTCAACCACTTCCCTGGGCAGCCTATTCCAGTGGCTGACAACCCTTTCAGAGAAGAAATACTTCCTAACATCCAACCTGAATCTCCCCTGACTAAGCTTATGCCCATTTCCTCTTGTTCTATCTCCCATCACTAATGTAAAGAGCCCTTCCCCTACCTCCCCACCATCTTTTCTCAAGTATTTATAGGCCGTAATCAGGTCTCCCCTCAGCCTCCTCTTCTCAACTTAAACCTGTTTAGTTCTTGCAAAGTTTTGCTGCTCTTCTCCAAAGGCTCTTCGGTTTAATTAAGCAAGTTCTCTTCTCTAAGCAGCTGTAGAAGTGGTAGATGAACTCAGAACAGCTGGTAATTTTCTGCTCTGTCAGATTTTTGCCCATTAGTGAAGATTTTGGAATAAACAGGAACATGGGGAGTGATGCAGCAAACCCAGTTCTAGTCTCCCTTCATCTGTCAACCTCCTTTGGTGACAATAATTTTATCCATCATGAAATGGACAAAGTTAACCCTAAATGATAGTGTTTCGGCACGGGTTCCTACAGATGGAAAAAACACCGAATACAAAGCAGAGAGATGAGTTGATAGGCTCTGTAAACCCTAGGATCCAATTCATTCAGGAGCTGTCATACCAATCTTCTTCTCTTTAGAAGCTACATTTTTTACATTTTCTTTTTTATCCAAATGGGTTTCAAGACACAGCCTCTGGATCTCATCACACAGACACTTACTGTCTCCTCTGCAGCAGGTCAAGGGGAAGCTGCACATTTTCTAAATATGATGGGTGAAAGTATGCATGCCTTGTGCTGTTATTATGGATGATTGTGGAGACTGTTCCTAAGGATAATGTTTTTCTTCTCTCTGGGCAATAATGCAGACTGCTAGCAGTCAGTAACTGGTCATTTTGAAAAGATATTAGTTTTGTTTGCTGAATCTGGAGACACACTGTACCTTCTCTGCTGGTTAGAAAGCTCACCAGATAAGCAGAGGTTGGGCTTTTTCTGATGTAGCCTTTGAACTCTCACAAAGAGAGCTGAATTATGTCACTTTTTGTCTGTGATCCGTGTTTCCAGATGTTTGCAGGAGCCACCACTCTTCATAGTGTTCTGCATTGTATCTCACTGCAAAACTCTCAGTGTTTTCCTATGCCATGATGAAAAAGAGAAACAACTTTGGAATGTCACACTGAAGTGCAACAGCCTATTCTCTTACCTCCCTATTTTTGATGAAAATGGGCGTCTGAGCTGTTTTTACATCTGTTGGGGACTAGAACTCATACTTATGTTCCATAAGCAAAGACGTTTATCGTTTCAAATGAACAAGATTCCTCATTATTTAGCTAGCAGAACAAGGCATACTGTCATACACCTCAACAGTCCTGTGACTGTCAGCAAAGAGCAGTGGGATAGGTGAATGAAAGAGAGACATTAAATCTTTAAATTATGCTCCTGTGTACATTTGATTTTCAGTAAGAGAGACGGATTCTCCCTCAAGCACTGGGAAAGGCAATAGGCTGGTGGCAGTGCTCAATATAGAGAAAGTGGTGAAGGCAATTCTGGTTCAACAATCTGTGCTCCAGTCCCTCCATTTGGGGATGGTGGGAGAGGTCAACATGTGTGAGAAGAACCTCCCAAGTGCACAAAAAAGGGTTACTGGGAAACCAGAGGCTCTCTGAAGCAGAACCAAAATGACGTTTCTGTGAACTACCCACCTGGAGGTTCTCTGCTGAAATGGAAAACTAGAATCCAGGCCTTGGAGAACCATTAGCATCTCCCACCTACATCCTTTCTGCGTAGCAGTGAAAACGCCGTATCTTTGTCACGTTCCAGCCCACGTGATTACATTATGCCTAAGCCAAAGTCAGTTCTTCTCCTAAAGGGCTACAGTAGTGTTGCTGGTCTCAGTGTAGATACTGGTACAGCTCCAGCAATGAACCAAGGGTTTGAGTTGTCATTCTTATCCACCCTTTTAACTGCCAAGACCACCTATGAAGTCCAGAGTCCAAGATCTAATACCAAATATATCTGACTAGTGTTCATCAATCTGTGCTGGAGAGCAGTAACTGGCTCCCAGGAGAGCCATAATCTGCCAAAAAAGCAGCTTTTAAAACCCAGAATACATATTTGTGTCAGGACTGCTAAATGATACATTTTATATGTAAGTGCTATTCTGCTAATGTTATTTATTAGGCAGCTTTCAAGAAAGCAAGAAGTTTTGTTTCTAAATCCTGAGTGCTAATCGTTGAGATTCCTCATTTTTATCTATTTTTGTATATTTAATTTTAGCCGTTTGCACTTAGGAGCCTCACACTGGGGAATGAGGGGAAACACATGGAGCCAAAGGTTGGTCTCTTCGTGTTTGGCAATGCACTTTTTCGCCACACTGCAAACACGCCTCGACACTGGAAGAACCAACAATCATGAACAGGGCTGAGAATACGTTGGGTTTGCAAAGTCCAGACACCCCTCAGTCCCTGTGCTGTGGCTACTGGTAAGAGTCACTGGTAGGACAGGAATATACATCTAAAAGGCATCAGTGCTTACCACCTATTTACACATGGTTTGCAAGGAGCTCTGAAACCAAGGCTTCACGGGACGAGGGGAGAAGGCTGTCGAAGGGTTAAATGTTTCCTGCCTTTAATCTGGAATCACGTAATGTGGAATGAATGTTTCAGCTCAAAATGTTTCCTCACTCTGACAGCTTCATGGTGTGAGGTCAAAGTGTGGGAGAGATGGGGAGAAAAGAGGGGGAGCATGGAGTGGTGAGCTAACAAACCCAGAGAAACGCACAGGCGTCCAGAGGAATAAAAAGGATGGTTTCTCAAGCAGCTTCAGCCCAGCTGGAAGGGCTGTGGTGGAGCCACAGGCAAAGTGTGTGTGACTTTAAGGACTTCCTGCTCCGGACTGCCTCTGCTTCTCCCATGTGTGCGTGCTTCTGATCTGGGCACAGTTCCCACGCTACATTGCAAAATACGCCTTGAGTTTCTCACAGTGTCTCTGCCCAGACACAAACTGCAGCTTCAGTCCTTCCTGCACCCTGCAAATTCAGGAGGTGGAACTCCTCTGGGGTACTGCTTGCTATATTTAGTTTTCCTGCCTATGTGGATCTTTTCCTAGGCTACCAGATCCATTTCATACACCAAAGGGCTCTACCCAACACGGCAAACTTCAGTTTAAAAACTCATCAGATTTCAAATTAATTCGATTTTTCAGACCAACTTGATCTCAGATCACTTCTTAGACAAAGAGAGACTGGTTTGGTTTTGTTTGCAGGCCTTCCTACAAGGGCAAAGTAGTTACTCGTTCACGGCTACCACGATGTCAAAATGTATTTCTACAGATCGGTGCATCATATGTTTGGTAATCACTTATACAGAGACTGGAAAAAAAAAAACACCCACATAATTACACAAACACTTAAGTAAACACATTTCATTACCCCTCTCCCTTAAACACAACAGCCTCAACCTCCCTGTTTTCACCCTGGCTTACACTCAGTGAACTCCAGTTTCTTGCTTCCCTTTCTTAAGTAAGTCTGAGCAAAGGCATGACGTGCTCCTTTGGTGGGCTGATGTTTTGGCATGCAACGGGGTGGTGCATGGGTGTCAGAGCTGCTAGTGACAGGCACATGGCACTTCATGGTCACCTCCCCCATGGGTCACCTCTGCAGCCCCTGGCGTGCACTAGCTGGGCGCTTACACATCCATGCAGTAAACCCTACAATTTGTGCCAAATACACTCCCCCCAAGTAGCAAAGATAAGGTCCACCCCCTCGAATGATGGCAGTAACACAAAGAGATTTGGTAGATCAGCCTGCTGCTGAGAATAGTAAATTCTGCATCTTCCCACCAAAAGATAACAAATGTCTGAAGGGAATCAGCTGACAAATCCTCTTGCTCAACACTACTCGCCCCTAAGCTGCATGAAAAAAGCCAAGTCCTTTCATGGCAGGAAATCCTCAGGCCAGTTTGTCACCAGGGTTCGGAAAGATGTAAATAACAGAGCTATAACACCGACCGGTGAATGGTACAGCCAGGGAAGCTGCTCAGCAAGCACTTCTGTGGGCTGACAGGTACACGGCCTACTTTAAGGAAAACTTTCTCAGGAAAACGTGAGCTCTAATGCTTTCAGGATAAAGATGCAGGCTCCTCCAAGGAGGAGGACTCTAGAACTCTTTTGAGGAGTTCTGCACGAAATCAATTCCTTATGATTTAGGAAAAGGTCAAACTCCTGCCCACAGCTCCAAATATTTTAATTCTAAAATGGGCCACATGAAAATTCTCTACGTCAGACCTACCAGTTTTCAGCACGTGGTTTCAGCTGTCAAACTGAGCTGAAAGATCCTAATTTAAGTCTCTTTTTTTAATGCTACTACATGTAATGTGGAACGCCCTTTGTGGTTCCTCTAGTCCCGTATCTTCACACTCCGTCTCTCGGGCACGTTTTCCTGCTAGTGCAAGATGCAACGTAGCCTAAGGGACCGAGAACACTGCAGGGTGTTGCTCAGGGTGTCCCACCCCTACGTTTCAGTTCCAATAACATTAAAATGATCCTTCCTTTGTAAAGTGTTTTGAGATCTATTGATTAAAACTCCTGCGTGGAAGCCAAGTGTCACGCTGTTTCCAAGATTCTATTGCTACACCCTTGCGTGGAGGAGAGCTGATAGTTGGTTATTAATAGAGCAGGAAGTGGGGATTAAACTTTGCTCTCGAATCACAAACAAAAGCTACAAGAGCTCTGTAGCTTCTGGGTAAACCTAGGAACGAACAACTGTTTCTTCGGAACGTGAATCCCAGAAGTAGGAACCCAGATTGATGTCTCACAGGGAGCTGAATTAAAAGAAGGTCAGGCTTGGCAGCCTGCCTCCTCTTCACCTTGTGAGTGTTCTCCAAGGGGCAGATCTGGAACGTAACTGTTTTGACACAGCGTTTCCTGTCGCAAATGCTCTGCGCAGGCTCCACATCAAGCAGCTGGGATTTTTTAGGATTTTTTTAACATGTGCCTAAGCCACATTTTCAAGTGGTGTAAATTGCCACAGCGCCATGAGAGTCTTGCGGATCAAAAGAAATCCAGCTGTTTTGCTAGCTGAGGATTCAACCCAGCCTAAAAATCACCCACAGCAAAAACCGTTTCTGAGGCTGGCAAGGGAGTTTCACACATGCAGACAAAGGGGGGCAGCCACCCTTCCAAAGCCCAGGTTACCTCTGCAATTGCAGACAAGGCTTTGCAGAGGTAGCCTTTGTGTCTACTGGTTGCCTCCCTTAAGTCACGTGGAAAAAGATTTGAGAGCTGCCTAAGCAAAAGCTCTGCATGTGCAGCAGCCCTCTGATTTGCTTTCAACTCCTCGTGCATAATCTGCATTCGCTTTCCAGGAACAGCCCAGTGATATTCACCCTGGCACAAGAGTTCCTAGTGACTGGGGTTGGTGTCTTTAGGATATCAATTACCCTGTCGTGCAGCATCAGCCTACTACAAGGCATATGGGAGTCCCAACCCACCTGTGGGCTACTGGACTACCATAAAGCAAATACAGTACTACAGCAACAACCAAATGGATTATTTATAGATGCACTAGCACTTTCTAGGATGATACAGAAGGTCGTGAGGCACCACTGGCCATGCTGGTACGTTCAGACAGCACAGCAACTGCCTCTGCAGCCATACCAGACCCAGACCTGAAAGCAGAATAGCTCTGTTAGCACAAAGCTGCATTCTAGCTAATAATCCCTGCTTAGCTGCAAAAATGCAGCACTGTGCTAACGCAGCCCTGCTGCTTCCAGTTTTGGAGCTGGTTTGGTCGGCACTAACTGAGGACTCGCTGCTCCACACTCCATTGTGTGATGTGGACATGCCCTTAGAGTTACACAGCTGAGTATTTGTTCTGGAAATGCTTGTACACTCACCCACTCGGCACAGAAACAATGCAATGTGAGTTTTTTTCTAAGTGGTTATAATTAACAAAGCACAACCCATATAATCACACAGCACTGCTCAGCATCATTGGAGAAATACACAGAAAAAGAATTACCTCCCCACTGCTTTTGAATAGCACAAAAAAGGTAAATAATCTTACCACAAGAATTCAGAGAGCAAAACAAAGCTCATCAGAGCTCAAAACAAAACAAAATTCATCAGCAGTGTCATCTCCCTGCCTTTCAAGTTCGAGCAGTGTTTAATAAACGCTCTATGGTACGAGCAGCCTCCACAATTGCTGCACACTCACTCTGCAGTGAACTGGAGGTGTGACAGACCCAGTTCTGCAAACACCCAGCTCCCCAGAGCGTGTTCATTTATTGTCACATCAGTGGTGGCAGTAGCTGTGCCGCTGCGGGGCAGGCACGGAAATTCAGGTCTAAGAACCAGCTAGCACATAAAAATAAACAGGAGTCTCTAGTCCAGCTATTTAAAAGCAATTAAAGAGATACTGAGGAAACCAGTCATGGAAAATTTTGGTCATACTACTGAAATTCAGTTTTATGGGTATGTTCCTTCTTTAGTGTGTTTCCCTCCCCGTGCTTTACTGTTGTTTCTAATGATGATGGCAGCTATATAAGTATTAAGATCTTTGAGTGCTCTTCTGACTATCAATGCCCAATTTAACCTTCAACGTTCCAGTAAGTCCAGATGCCTCAATAAAGATATCACCACTACCTGTAAAGTAAGGAGCAGGAAATAAAATGAACTACGAGGAGCCTCTTGACCTGGGTCCGTTATGTGAGTTTTATGAAGTCCAAAGATACTAAAACCAAAACATAAATTTATTATTAGCATATTTCAAGCAAATGTAGAGCAAAAAAAGAGCCTTGCCACTGTTTTTCTAATACTAGTACTTCTGGGTGCATGAGATTTTCCATTTGATTATTTATGGACCAGCTTGTCGAATACCTTTTTTGCCTTGAAATTCCAGCCTCTTTTAAGGAAGATCCTTTAACCTCAGTTCTAGGAAGCAGGGAAAAGCAGCTTGTCCAGTGCTATAGCTGTGGTTCCCAGGTCACTGATGGTTTACAAGGCCATGACAAAAGATCTGCAGTTGCGCTGCAGAACCACACTGTCTTTTTTGAATTTTCAGCTAAAAATGCCAGGCAGGTGCCTGGCAATCTGCCGTCATTTCTTTATGGCTAACAGCACTCTATAGCCCCACAAGTCTGGGAATCGGTAGTCTAGGCTAGATTAGGTTTTAAAGGATAACAGCAAGTCATTTTTTCATTCTACTAGGCCAGTTAATACATTATCTAATAAATGATTATACTCAGCTCTTCACTTGTACCTCATTTCTTTCACAACTTCTCCACACGCTCTATGGAGGCAGTTATGTGTCATCGAAAAGCCCGTTTTATGTTGTGCCACTTTTGAGTGACAGAAGGGCTGTGTGGAGGGGCACGCTTTATACCAGACTGCAGGGCCAACATTTTCCACTACCGAGGTCCCAAACTATGTGCTTTAGCTGCCCCCGCTCAGGCATCCAAATAAGCATCTGGGGATTTCATGAAGGCGGATGGCTGTTCACCAGACGTCCATGGACATATAATTGATCTAGGTTAAATATCAGCTGGGAAACGAGTAGTTAAACCACAGAAAACAAGGCTTGGTATAAGGATTGTGCTGTAGATAGAAAACTGTTTGGTAACAGAATGAACCCAAAGTATTTGGTATAGGCCAAACACTAGAATTTCTGAAGAATCCGACTTGGAACCAATCTTGTTAAATATTTTTATGAACTACCCTGGCACAAACCGTCGGAGTATGCGAGTCAAACTTGCTGATGATGTAAAACTGGGAGGCACCATCAATATACAGGAGGATCAGAGTGCCCTACAGGAAGAATGGCATTCCTCTGGGGAATTGAATTGTAGTAATAGGATGCAAGAGCGGACGCCTAGGGACCAAGAACAATAATTTCTCCTCTAATCAGTCAGAAGCAACACAGGAAGAGAAAGGCTGAAGTATATTACAGCAGCATGTATGGATATCAGCGTGCTGCAGCTGTGAAGCAGGAAATGTGATCTGAGGATGTGTCGGGCAAAATAATTACAGCAAAGGCTGGGCGTATGAGTGGCACTGCACATGGCTGCCTGAGACCTTCCCCTGGGTACTGCACGCAGCCCTGCTCACCCAGGTGCCTTACAGAACCGGCGCAGGCAGAGGAGTTACTGAGGGTAGAAAACCTGCCACCTCAGAGGAGGCTGAAGCTGAGATTGTATTTTTGTATCTCCAATCTCCAAATGTGCTTTTATGTCCACATGGTATAGCATATTGCACACGAAAACATTAGCTCAGATGTGACTGGAAATTTGGTGGCAGGGCTACACACAGTTCCCGTGCTCTAGCTGGAGCCTCCATCTTCTTGTTCTTGCCCCCCCAGGCTGCTTCTCTCCATCGTGCTGACACAAACATTTCTGCAGTCACCTGGGAACAGAATCAGAAAATTGATCCACTCAAAGAACAATGAGGCAACAACAGAAAGGTCATTTTTCAAGATCAAGTCTCTAGACAGTCAAATATGTCTGGACTGCCTTGAAATCTGAGATTTGCTCAGTCAATAGTGACTTGGGAATCTTGGCAAAATCACATTTTCATTGTGGAGGCAGGTGCCCTATGTGGGCTTGCAGAAAGTACATGGAGAACAGACAAAGTTACTCACTACACACTTGTTAGAGCGGTGAAGAAAAATTTGTTAGCTAGGGAACAGCATTGAGCAGGAATTACTGAAAAAAGTGTCTCGGAATTCTCAGTAGTCTGGGAATTAGAGGCTGTTTTCTATCCATGGCAGCAAGTGGAGTTCTGGAAGAGCCCTTCCAGTGGGGAACAAACACTCGAACTGGTTTTAAGAAGAGGTTTGCCCCTTAGGGACTGTAACAAGACAGCTTTGCAATGTTGGAAGTGACCAAGGAGGTCCCCTACAGTGACCCAGCACATACAGAGCCAAAAGTTACGTACCCTTCTCCAACAACCTTTGTCACGGAATACAGTGAGATGTCTGGCAAAGAACACCATGTTTCTTTACACAAATCAAAAACCTTGGCCATTTCTCTCCACTCTGTACCATTGCAATACAGTGCAAATTTGGCTACTCTTGTTTATCAGCACTTTTCACTCATATATCTCAAGACAGATCACACAACGTGCAAGACAGGAGAACAAGGCTTGAGAGACTTTCTTTCTTCTTGGAAGGAACAAGTCCTAAAGTAAGTGGGAGAAGGGCACATCCCAATCTCTTAGGAGATTAGCTGAACAGCTGATAGCAGATAGTTGAACTGTTGCACAGCTTTCATCCCTGTATCGTTCTTCACTTCAATACTAAAGTTTTCCAACCCGGGCAGACTGACTCCAACGGTTTAAAATACACAGAAAAGAGGAGCTGGCCACTATGGTTACAAAGAAGTGGTTGTAATAAGGATGATTGGTCCTAAACAGAGAAGAATTCAACTCAAAATGATAGATGAGGAATAAACCAGGATTTTCTTCTATACCACCCTAAAGCTGTGGCATAAATTTGGGATGATGCAGAGGTTTCCTTCAGCGTATGCCTGTCCAAGAAGCATGACCATGGCCTGGGTGCATGTCACAAGCTCTGGGGCCCCAAAGAATTCCCATTGTCCGCAAACCTGCAATGACACCTACTGGTAACCAATCACAGATGTTCCTGCTTTCCAACAACGTGAGCCCGCTTGCTTCTAAAGGCGAGAGAGATTTCTTTTTCCATCGTGGCTTCGCATCACCAAGGTTCTCCACGGCGGTTTTGTACGTTCTAGTGCAGGAAGCTTGGCTTTGTTTAGACTGGTTTGCAAACCACTCATTTACCATTTCTGTCTTCTGTTCTGAGCTGAATAACCCATGCTGGAATACATGTGGGCATTGGGACCTCATTACTCCTCTCACCTTGGGCCAGGTCGAGTGTGTGTATGGCATGGACCTTCCATGGACCATTCCTATACTTCCACACTAACGGTTCTGTTGTCCTACAGCACAGGAGTTGCCCTCAAACTGCAGTCCGTGGCACCCAGCAGCTAATTCACTGCTCCCTGCAGGCCTTGGAACCTGACCCTGTTTATATGCAGTTGTCAGCAGTAACACCCAGAAGATCACCCATGAACTGGTGAAATGAAGCATCACTTCAAATAAAATAGTCCCACTGCAGACAGCAAGGGAAATCAGCAGTATTTGATAAAAGTCTTGTTTTGGAACCCTAACACCAGGAAGTTTCAGAGCCACTGACAGTACATCTCCTTCAAAAACCTTTGTTTCCCCACCTTAAAATGAAGACTTCGACAAAATATATCCACCAAATCTGTGGAGGACTGAAGGTACACTAAGCATTTCACAAACCAAAGGAAGGCAGGAGATGTGACCAAACTGGGAAAAGTCTCAATCCTTAGCTCAGAGTTAACGTTAGGCTTCCTAATTTTGAAGAAATGAAATGAAAAGAAAGGGAAGAGTAGGGAGGGAGAAACTGCATATATTCTGAAAGCCGAATGGGTTTTAACATGTACTCTCAGTTTGCTGGAACACCGCAGAATGATTAACTCTTGTACAGGGTGCCATAAATCACAGGAAAAATACAAGCAAAGTCATTAGAGTCAGGAATCCCGATGAGATTTTCCTATTGAATTTCTCGAATTTGTCTCAAATTTTAAATTGTCTCCTTTGTCTTTTTCTAACACATTTCTGGGTGGCACTACAGCCGTGCATAAATAATGACAGTTTCCTAAATTATTTCTCAGGCTGTAACAGTTGATTGGAATTATTCATTTGCATTAAAGAAAAGCTGCAGTGAGAACGCTCTGTACTTGTAAACAGGTAAAAAGTTGAGCAGATGGATTATCTGTTGGCATCCCTGAAGAGCACACAGCCTAGATGAATCTCGTTACCTTTGGATATCTACAGAGTAGACATAAACACCTGAAGGCCTGCTTTCCAACTTCCCTTTACAACTAAGAGAAACGAGCACTTGAAGGGCACACTTTGTCTCATCCCAGACATGTGGAAATATTTCTGCCAGGGCGAGATGAATTGTACCTCTGAGAAGAGCCTATTTTCCCCTTTTATGGAGTCACCATATATGTAAAACTTACACAATATATATAAAAACCTTGTATAAAAAATCCTACAAGGAGAGTCTGGACAACCACCTGTTGTGGCAAATACCTCATGGGAAGCAATGAACTCTCTCCCCCCATGTTAAGAGAGAGACCTTCCTGCAACAGCCTTTGCTGTGCGTAGCACGAACTTTTACTGCAACGGCATCATCAGAGGCTTTGTTAATTCCTTTTATGAGGGATTATGATTTTTTGATTAAATTTTCAACTGCAGTAGACATTGTGTAGTGATATTTTATGATCGCATTAGCCCACACATTGCAAGGCCTACGTTTACCTCTTGATTCACACGATGACACAAATAACACCCGTAACAACGGATGGTCCATGACTGGGCACCCAAAGCCCCCAGTCTCTCTCACAGTGTCACAAACCGCTCAGCCAGGGGTGTACCAACGAGTTGTCACCATGGCAGTGCCAGTGCCTGATGAGAGGAATGACTACTGGAGCCCATTTTGTTTACATCATATTTGTCTGTTTTCTTTTTTTTCTATCAAATCACCCCACGGTTAAGGATCTCCTTTGTCTGAGACATCAGGAGCAATGCCAGCTGCAGCTAGAACTTCCTACAGCAGTTCCTACAAGTTTTCCCTTGCATTCAGCGTTGAGCTATACAACTACAGTCACTGAGGGGCAATTCTGCCCAGTGTGCAAAGCCATCACGGGCTGCAGAGCATCACTGGAGCCCTTAATTTCGGCATAAACAGTGTTTTGCTCATCCAAAACTTTCTATGGTAAAATAACAGGCAGAACACACTATATTTTTATGTGTCTCCAGGAAACGATTTAGCTTCCAAACTAGTTTGTCCATAGTTATAACAGACAGAAAGCTAATACAGTGTTTACTTAATTTGGCAAATTTAAAGTCTTCCTTTAATTAGAATTAAATACAGTCTGTTCTTGAAATTCATTTATTTATACTACTCAGCGTCCCCACTGATAAAATCAAACGAGAACTCTGCCTGCAAATATGTTTTTCCTCCTGTATTTAGAGCTCATGGCATTCCACAACACTTTGAGGCCAAAGTCTGCGACTTAGGAGAACCAATTCTTTGGCAGGAGTCACTTCTTGTGAAAATATTTTTGGCCCGGAATGACAAGACTTATGTAGCTCCCCACAGTTCCCTATCACTAAAATACCACAGGCTATTATGGAATGAAAAGGAGTCACGAGGCTAAGTCAATGTCCTCTGGATCACTGAAAATTCAAGAAGCTGATCCAATTTTAGAGTCTGTCCTAAGAAAAGACGGATTTCTTGTTTCCCCAAAATAACGTTATCATTAAAACTTGTCTAGCCACATAAGATGACAGCATCTTTAAGGTGAAAGAATAACGCTACCCGTTACCTCACCTGCACGACTTGCCAGAATTCAAATGCTTGTTTTCACAGCTACAGTTAGCTTGAAAATGAGCAGTTTTATTTGTTTCTTCAGGTTTTATTAATGTAACAGAAGAAGAATCAGGGGATCAGAGCTGAGTCAAATCCTTCACACCAAGAAGATTCAGAAAGTTTTCCTGAAATCCTGTTATTTTTGAGCATACAATAGAAAACAAATGTCTCCATCAGGATTAGGCCATAAGCCACCCACAAAAAATAAGCATTGCCAAATATAAACTGTCCCAATTCTTTTTTTCCTGTCAGCAAACAAAACACCATCAGCTTGTTTACACAGAACAGTAACCAGCTTTGCAATTAAGGCGAAAATTGAACAACTGATTTGCATTATTTTCCATGCAAATGGAGCATTTATCAAGCCTGCAGGAAGGTAAGGACAACTGATCCTCTCCAAGCAGCAGCGCACAGCAGGTTAAATCGTGTTGCTTGTTGAGATATAAAGAGGAACCCCAATAAAAGAGCACTGCAGCACGGAGGGCCAACCATTTCCATCTTCCTCTGGAAGTAGGAATTAGAAGGAATTAGTAGGAATTAGAAACTGATAGTCACTGCAATGTGTGGGTGAAGGACACAGGGAATAATCAGGATCACTTTCAGTGGAAGCTTTTCTAAATCCATAAACAAGTTTATTAAGAATTTAGTTTCTGACCCAACATTGGAACCACCAGGCAAAGAATATCTGCTTTGCATGGGATTGATCCTGACCCCACCCCTGGGCACGGCACAGTGACTTATCCTCTTTTTAAGCTGCTACCTGCCAAAGTCAGGGCTTGTCTTGATCCTGCCTCAGAATGCATTAAGCACAGTGCCGGTGTTCATACAGTAAAGAATGATGGTTAAAATCCCAAAAAACTACCATAAATATGGGGGAAAACCCATTTGATACATGGACATCCGGGTGCCCTGTCAAAGGTAGATCAGCCAAGATGGGAAATGACAGGTCAGGGTCAAACTCTCTTTGCTTTGGAACATTTCCAAGCGTGATGCATCAGGACTTACCTTATTATAGGGCCATTTAAACTGCAGGCTAGGAGCTAAGCACAGCTTTACGTTTGGATCACACTGTTGGATTAGAAGCGTTTCAGTTATTTCTAGCCATCCCCTGGTAAAGCCTGGGCTCTGTGGGTGTTTGTTCTGGGTATTTTTATGTGCAATAAGGACCAATTTCAGATTACGACACATAGCTAGGTTTCGTGGATCTGCATATGAAGGGCATATTGCTAATGTTTGGAGAAATGCTTGTTCACCCAATTTAAAAAAATCCAACATCAAGTAAATCAACATGGTGTCAAGAAAATTTCAGTTTCAAAATACGAGATCAGGTAACTTTAACTTTTCTGTCTGTTATTTACAGTGGGTAGGCAGAATTCTTGCAGTTGTGCTTTTCAACAGCCTTCATATACTTAGTCAGAAATCTTTGTTTCTGGAATCTTTCTGTGTTGTCATGGAAATTATCACCATGTCTCTAAGACTAGGATAACGATTTTATGACAAATTACAGGAGATAGGGAAGAAGAATATTTTGGCATAAGGAAAAAAAAATCACACAACATTTTTGCACCCTTAAAAGGCATCCAGTTAAAGATTACTCTCTAATCTCTGCCCATTCTCTACAACTAGGTAAGCATGAAATGCAGCAATCTGTAGAAGATGGGGTTTTTTTTTGTCAGCATTCAATGTAGGGCAGCCCATCCAGTCTAGGGAAGACTGGCCAGACCATCTCAGTCTGCTTCCAACCATTTGTCCTAAGGATTGCGCACCAAAATCTAAGAACAAAGCATACCTGAACATAAAGATCTCATTAAGTTTTCTGATCATTTTAATATCTGAATCTTGCAGACTATGTCTGTCACAGACACCCTGTACAATCACCAGGTCTCTAAACCTTTATAAGATTGTTCCTACATGGAAATCATCTGAACGGTACCCATGACAGAGTTTTAACAACAGGAGAAACTCTTACTACACAAGGAAAGGGATGTGGAAACTTATTTTAGCAGAGGAGAGAAAGATGCTTTCCTCCCTATCGCTCTACCATAAACTTTGCAAGGCATGTCTGAGGCACAGAATCATAGAATCACAGAATGGTTTGGGTTGGAAGGGACCTCAAAGATCATCCAGTTCCAACTCCCCTGCCATGGGCAGGGACACCCTCCACTACACCAGGTTGCCCAAAGCCTCATCCAACCTGGCCTTGAACACTTCCAGGGATGGGGCAGCCACAACTTCTCTGGGCAACCTGTGCCAGTGCCTCACCACCCTCAGAGGGAACAATTTCTTCCTTATATCCAACCTAAACCTCCCCTCTTTCAGTTTAAAGCCATTGCCCCTTGTCCTATCACTACACACCCTTGGAAAAAGCCCCTCTCCAGCTTTCCTGTAGCCCCCTTTAAGTTCTGGAAGGCTGCTATGAGATCACCCCGGAACCTTCTCTTCTCCAGGCTGAACAGCCCCAACTCTCTCAGCCTGTCTCCAGAGCAGAGGTGCTCCAGCCCTCGGATCATCTTTGTGGCCTCCTCTGGACCTGCTCCAACAGCTCCACGTCCTTCTTATGTTGGGGACCCCAGAGCTGAACGCAGTATTCCAGGGGGGGTCTCACGAGAGCAGAGCAGAGGGGCAGAATCCCCTCCCTCCACCTGCTGCCCACGCTGCTTTGGATGCAGCCCAGGATATGGTTGGCTTTCTGGGCTGCATCTGGCAAGCAAAGACGAAAGATACTCCAGAAAGCAGAGACCTCTTGTTCTGGGCTGTTTTCTAGGCCACATAGACTGACCTGCTAGCGCTAAAGAGCCAAATGCAAGAGGATTCATCAAAGGGGCATTTTCTCAGGGAGAGCAATTCCCCTTCTGCAAAGGAGCCTTGTCCACATGCAACTTCGAAAGCAGGGGGATTTGGCCAGGCCTGAAAATTTTTGTCTTGACACAGAAAGTTAGATAAATAGATTGTTTGGGCTGAGAACGGCTTTCAGGGGGTCGTTTCAAGCCAGCTGTGCCCTCACCAGGCCTAGGAGATATGAGAACCACAAGGCTGATTGCAATAAGATACTGAACAATATATCTTATTCCAAAACTTCAACCCTGCTGCCTTTCACAGCTACCTGCACTCATTGACTAGAATACTAAAGAATGCAAAATTTCTGCTGCTTTCCATTTAGGGCAGAACTAATTGACCTACAAACAAAAATAACAGTTCTGCAGCTGTCTAGAAAACAAAAATACCTAAGACAACTTATATGAACAGAATTGACATTTCTGATATTTTTAAAGTGAAAAACAAATAGGAAAAATTCAACTTAGAAAAACATCCAGAATTTTTTTTGGTCTTTTTTTTTGTGTGGTTTTGTTTTGTTTGAGACACGTTGTTGATTATTTTGGTTATTTATCTTTAATTTTTTTTTTTTGTTGCTGTTGTTGTTTTGCAGATTGCACTACACAGCAGTGCATGGAATCAAAGTAAAGATATTTCAGCCTTTTGCTGGTTGCATAGAGCCAGAGCACAACTTTGTGTTATATGCACTGGAACAGGCTGCCCAGGGAAGTGGCTGAGTCACAGTTCCTGGGGGTATTTAGAAGACATGCAGACGTGGCAATTAGGGACACGGTTTATTGGTGGGCTGGGCAGTGTCAGGTGTGACTCGATGGTCTTAAGGGTCTTTTCCAACCTAAATTATTTTGTGATTTTATGTCTGAGTTGCTTTTAGTCCAGTTCTTGGAAAACCTATAAACAGACTTGACGAATGAGACTCTGGATAAAAATGCTCTTGTTAATGAACAGAAAATATTTTTACTGTTTTTTCTAACATTGATATCCAGAACTGTAACTTCTTCAAGAATTTGGAGTTTCAAAATTCGATTTTCCTCACTACTTTCTACTTTAGCAACAGCATTTCTTTCGTTTATAAAAGGATTTTTTTTTTCACATTAAAAGAGATTTGTGAGTGATATGCTCCTATAAAAAAACCCACCTAAAATCCCAGGTGCTTTGAATTTCTCCTTTCAACACGATTTAGTGGCAATTTCGACCATTTCCCTGCAGAGGGCAGACGCTGACAATAATTCGAGGCTGCAGCCCCAAGGCCACATCAGCTCGTGGTTAAAGGGCTAGAGCTGAGGAAAGGAGCAGGATGCGATTTAAGACCAACCCTGTGTAAGGCTGATAAAAGCTCTCCAAACGGCAATCATTGCAGCTGACATACAAGAAGGAAGCTCACTGCTGAGGGACAAAACTTCCTACTTGAAAACCAAAACAAATCCCGTATTTTCTTCCTGTCGGAGAGTAACTAATTTCAGTCCAATTATTTGTTTCAGAAGAATAAAGAAACTTCCATGTCTGAAAACCACACGGAAAAGTGGTTCAACACAAAACGCCCTGGCCCTGGCAGTGGTGCCAGCCCCAAAGAAGCTGGCCGTTGGGGTGAGGGTGGCTTTGAAGATTGGAATGGCTGGTTAAAGGCCTGCACAGAAGGACAAGGGAAAGACAAACAAGCCTCAAAGGCACAACACACCCCCCCAGACCTGATAGCATCCTTTAGCCACTTCAAAAGAGTGCAGGTCTGTTTGATATTCACTTTTCCTCCTTGAATTTGGAAACATGTAAACAGAGAGCCGGGCCAGCAGCCTTGAGCTGAATGCAGGATCTGCAGAGGGAAGTGGGAGGGGACCATGGCACAGCTGGCCTGGCCTGGCTGTTGTCAAACAGGGAGGCCTATCTGGTGCTGGCCCCTGTAGATCAAACAGAAGATACAGCCCCTTTGAGAATATATGGCTGGATACATTTGGGAGCTTCCTAGTCTGGCACAGATTAGGATTTCTTGCCAGACCTCCTTTGCTAGCTGTTGGGATTTTGTTGCAATTCTTGAGAGTTGCCCGACTTTGTCTGAATGACCCCAGCCCTGGAATTTGCTGTGCCTGTATACAGTCCTCAGCCTTTGGAATAAGGAATATTCTTTAAACAGAAGAAGAAAAACCAAAAACTGTAACCCTAAAGGATACAAATCCAGGAAGAAGGCAAAAATAACCCAATGTTTATTATTTTTAGGTTAGTGAGAATTTTATGAAACATCTCATAGTTGGGTGCCTGACTCATGACACTTTAAAGCTTGAGGATGTCAAGCCTCTAATTATTTACCACTGGAAAATCAAAGAGAAACACCAATTTTCATAAACCTCAAGCTTCAGAACGTAAGCCAATCTCTGATTGCACCAAGAGCCTCTTTTTCAAGGTTATTTTTAAAAGGCTCTTTATGGAAATTCCTCTGAAACACCCTGTCCTGACGTCTGCTGCAGATGGCAAACGAGTAAATAAGCCACCGGTAAAATGGGTTAGCAGTTCCTCAAGCAGTAAGGTGCCTGCCAACCCAAATATGTGGTCAGCAAAACATGTGAGTAATTCCTCAACAGGCTCACTAAAGCCACCCTTGTCAACCCTCTGGTGTCACCACTTTTGTTGCTACTCTGTTAGAAAATAAGGGAGATAAAAACCCCTTTGCCTGAGCTTCTGTGAGTTGATATTTCTCCCCAGAGCCCTTCGCTGAGAGAAATTTCTCATCATGCCACTGACTGTCTCTGCAGCCCTCACTCAGACTGCCAGCTTGCCTTTGAAGTACCTTTTTACAGGTCCCACAGAACTTTCACAACAGTTCTTGTTCTGCAAAACAAATTCTTGTTGCCCTCCTGCCCTTGCTCTGCTCTCCAACCAGATCCCACCTCTTTCTTTCTCGCTTAAAATCGGGGTCACTTTGTCCATTTCCTGATATTGACATTGCAGAGCAGGTCTTGTAAATCCCATCACTGCCACCAAAAAGACTCCAGGGACCAAAAAGCTAAGGAAAAAGCATCTTTGGTTAATGAAGTTTTCCCATTTTTGAAATTCAGGTGGGACGAGCTTCCGAGCTCTTCTCTGAAGGCAGTCACTTGTGCAAACAGAGCCCTGCTGCAAAGCAAAGGAGAAGGATGGAAACAAGAGATCTAAAGGCTCCTGTCTGTGTGCTCTGAGGCTTCTTCCCTTTGCTTTATCAGGATGCCCGACACTAAAAGGCATCTCACAGTTGAAAGGTCGTGTCAGTCTGCAGCTGGCTATGAAAGGCTCACCATGAAAACACTTCAACAGTGAGTGAGCGACTGGGAGGAGATGGCCTATGCACAGCTATTGTTCGGCGTTTTGTCTGAATAGGTTGGGAAGCCTCTTCCGTGAAGAGCTGATCTTTTCTGCTCCTCACTTCTCCCACTTTCATGTTTTGTACTTCAGAGCTGTGCTGCTTTGCTAGCCAGGGTCAGCACAAGGTCATGACTTGTGACATGAGGTTAATGTAGTTGTTAAGTAACAACATGAGTCTTTTCAATGGCATGAATATTCCACCCCACCCTCTCCCAGTCACACACACGCTTGCTGTCTGCTGGCTGAAGCCTCAGTTGAATACTCGGTTTAACGTGAGGGCAGCCGTACGAGGCTCCTGGACACAGGCAGTGCAGTTACACACCACCACACACCAGCAAAACAGGCTATTTATTATGGAGCATTGAAAGATTTCCCAGCACTTCAAAAATTGTGACTGCCTTTTGATAGCTGCAAATGAATGATAAATATTGACTGCGCTGTTGGCACTACATTGTGAACAAGCACAGAAAAGTGCAGGTTGATCCAAATCTTTAAATTTCCACAACATCTGCAGTGTTCATTTCCTTTAAGGGGGGCTGCATATGCTTAAGAAACAGCTTAGGTGATCTGGATGAGACTTTTGGAGATGGAGATGTGAAAATCATGGGATTGTATGTCAAGTTTGCAAACTTTTGCAGTCAAAGCACTTTGATGTGAGGGTTGTCTTCAGGGGGATGAGAAGAAAGAGGGAGATGAAAGAAGGTTTTAGAAAGTGTCAAGCCGAGATGCCCCCATCTTTTTTTTCTACTCTCTTCTGACAAACCGCTAACGAATGCGTTATAGGACCAACATATTAACAGACATTTCCCATTTATTTCTATCTTCTGTACTTCAGACGAGCATACTCCATATAGTAAGTAATTGCCCAACACAAACGACAGCAGGATTCTGGATCAGATATTAGCATCATAATACGGTACAAGGCCCCCGTTTGATAACCATATGCAAGTGTGGAAGGGTCAATAGTCGGGGCTGGAGAAGAGGAATCCTACCGACTGTCTGCTTTGCTAATGACACGGCTTTGTCTGTGTCTCCCAATTCTGAAACGGGTCTCAGAACAGCCATTTACCTCCCTCCCTTAATCTGATGGAAACCTTTTGATCTCGGCTGGACCTGACCACTCCGTTTACAAAGTACAATTAAAGACAGATAAAGCCTCTTGAAATCAAATCATTCAAATCCGAAGACCCTAGAAAAGAAGCTCGACGATCTTAAGTCAGAAACCTGCAACTTTAATGACTAAGATTTTGAATCCAAGATCACCCCTGAAAGAAGAAAGGGGCTCAGACAAGCGATATTTGATGTCTGGCTCTAAATATGAACCAGAGCAACGAGGCAAAGCAAACCAAACCGTTCAACTTCCCTCCAAGAAAGAGAAACGAAAACCCAAATCTTTTAGTTTAGCAGACTTCTCTGTCTGCAATAATCACACAGCTGCAGACTTGCAAACTCTTAGTGCTGTGTTGGATTTGTAGACCAGCAGGTATTTCACAGCTACATCTCACAGTCTGGCAGAGCTATCAGAAAAAGAAAGCAGATCTCATTTCTCCAGAAAAGCAGATATCAAAGCATTTGGAAATGGCTATTGTTGTCAGAATTGGGAATACAATGCAATTTCGGGCTGCAGTGTAAGCTGCAAAGCTATGGCTTAGCGTCCGTAGCCAGTACTAACCAGTAGAAACACAGACCTTCAGATCTGAATTCCTCTTGGATGCAAGTCCCTGTGACGGGTGCTGTACTCAAGAACTGCTGTGTCACAGGGTGACACATCCAAGCAGGGCCACCCCAGTCATCAGTGATCCCCCAGGTGTCATGGACAGGAAACGAGATCAAGCTGTGTTGTTTTTCCTCTTCAGCTGTTATCCAATTGATGGGTGTGGTGGTGAAGCTATGGAATGAGTCCCAAAGACTGGCACCTCTCAAGCACAGCCTTGCTTTTTTTTTTTTTTTTTCAGACCTCCAGAGGATTATTTGAGATGAACACAGAAAATAAATACCTTAATTCACAATCTTGTGTACAGCCTGAGGCATTATTTCAGAATCTCTTCCGCGTTGCTTGCTCAGTGATGGCTTTATTGTTCGAGATGGGTCTGATGTTTTACAGAAATCAGAGGGACCAGGTTTTGCTTTACACAATTGTCACTAAAGTAGCTTTAAAAGCAACTGCCATGGTTTTATGTGGGTTTCCATGAACTTACAACAGCTGTCCAGTGATAAAGCAGCCTACAAAACATCTGTGAGAGGCCCCAGAGAAGGCAGTTGGTTCCTCTGTGCCACAGATGCACAGACAGCAGGCGAGTTAAACACAGCAGGACAATTAGGGCCCAAGGGAACTTGAGATTTTCTTTCCTAAAGATGCAGTGAGCTGTTTATGAGGGGGAACGGCTAGAACCAGATACGGGGCAAACTACAGTCAGCACAACCTCTGTCATCTCCTCCCGTGCTCTGCAAGGGATTTTTTAGTTTTGACTTGCAGCTTCTCCTTTCTGCCAGCTATGCTAACTTTCCACTGTATTCGAGACTCTCCAAAGGGCTCAGATCCCAGGGTCTCCTCTCAGAATTCCAGCTAAGAGTGACTAAGAGGGCCCAGATCCACCAGCCAAATATTACCTCTAGCCCGTGACAATTTTTTCTTCCCAATCTTTTCTCCAGAAAAGCAATTCTTCTTTGCTATTTACTTTCCCTGTAGAAAGTAAGACGATGCTTATCCTCTTCCTCTATCATATATCTGTTGCCAGATTCTTCCTCAAGACTCTCATTGTTGGTCTGTGATCCCTGCAAACTACCAGCATTGCATGTGACATGCATGGTATCAGGTGTATCAGTGCTTAAAAACAAATGATAATACGTTTTGCCCAAGCACTGACTGTTGGGGAAAGTATTTGTGTCAAGGATCTAAACACCAAGCAGGGAAAGAAATTACTTACAATGACTTACGTGTGTCATGCTATGATGAAAAATAATATTTAGGTAGAATAGTGAAACTTACTAAAGTACAAAAACACCTCTGAAGGGACATCTATCCCTAACAGTCTTCTGTGTCTGAACACTGGTGTTACTTTGAATGGCATCTTTCTTAACGTAGTAAGACATCACCAGGCTTTTGAACTAATGCAATAAAATAATTTATTTTTTTGTAAGGGGGAGAAACGAAAAAAGAAAATAGTCTTTCATCGCAAATACTTTAAGTACAGACAAAATTTTGTTACTGAAATAAATTTTCCAAATTCTTATATGAAGATAAGAATAAGTGGGTGACAAAACTATACATGAACACAACCAGACTGAAGAGCTACAGGACAGAGCCGAGTACACAAGCATGCCAGCAGAGGGTACTCACACTCTGAACATCCCAGCGCGGTGTGCACTGCCAGGCTCCTGAGGGCTGGAGGGATAGCGCTGGAGGACAGGAGGGGACCTTCAAGAGTAAGCAAAGTCCTGCGGTGAACGAAAGAATGTCCATGGCTGCTTAACACTCTCCTGTCCCTAAAGAGCTTCATTAGGAGCAGCTGTGAGTAATGTAGCAAGAAAAAGAACAGAAATCAAACTTAAAAAATGTTGCTAAAGCAAATGATTTATAGTTTTTTTCCAAAAAAAGTTGCTCTTTAACCCTCACTCTTCTAGGACAAGCAGAAGGTCGTAACTATTACAAAACAGCTAGATTGATGAATCTATCATAAATATATTTGTTATGCTTCTGTAGCTAAAATGTTACAGCTAAGGGAATACAAGTCCACATGTAAGTAACATTATCAGTGCATACATGCTCCTACCAATACAGGATTGGAGAATAGAAACCAGAATATGAGCACACTTTACCTGCATATGCTTGCATATATTAATTGATACAAAAAACCCCACAAATCTCTTTGCTGAAGCAGTGACACTGCTATGAAAGCTGGGTTTGAAGCAGGGCTCATCCCTAGCTTCCACCGCAAGAGTGGATGCTGAGCCAGGAGTAGCCAGGACAGTCAGCAAAAAGACAGCCCCAAAAGACAGCCATTCCTCAGGGAAAAGGGAAATTCAACACCGAGATGTTTTCATTATAAAGGCAATTTGAGAGCAGAGAGCAGCAAGAAAAGTTCATGCTTCAACTGTCACATGACCTACACCTTCAAGACCAACTTGGACTTCAGCTGCTGTATTTGCAGTAATCTCATCTTAATTTGTTGTGGTCTGACCACACATGGCAAGAGCAGGAGGACTCTTTTCCTTGGCTTGGTGTCACGTAAGGACAGGTATCTAACCTGCTCCTTAACTTACTACCCAGACTCACTTGCCATGTTGTTCCAGTCAAGCAGAGAACATACCTGTTGCAGAGCTACCACTGTATTGAACAATTCAGCAAATTCTGATGTAGAAGTAGGAGAACTTTGTTGAACATCTGGTACTGGAAAGAAGAGCACAGAAGTATATTAGTATCAGCATTTTTGTTTGTGCATAGACAACCAATCGTAATTAATATAGCCACCCCCTTTTTTAATTTTATTATTATCTTATTTGAACAAAAATGCGACTTGGATTCCTCCTCCCCACCTTTGTTTTTACTTTGGATTGACAAACACGACAGTTACACACTGCTCCATGCTAAGATACATGGAAGGAACATCTTGACACCAAGAATCCCCAGAAAAAGGTGTTTCCTTATGGTGTATTTACAAGACAGACTTCTAAGAAGTGAAATTTCATAACTAATGTTTAGCAATACAAATTACTGAGTACTAAGTTGCCTTTTACCTTGTTTTGAACCCTAAGCACTGAATTAACTGCTACTGTAACATCACTACTGCAACTTAGAGTCATATCAGAGATAAATATAGCATGCCTGGCTTTGACTTGAGGCCTTATCTGGCAAACTCTTCAAAAAATTCCACACAAAAGCCTTCCTCTCTGCAGCAGCAAATGAAACAATTCAGGAAGCCTTCCTTTTTCCAGAAAGCAAGACAACTGCTTGATCAATTTCCACAACCAAAAGGATAAAGAAATATACAGGCTGATGTAAATAAGAATAAAAGCAGCCCCTTGAATCCCATTAAACACGGACTTTCTTTGTACAGCTATGGTGACTGAACTTCTATGTGCCTCAGCTTCTAAACCAGTAAGATGAATTGTAAATTGGGAGACTGCCAGGAGGCAAATCTGCAAATTAATATCTGCAAACTGCTTTTTGATGATTAGGTAAAAAGAAATGAAGAAGGACCAAGTATTATGAGTAAAGAAGGTAAACTTGCTAGTGGACTCATCAGCAGAGGGGAACTTCCATGGAAGATGAGGAATGTAGTTAGACCAGAAATCAAAAACGATCATGTGAGCTGCAAAATCAAAACAAAAGCATCTTCAACCACGAGAGAATTGCTGAATCCATGAGACTGAGCAGCCAGTTTCTGGTAATTCATTTTTTGAGATATATTTCAGCCTTATAGTTGAAGAAATTCTTCTTAACTAGCTGAACTCTGCTATACAGGAAATAATCTGGATGCCTCTCACTTAAGCAGGGATGCAGCATTTATGGTTTGGGCTTTTTTTTTTAAAACATACAAGGATCATTCCTTTGACCACTGAATCTTCTGAAAAATGTAAAAAAATAGTGGTAGAAATGAGCACTGACTTCTGGTCTCGATAGTTGAATATATTTAATATCAATTCCTTTCATGTCAGAAAACACACTAGGATATATTCCAGATGATATTCCCAGAGCAGCTGGTTCTTAAATACATCTTCTCTGGGGAGGACCAACAGTTTCATTTGCATTTCTTATTAATTCTATTAATTATTTCTATTCTATTAATTTCTATTGCATTTCTTATTAATTCAGAGCAGGGCTCCAGATTTCAAACAAAAGTGACTGTTAAAGACATGGGCTATGACCAAAAAAGCAGCTTTAATTTGAGTGCAAGGTATGTATTTCAATGGATATTACAGGACAGATCTGTGTTCCGTTTCACTGATGTCATCTTGAGTTTTTATTAAAATGATTATTAAAGGTATTTCTTGAGTACAAGCAGGAAAGTTTGTTTTACTGCGTGCACTAACGAATCTAATTCAGGAGAGAAGGACTGACATCATGAATTGGCACGGAGTGGCCTCCTTTCAGAGTGAGGTCCATCACAGACACACGGCAGTCAAAACACAAATGAAACCTTCTCATTAAAGGTCTATTTAAAATATCTGATTGCAGCCACAGACGTATTCTGTTTCTTAAAGTAACTGCTTCAGATCAAAGCCAGATTCTTTCGTTTTTCTGGTAAAAATATTCACTTCTTTCAGTATTTTGAGCTGGAGGGAGTCATGCCTTACTCAAAACTCTTTATTCAGAGCCTTAACAAGTTGAGCCAAGCAAATTATTCGTAGTAAAAACCCTCTGACTTAGCAGTGCTTTTGCTAACATTCTGTGGAAGACACATGTTTTTGTACGTTAGCTCACCACTAGGATGCAGTTAACAAGGCCCTTCTTCCCAAGTCATGCATAGTTTAAGGAGCACAACAGAGGACTTTCAAAACAGCAAAGATTCATAATTACGGTCAAGAAACTCATGTACTACATCCCTGAAAACTCTCAAAAAACCTGAGGCATATGGTCCAGAATTTAAGGTGGCAGCTCTACAGAATTCCATTTATCCAGAAAGGAGCCTAAAGTACATATTACAGAAGCAGATAGGACTTAACAACTGGGTCTGCCAAAAAAACAGCCCAGTAACAGTTTCAAGTTGTGGCAGAATTTTTTTTTTTTAAAAAAAAGTATTCCTATGAAAGATTTATGCTATTTTCACAGCTGTATTATTGTTGTGACACTTTAGATTTCTGTTCTAGAGCTCATCTAAAAAACAAGAAGTGATGTACAAGCACAAAGATCATGGTAAGCCCTACAGTTGGCGTTGTGGTGTCCTTTCTAAGCTGGCATTTGGGAAATGACCACCGAAATCCTGTGTCCTAACCAGCTCTCCTCCTCACATTATCTCCAGTGGCACTGCAACAAGCGGAAGAAAAGAGCGAGTTGCAGGTCCCCTGGGACGGGCTGCAGAGTTCCTAACTGTCAGCTAAAAACATGTAACCTCATGATTTGGATATGGAGTAGCTTGGTTGAGGAATGTGAGAAAGAACTCATACCAGATGCCACAATGGCACTTTCAGAACAGCCTGATTAACAGTGTAATTGTACTTCATGCAGCTGCATTGCTTATTTCTTGGGTTTCTTTCTCAGTGCAGTGGCAGAATGAATTCTGTGGCTTAGCTTGCTAATAGGTAATGCTGTTTAGAGGGTATCCTCGCTGCAAGGCAGTCTTGGCTTCCCACCCAGTCAGTTAGGAATGTTTATATTTAGCTATTTTCTGGAAAAAGAGCTCCAGCTGCAGCACATAGCAATTACTTGGGATGGATCTTGTTTTTCCTCAGGACATGTCTTTTTCTTGGTGTAGTCTGAACAGTCTCACTAGAAATATGTCACTTTGCCTGAACAGAGTTTTGAAGCGTAAGTATGTTTAACTAGTATGGGTCTAGTTCCATCTTGATGAGACTTGCAGCCATCCCACATTCTTCTTTTTAGTCCTTTTGAGTGCATATTGCAGTTATTAAAAATTGACTGTTGCAAACACCAAAGGTATTCTAGGGCAATTTTTGTAATTCAAAGCTCCAGGAGAAAAGAAATTCCAAGATGTCTCAATACCTTTTGCCTCTCTAACATCCTGTTGTTGAGATGCTTCTTCACTCTCTTGTAGGACGGTGCTACGCGCTGTTAAATACACTGAGTCTCACCTTCCACTCCAGAAGCAGGTGCAAATCAGGCAACGATGCAGTTGTGCCCATGGGGATATTGTCTACATACACACTTACATTGCTTTGGCACCTGCTGTGTTGAACGGCTTGCAGCAAGCTGTTGGTAGAGAACTGATGAACGTAACCTGTCGCTTTTTGTGAGTTTTAAGGTCTTCATTTTTACTCTTCAACATTCTTTGCATAGCTATTGAAGTACATTGTCCCACAGATGAGGGCTAGTTTGACATGTAGGACTCGACGCAGTAATTTCTTGAATCCAGGTGTCCTGCTCCAGCAGGGGGATTGGACTAGATGATCCTTTGAGGTCCCTTCCAATCCCTAACATTCCGTGATTCTGTGTATGTTGCCTCTGTACATCTGGATGAAATACAACCAAAACTAGGCACTTTGAAAGATATCGCTCCTGAAAAATATTTGAAAGATGTTGCAGTGGCATGAACGATGGACATCTCTGGTTTAGTTTTCCAAATGTAGATGTCTTTCTAGCAAAGGACAGTGTATGGCCAAGCAGAATACAAGTGTCCTTTGTCCTAGAAGTGACGTTGCTGAAGCAGACAGCACACCTCGTAAGACTGGAAGGGGACTGGCCCTGTGGTGATGTACCCAAAGAGTACTCACTAGCAGATAATTCAAAATAAAAGGTGATTAAAATCCCTAAACTTGTATCTACTGAGGATTTTACAGTTCTGCTGGAGAAATAAAGGTGCTCCGTCTATTACGTCGAAATAATTAATGAACGAGACCTGAACATACTCCAGAAATACCACACTATGCTCTATACTTCATCACCCAGACATAGTCATTGCTGCTGCTACTAAACCCTTGTGGCAGGGAGTTTACGTACACTAGGAGTAGTGCTAGTTATCAGTTTTAACTAAGTGTTGCAATCACAGGCTATAAAGTAAATTGAACATCATACTTGCTTTATAAAAATAATTGCTAGACACTTGATGGTACCTTATTTCTTTTCTTCAATAAGTTAACAAGGAGGGGAGTCAAAGCATTTGGGCTCAGCGTCACAAAAGATCAAATCCAATCCTGCAAAATAATAATGGAAAATTCATCGGGACCTGAAATTGGCCTAATGAAATGTTATTTTATCTACTGCTAAAATATCTATCTCGATAGGTGTTATATTTCTGAAGTCTCAGTTAAAATATTACAGTATCATTTAAAAATTATGAAAGATCCATCAATATTATTTGCAACAGCAAATCAGGAAAGCAATTTGCTTCATGTACTTCCCCGTCCCCCTCCCCCTTATATTATTATTCCCTAATGATGCCAGGGAGTTGGAACTAGATGATCTTTATGGTCTCTTCCAACCCAAACCATTCTATGAGGCTATGATTATCATATCTGCTCCACTGTAAAAAGCCAGATGGGTTATTTTCCTCCTAAGAAAAGCCAGATGTCCTCTTTATATCTGCCAACACACGGTTTTCTGTAAGCAGAGACTCCATCTGTTTACCTTTAACGAAAACATTCTACAGACCCATCGAATAAAGTACTCCAACATCCTTAATAACTGACCACTTAATAAAACGCCACAAGGAAAGAGAATGTAAAATAGTCCTAAGTCATTACTAACACATTCAAGATTCTTATGCTATATTTCCTAATATTCTCTTTGCTCCCATTTATAAATTTCAAACACTGAGGCTCTACTTCCCATAAATATACAGTATGCAATGCATATGTACCAATATTTCGCAACAAAATACTGCAAAAGGAACAAAAGTTCTGTAGAATATGGCAGAATGAATCCAAACAATGTGCTTAGGGCCTTGGATTTACCAGAATCCACTGTGTCTTCATGCACGAGTACTTCCTTTGCTCTGCTCTCTGCAAAAGGGAGATTCCAGGCCATTTAATCATAAATTCCTGGGATGACTCTCTCTCCTTGTTTGTGGGATTTGTTTTTTAATTGTGTTTACATTCTTGTGTGTGGGTTGGGAATTTAGGTTTGTTTGTGATGAAACATCAAAGTTGAGTCCCAAATTAATACTCTGCAGTCATATACTTTTTGCACCTTCCCACAAGAGGATGACAGAAACACACACGCTTACCAAGTTTTATGCAACTTTAATGGGATTAAACTAATCTGTAAACCTTTGTGTGATGTGATTTTGCTTCCCCATTCAAGTTTCCTACAGTTATTTTTCCTACGGTTTGCTTATCCATTTTCTATTTCCTTTTTCAGATTTTAGAAAAAAAAAAGCTTTCTAAATTTTCATGTGAAAAAAATTAATATTCTGTAAACATGCAATTATATTTAGTTGATAAATCTAATTCTGCTTGTCAGAAAGTGGCATTTTAATTCCTGACATATGCATTGCACAGGTATGTGGCCCACAATCCTTCTCCACATAGCATCGCAGCGGTTACTGTACAAATTACACCATGGCACGCAGGAAATTATGAGCAACCAGAGCAGATAAGATTGCTGTGTTTTTTCATAGATAGTCTTCTCGGCTATCAAAAGCTACACGAGTAAATTAGCAGAACTGCTAGTAAACAAAAAGTCCTCGAGTTCCACAGAAGAACTTTGGTGTTTCAAAATCAACAGAGTGAGGACCAACAGACTGTGGGGTTTGCAAGAGGTGCCAGCGAAGAGACAACAGGCTGAGATTCTCTTCAACATAAGGTTAACCAAAGTTATAATTTGAGTGTCACCTCAAAAACTGTTTCTCTCCCAAATAGTGTGATGTTTTTCAGGCAAAATACTTACACACCTGAAACTCCATGAGCTGCTATTCAAATTCACACAACACGTTCACTGCTAGCACAACGATTCTGTGGAGCAATCCATTTATGCTCTGCAGACTGAATATCCAGATGTGGTGTGGGATCCTTCTTCCCCAGGGCCAGTTTCGTATTCAGTCACTTTGCTCCTCTAACTGCTTGCTTCTGCACTAGAAGGGAAGAGAATCATCCATCCTTAACCTCTGAATTATAAACTAGATTGGGGAACTGATCTATCCGGCTTAAAAAACATATGCATCTATTTCATATACGTTTATATATTTTAAATAAAATATATTTATAGAGACTTTCACCTGTTTTATTTTTCAGATGGATCAGTATCCTGACCTGGTTCACGGTTCAGCCACACAAAGAGCTGCAAACACAGCCAAGGCCTGGTGTGCTGTGTTGCAAGGGCAGGAACAAGGAGTGGGCAGGAACCAGTAATACAGCAAAGGCTTCATGTCATCAAGCCACAGCCTTATTTACGATGTGGCTGCTTTTGCCTGGACTAGGAAAGAAATTAATTCCAGTTCCTTACATTTGTCTTAGCTCTGCAGAAGAGACCTGTATCCTCCACGAGTCCATTCAGTAACTATGACTCAAGTGTGATTCCTTTATTGCACAGCCAAACCAAAATTCCAGCACGCTTATACAATAAACTTTCACCATATCTTAATTATGTACGGACACACTGTCCACGCAGGAAAACAGGTCATTGTACATGATAAAAATCTCCAGCGAGTGCTAACTAGACAGAGTTCTTAATTTTAAAGATTTGCATCTATTTGAAATTTCCCTGGGGTTTGTCTTCCTAGTACCCCAAGTTCACCCACATATTTCCTGTCCTCACCAACTGAGCTGCAGGGTGCACGAAGGAGAGATTGGTTCTGTGCTAAGGTTTAAACCTTTCCCTTCAAGAGCGCTCCGGCGCCACAGAGCTCAGCTTAAGCCTTTGCAGAATTACACGCAATATAGTTTATATCTATAGTTTTGCAAGTCTAGATGACAGTTCTCAGGCGAGCCCCACAAAAATACCTTACACTTCATGTCCTATGGTAACGCGGATCCCGTTGAGCAAAGATGCGTTGCCGGTGTGCCTCAGTTCCATTGGATTTCCAAAGATGACCTAAACAAAAAGAAGAAAGGGCCTTGTTGTATTTTTGGTATGTGGTGCCTCTCTTGTGGTCTTACCTTTGCAACACAAAGATTATCTCACACACTAACAAGCATAAATCACAACTCCTCACTGAAAGATTTCAGCAGACAAAAACAGGGAACAGAAGGATTTAGCGAGGTAGCAAGGAACCAAAAAGATTACACAGGAAATTTAACACAAGATGGCTAAATTGAGCCAAATCAGTCCATGTCTGAAATAAAAGATGATCTCTTCTCTCTGTACTAATGTTTCTTGAATACTCTTACTTGAGTAACACAGATCCCTAGCCCTTCTAAAACAGAGAAGGTGTTTTCAGGGCGTTGAAAGCACTTACTCCTCTCCCCATTTAGGTCTACTTCAGCAACTAGGAGGCATGCCTGGATGATCAAATGCAGACAGGTGTGTGCTAGTTGCACCTGCACTGCGTATTACCTACGTTAATGTACAGAGGTTTCCTTCCTAATAGATCCTCCTCTAAAGCTATAGCTTAATGTTCTATTTTTTTTATTGGCAGAAATGTCTTCTTCTTTATTACTTCATAACCCTCTTGACTGCAGTAAGAGTATTTCCAAGACGGTGTGATGACCCAGAGGAAGAAATTATAATCCAGAAAATACTATGGGTTGGTTTTAGGGGCTTGTTCTTCGAGTTTGTTTTTTCCGGCCTAAGAAAAAGAACCAGATCTGGTTTCCTAGAACCAGATCTAGTTCACTGTGTGGGCCTGAATGTGATCTGGCACAAAGAAAGGCACGATACAGATCCAGAAAGGTCTCTTCCTTTGAGAGGAACTCCTAGCTTGGATGTGGCGCTGACATACCTTGACAACTTTCAGACCCCATCTGGTTTGGCATTGTGCTGGTTCGAAGCGTGAGAGTTACAGGGAGCTGCCTGAACGCCAACACTGGAAGCCGGACCTTTTTACACCGTACAGTAACAGCACAGGGATTTGCATTCCGTCGCCCCCAGTGCCACCCCTCCCTTGGCTCCTGCCAGCCCCAAACTGGCACCAAGTGCCCCACGGCCCGATGGCCGCCCGGCACCGGGCTCACCGATTTCCTGAACTCTCATCGTCTGCCTCGTCGACAAATTACAACACGGAGCCGAATGCTTCCGAATTGTCAGTATAGCTGTTTATTGCCCAGAAGAGCAGGCAGAACGTAAACACAAAAAAATAATTTCCCCTCAAATTCCTTGGGTGTTTTTTTTTTTTTTTTCCAGCCAGCTGAACTACATTTTTTCCCCTTGCATTCGGAACAGCATCAGGTGTTGCTCGCTCCTCTATTTCACAGGGTTTTTCGGTTCGGCAGAGGGCTCAGGACACCGGTAGGACAGGAAACACCCCCGGGGCGAGCAGAATCACCTCAGCGAGAAGCACAGGTACCCCTAAACCAGAGGGGGGACCGCTTCCCCGCACCGCCGAGCTACCCAAGATGAGGTGAGCCCCCAGCACCTGTCCTCCGCGCCTTCTTCACCCGCGCACCGCGACGGGGCGCCGCCCGGGATGGCCGCCGCTCGCTGAGGCCACTCGGCGGGGGAGACGCCCGCCGGGAAGCGGGAAGAGCCTGAGGGGAGCGGGAGGCTCCCGCGCGGGCGGCCGAGCGCGGCGAGGTGCCCCGCGGCACCGCGGCGCCCCCTGGCGGGCCGGGGGTAGCGCTGCGGGGGGTGTGGGCGGCCCGCGCCACGCCGAGGAGGAGGAGGAGGAGGAGGGCTGAGCCGTGCCGGGCGGGCGACACCTGGGCGGCTGCGCTGCCTCCTCCTCTCACGTAGGTTTCGACTTTCTTCCCCGCCCGGAAACTTGCTGGAGGAGCCGCGTATTGCCGCTGTCGCAGGCCGGGTTGGCGCCAGGCTTCCCTCGCCTCCTCCCACCCCTTCCCGAGGGCGAGCGACCACCCTTCCCGCCCGCAGGTGAGCGGTGGCGCGGCGGCTGTCGGCGTGAGGGGCGCGGGGTTCCCGCCGCGGCTGGGGCGGCCGCCGCCGCGCTGAGGGGCGGGAGGCCGCGGGGGGTCGCGGATCAGCCATGGGAGCGGCTGAGGGCGGCAGCTTCTGCCCGGGCGGGCGCTTCCCTCAGCCGGGACCGAGCGGGGCCGAGGAGCAAACGTGGGACTTTTATGGCTACACGGGGCAGTAAGGTGAAGGCTGACTGCCGGCCCCAGCGTTTAACTCTTCGCAGGTCGGTCTGGCAGAGGAGCAGCTCCGGGGCCTCGCGTTCGGCCGCTCGCGGGGGTCGGAGGGGCGAAATGTCCTCGCTGGGAGACGGAGAGGTGCTAAGTTGGCAAGTTCCTGGTAATTAGTGCAGAAAAAAAGCCTGAAACAGACGTTGAGGTAAAAGGCAAAGGAGAGAAACATGGCGAGGTGGATGTTTTAGCGATGCCTTAAAGGTAAGAAACGCAGGTGATGTTAAGTGTGAGGTAATGCTCTGGAGGGGGTTGTAGGAGGCTTGGAAAGAAATGTTTGAGGGATACTGTATAGTTGGGAGGCTTTTATTTTATTTTAGAAGTTTCTCATGAGGGGTTCGAAGCGGGTTGAGGCTGTGGGCTGCTAAAGGGAGGAAGCTGCTCTTGGTTGTGTGCCCTTATCATGTCCCTACCTCTGGCATTAGCCTCGCTCTCTCCCTGCGAACGGCGGGAACGGGCAGCAGCCGGCTAATGCCAGCGCAGGAGGTGGCAGGGAGAGCCGGACTGCCCCTTTCGGTGGCACTGCAAGCTTAGTTTGCTTTAAGCCGTGCTTGAAACCGCACTTTTCAACTCCTGGAGCGATTTCTTTGGTCCTGCTTTACCTTGGTAAAGTAAGGAATGCAAAATGAGTATTTCCTCGTTGCTTACCAAACCGAAAAGGGTCATGTTTTTGCCTTCTGCTCCAGTTTTTTAGCCAAGGTGAAAGGACCGGAACTCTATAAAGGCTTCATAGGAAAAAATACTCCAGCTCAAGTGCAGATAATAAGTGTTAGGGGAGGTGTCTGCTCTGCAAAGGGTATATCAGGGCAGGGTCACAGCATACAAACCTATGGAGAAAACAGGGAGCCCAGGGAAGTTTCTGTCACTGTCACACAGCCCCGGCATTGTCCAGTCTCATTCTTCAGCCTCTGGAGACTCCAGAGCAGCCCAAGGTTTGGGCGGTGTGGCGTAGTCTAAAGAGCCGTGCTTACCCTCCTGCAGCAATGCCAGTTGTGCGCTGTGCCTTTGAGGGACAGCGCTGACGTTTGTCCTGATGCTCGAAGGCCACAGCTCTTTTGGCAGCCCTCCAGCAAAGAGGGAGCAGATTGTGCACAGGGCTCCTTCAAATCTCTTAAGTTACACGCTCAAACTCTCCTTTTACAATGTAACTGAGTAGATGTAGTGCGTCTGCTGCTGGAAAGGGCTGAGGCAGTGGAAATATTTATTCCCTCCCCCAAAAGGGATTTGCTCCCTGAACCAGCTCGTGAAGTCATAACGGCACCAGTGCTTGTGCAGGGAAAAACAAAGGGGTCATATGGCTGAGGATGGAGCAGAGCAATGATAAACAGGAGGCCAACCTTTTCTGGGGTTTGCTAGCTGTTGGAAAACTCAGCCATGCTGTAAATTCACACCTTCATTCACCTTGTTTATGTGTCTGCTCTTGTCTGCAAGCTTGATGCATATGTAACTCATTTAAATAACGGAGATGCACTGGCATGAAACCCCAGTGACATGAAATGGAGCGAGGAACCTGTGGTGTGCAGCAAAAGGAAACCTTGTCTGTTGAAAGACAAGTTTCTTTTAAAGTTTCTAACCAAATGAATAGCGAGGGAAGTGAGCAAGAGTTCAGAAACATACCCAACCATGTAGCCTGGGGAATGAGAGCTGTAAAAGGTGGAAGAAACAGCTCCAGAAGGGACCTGGCAGCTAAGTGACCTCTAAAGAAACCCGTGAGGTTCAAAGATACCTGATGAAACAGGTTGAGGGTTATTCTGGATGATGTTAGTGATACCTGAATGGTGATTCCAGTAACTTCAGTTAGGAATTGTAGCTAATGGTTTCGTAAACCACGGTAGTGTTGCACTTCCCTAGGTATGCTTAATGGATCAATTTACATGTTTATAGACCTAATAGTTCAATAAAAATAAAAGAATAAATATAACTGCAGAATAAAATATCTGTAGTTCATGAAGCACCTCCTCCTGTATTTTCTTACTCTTCTTTGTGCATTGCCATATACTTCTTGTTTTTTGCATTAAAAAAAAAATCCTGCTGCAACTGCTACATTGATTTTTCCCTTTGAAAATTAAGCTGCATCGTTTCATTTTGATCCTGTGTATCTTGCCAGAGTAGTTGCAGCTGTTGTCTTACTCACAGGCCTGAGTGTGTTTTGTTGGTTTAATACAAAACCCTCTTGTTTGGCTTTTCCTTCTCAGCTTACTTTAGTGGTGCTGTTCATACAGTTGTTAGGAATTGTGTTTGACAGTCCCTCGTCAGTTTATGTTCCCTAATTTATAATGCATAAAATGTTGCTCTTGGCATAGAATTTTCTTGATGTGAATTGCACTTGAAAATATGAAAATATCTGGCAATTTTTTTGATGCTTTGGATAAGAATTGCCCACGAGCCAGTGTTTCATGAACCATCCAAAGTGTTAGAGGGGATTTAGATGAACGTGAGTAGTAGGAATTACTATGCTGGTCCAGGAAAAAGCACTCAAGGCTGGAAGGAGGGAAATGAAATAAAGCTATAGGAATTTGGAGAGACAATCAGCAGCGTACAGGCGAAGGCTGGTTTTATGTGTATATAGTGGTCTTCTGAGTTTAGAGGGTCTCTGTGCCCACTTTGTTAGAAGAGTGTAGTGTTCCTTACTTGGAATGTTCTGGAAGCAAAGTACTGGAAGGGATGATGTTTTTTAAAAACCCCAAAACGTTGTCTAGCTTTGCCTACTTTTTGCCTTAACTCATGCAAGTTTTTGTAAACAGCTGCAGCAGGCTCTCCCTTTAAAAGCTGGTTTTCTAACAGTTAAAAAGGGGTTGAGGTAAAACTCGACCTGCTCCTCTGCGATTTTATGGGGCTTACCTGTGACATCAGTTGTTGAAAGCCCAGTAAATCATGATCAGCCCTATTTGTAAAGTTCTCAGACTTATTAACCTCCCACCCCTAGACTAATAAATAACAGAGAAATTCTCCTCACCTAGTAAATGCTATTGCAGGTCTCTAAATAGAAAATAAATAAATAAACCAATCAAACGGTCCCTGCCCTGGGAACCTTAGATCTGAGGATATCCTCTTTTACAGGATTTCAGCTGGTAGTGAACAAAAATTGCCATATGATTATTTCAAGTAGGATACATAAAAATAAACATAATGGGTCTTCTGGGCCTTTTTGTACTTGGAATCAAAAAAAAAAGTTCCCTGTGAGGCAGCACCTGGGCTACTTGGCTGCTTTACCAGTAACTTCAACAGGCTGAAGAAGGGACAGAGAAAGGAGATTGCCTCCCTGTTCCTACCTGTACCAGGGCCCAAGGTCGTCCACGGGTGGCTAAGGAAGAATGTGGCTGCTGCATTAATTTGTGGATAGTGGAAGGACTTTGGTCTGTTGTTCCGGCGATTTTAACTGGTGAGACAGCCACACCCATTT
The DNA here is from genome assembly GCF_009769465.1 of Tauraco erythrolophus. Lineage (NCBI taxonomy): Eukaryota > Metazoa > Chordata > Aves > Musophagiformes > Musophagidae > Tauraco > Tauraco erythrolophus. The sequence goes on from NC_141477.1 coordinate 22,031,294, forward strand.
TAAAAGTATTTTTAGAACAAGGGAAAATATAATTATCAATTTACGTATTCTGTAAATATGTGCCCAGTAAGGTAAGATAAAAGTGGCTCTTAAAGATGTCTTTCTGATACCAGCTTGGACACAGCTTTGAATCAGGGTAAGATTTTTTTTTAAAAAAACAAACCAACCAAACAAAAAAATGCTTCTTGCAGTTTTGTTTCCCCCTAGCTGTGAGAGTTGTTTTTTTTTTTTTTTCAAGTCTGAAGTCAACAAGATACATCAGGAGAAATTGTACGATGAAAAGGCATCTTAAATTGCATGTGCAACTGTACTCGAGCTCAGGAACCTGGAATACAGATGTCCTAAGCAGCAGAATGCGTCTCAAATCTTTTAGAAATGAGCCATAATACAGTTCTGTAAACCTCTAGGGGAATGTAGTTCTTAATCCAGAGATTATTTTTTTATTTTTTATGATTTTTTTTTTTTTTTTTTACTTCTTCTATAGTGCTTATTTACTTATGAGCTGCCATCTGTGCTGAAGAGCTACTGGTTGCAGCAGCAGCAGCTCTGCCTGCCCAGAGGCACCAGTGGGAGTTTAAGCTAACTTCAGCTGTGTGCCACCCTGAGAAGGCATGGTCTAGGGAATTAGGTGTTGGGGTGTTTTTGTTTAAATGGAGATAACGTGTTTTCTTTCTTTCCCCTTTACCATGATCCGATGGTAGGGAGGTAAAGGGGAATTACAGAGTTAATTATCTTTTAATTCAGCTTTTTAGTTAGTGGAACAAGCTTGGGCTAGAAAGTACTTTGCACTGGGTTTGATAAAATGCCCTCTTACCCCGTGAAAGGAGCTCTGGGGTATTGTATACCCAGCAGGGTGGTACGCCCTGCTGTTGCTGATGGCATCAAGCACAGGATGGGGCAGCCTGGAGCTGTGGAGAAAAAAGAGCCAGGACTGGGGGAAATTCGATGGTCCCTCTAGAATATCTCGGCTGTGCTGTGTGTTTGTCACTGATCACTGATTTTGTTTCGTGGAGTTTTGATTCCAAGTGTCTGTTGATACGAAGGATGCGGTCATAGATGGTGCTGAACTCTTTAAATTAAAACAGAGCACCACAGGAAAAAAAAAATAATACTGCTACTGTAACTCAGACCAGAATTTGACTTAGTGTGGGTCATGAAAAGTTCTGTGACACCTTATCCTGCAGTAGAGCCCTAATCTGATGTTTCTGATGTTAACAGCTGTAACTGTTTATCTGTTGATAGGAGAGATTTCATCACCAGGTGCAGAACTCTGCTTTCATGCTGCCAGATCGCTTATGGTAAAGTTATATAGAAAACAATATTTGCAGAAATGTTGTTTGTTTTTAAACTAACCGAGAAAATGAATGATCTCATGCTTAAGGTTGAGAATAGCCAAGATCAGTTTCTTTAAAGTGAAATAAATTTTATTTAATTTTAAAGTAACACTTGATAGAGTGTGATAGAGATGAAAGCTTTGTAGGACTTTCTCACAAGATGGGCAAGGCTTAGAGCTATAGAAATACCACAGGTCTATCAAAAGCAACAGTCTCTCTCTTCCCACCTCCCTGCTTCTCACATTACTCTTAAATAAATATGGTGATGACTGCCCTGGTAGGGATATTCAAACAGAGACTTTTAAAAACATATAGTTATATAATGCCCAGTCTGCTTCTTCCCTTGTATGCTTCAGAAATGCTGTGGTAAGAAAGCATCTGCTATTTTCCGACCTATATTTCGAACGCAACACCCAGATCAGACAATGATGTACAGGTTTTCTTTCCTCAGGGTACTGCAAGAGCAACAGCTCTCAGGCCTGGCTAGCCATGCAGGCTTACACTCCAGGCAGGTGTCTGCACATCACACGTTTATTTCAGATTTTTTAAACCATGGTGCTGTTTTCTTTCTATAGCAAGGAATTTACAGATAGATACACGGACAGCGATGTGCTGAGAGCATCTGGTATTCATATATAGCTAAAACACATGATCTTTACCTCTTGTCCTCAAAAGGAAACCCAACTCTTTGGAAAGCAAGTGTGCTACCAGATATTTAGATGAACTTAAATCTGAACATCGAATCTCCTAATCCCTCTTTGTTTTGATTTTGGGCTTTTTGCTTTAATTACAAGAGAGGCTTTGGTTATTAATTACAGATTAGGTCCTTTATCCTTAAATTATAGCACTGGATTCCTTCTTTCTTTGTCTATAGAAAACTTCTCCCACAAACATCAAACTGATTTTTAGAGATGGAATTGCAGATAGCTGCCAAGTTCAAAATGTAGGTGAGGTGAGGGTGGAGGTAGGGGTACTTAATTTCCTAGAGAGAAGTGATTAGACACAAGAGGAAAAAAAAAAAAGAGCACACAAAGAAAATCCATGCATGCTGCCAGCAGTGAAACTTCTATAGGAGTCTTTGGGTCAAACTCTGCAAAGAAGCAAACTGATTTAAGTGAGTGGTACATCAAAAGAATTCCTGAGAGCATAAAATGAGCAACTTGCATGTTTGGGTGGAAGACAGGGTGTAGAAAGGATGGTGGATATAGCGGAAGCATCTAGCAAAGGTTAGAAAGCAGGAGGAAATATAAATAAAACAGCTTTTCCCACAGCACTTGCCTTCCCTTCTATTTGATGGCATTTAATTTATCCGTTTTTCAGAGCAGTATGTTACAGTAGTTGCTGTTTAATCCTCTTGGAAGAAAAGTGTAGGTGGGAAACATTTTACACCATTACTTCGTTCCTTAAGAAGAAGGGAGGAGAGAGGAAACTTATTGGTTCTTGTTACCCAGATAATATTACTTGAATAACAACACCAGTATCTCCTGCTCTGTAGAAAGAATTGGATTTAATTGTTGAAATTACATTTTTGTGGTCCTGCTACTTCAGTACTCTGGGTCCCTGGTGAGACGGTTGCTGTTCTGTGGTACCATTAACTGAGCTGAGAAGCAAATGTTAAGAGCATATGGTAGTGAGAGAAATGAATTGTAGGTGCCAACTTCTTAATTTTTCATGTCAGCTTTTCTTCCTCCTAAAATTTGGCATATGTTTGCAATTTAAGCTGTTGATTGCTAGTAAGATTTCTAAAATAAGTAATACAAAGCTGAGATCTTTTCTTATGTTGAACTTTCAAATATACTAACAAAGCAGTTTAAAAAAAAAAATCTATCATGAAGCGTGTTATGTTAAAAATGGAAATCTATGTACCATGCTGGAGAGCTGATTGCAAAAGTTTCTCCGGAGAAAACATCTTGGTGAAGTCTTGCTCTAGTCAGCCAAGCCTTTTAGCACATCTCTCAGAATAGGGTTTTCTGGAATAATAATATTTTCTCGTCTAACAGGGTAATGATTCTGATTATAATTAATGGAAATACAATGGTTTTCTGCTTGAGAAAACAGATACTTGCCCAGAAGTTCAAGCAGATTAAATACAAGTGTCCAATGAGCACAGAAACACCAGGAAGTTAGAATACAACTTATTTTAAAATTTATGGTTAAAGAACAAGCAGAAATGATGGGGACAATGAAAATTTTCAAAATTGTCGATCTCCCTTTATGTTGGGTACAGTAAAGCGTTCAGTTGAGTACTCTTTGATTTAGTTTCTCAGTTGAGGTGTTCATATATGTGCTGAGCCAGTTACTCTTGGAGGTGGCTTAGTAGCAGCCCTTTGGCTTGAAGGCAAGGTTAATGAGTGAAAGGGTTTCTTATTTAGCTGTATAAATTTTTCACTTTACAGAAGCTTTGACTTCCTACTTTTTACATTCAGTGGCCTGATCTTCAGCAATATTGGAAAACAGTAAAGAAAGATAATAGGACATTTTATCACCACCTGAAGCTATTCCTGGGTTCGGTATTGGGGTTTTTGTAAAGGTTGACCCACTTTAAGTATTGCTTACAACAATCCTCTGATGTTTCACCACTATTTTCTGTGCACTACTGTAAACTAAGGACAGTTTACTCATGGTTGTGGAACACTGCAGCAGCACGCTGGAAGTGTTCAGTCAGCACAGCAGTGCATTTTGTACAAAACCTTCTGGTTTATTGCTGGAGCACTGGGTTTGCTGCATTAGAATCTGTCTTGAACTTGCTTTTGTGTAAGCAGCTGATTTTTGGGTTAGTGCCCTGCAGGTTGCGCCCTCAGTCATTTTAATCCAGAATGTGCTGGCTTTGTTTTGTCCACCTCAAAAAAATTAATTAATTGTGCAGCCTTTAGTTGGAATGTTGCGTTTCCAGTCTTCCAGGGAAATATAGTTATAAATATAATAACTGGCATGATCGTTGCAGTGGACTATTCCACAGCAGCACACACGGGGCACGCGCCCTGCAGCCTCAAAGCCAACTTTTATTTTGGGGTTTTCAGTAACACGGCCTATATCAACGTGTAAGTGCTAACCTACAGGTGCATAAAAACATAAACCCACTGTATTTCCAAAATATTTTCCATGGTACAGGTAGGGGGTTTTAATATTGAGAACTAGTTATTTGACAGATTTATTTTTTTAAATTATTTTTTAACTAAAGCGGTATGAGACATTCCCGTAGTCATCCTAATTTGTTAGGAAAAATTTTGCATTTCTGTTTTGTGTCCTTACTGCAGACTGGCTGCATGGTTCTTTGTTTTGCAATGTGGAATGTGCTGTGGCTCACCTACTGTGCTTGTGGTTTTATAATCAGGTAGTTCATAGAAACACTCTTGATTTTTTTTGTTTGTTTGCTGTTTTGCTTTTTTTTTTGCAGAAGCTTGCGATGTCATGTTAGGTAGGTCACTTGAAATCTCATTCAGAGACATACTGAAGTGATAAGTTCCCATGAAGTGATGGCTCTCTGGGTCTGTAATTCAGCCTCTTGTGATGTCATTTCTCAGTCTTTGAATGGGAGTAGCCACAATGTCATCCCTTGAAGAGATGTCATTAAGGTAAATCTGCTCATGACTGACAGTGACTCGTGTCAAACGCTGGAATTACGTATGAGCAGACAAGCCTGGTCTGACTCATGCCACGATGTGTGCTCCATGCTAACAGGGGCAGAGTGAAAAGCTTGAAAAACCCGTGGCAAGAGTCGCTTTTGGAAATGCTGAGACTGCAAACGATAATGTTGGAAGTAGAGACGGTGGCTTTGGGTAGCCATGTACCACAGCTGCAGTTCCTTTCCAGTTGCTGTAGCACAAGTGGAGGCACGACATGGGAAAGATTTCTCAGATAATGATGCTTTTTTTAAAAAAAGCTGTAGAATTAATTCATCAGTTCTGTTTGCGAATCCAGGGTGCTTTGGAGACCTGAACGGAGTTTGTCCATCAGGAATGGGGCTGAGTGGTCCACTGTCGGTTAGTTCTTGGCATCCTCCCTACTCGAGCTATTAACAGTACTGTAGGTGTGCAGAGGGGATGTATCTCTGAGGCTCTGTGCCCTGGCAGAGTTAAAACAAGAACAGGCAATGTGCTAATATTGTCAGGAATAGTCTTGCTTTGGCAGAGAAATAGATTAGACAACCTGATAAGTCTTCCTTTCAAAAAAAAGTCTGTTTGAGTCAGTGTTACAGTACAAAAACCGGGCTTTAAAAAAAAACCAAAACAACAAAAACAGTGTGGGTGTTTTTTTTTTTTTTAAGTACAGTAAAGATAAAGGTGATCCCAAAGAAGTCTTTTCTGTAGCCCACACAGGGTAAGAAATGGGGAAATACAAAGAGATTTCTACTGGTTTATTTCCTTCAATTGCTTGTAATGTATAAGAAGGTGTATTATTTGCTAAATAATACAGACTCCATAGGCATTCATTGCATTATACTTTCAAAGCCTGACATATATATATGTGGTGTTCTAACATTTTCATGTAGTCAGTAAACAGTAACTTGGGACTAAGCTAGATCCTTGTTTTGTGATTCCCTCATATTACATGCATTGTGTGTAAGCTAAAACACGTGTGAGGCTTAGGGAGAGATCCCAGTGCTAGGGAGAAAGGCAGGAGCAGGGAATGTGCCACTCAAGGCAGCATTGTTGGAAGGAAGCTGGAGAGGAGGAATGGTGTAACAAAAAGAGCAACCCAAGAACGAAGGAGGCTGTGGGCTGGTCTGACCTTCAGAGGTTAGAATGAGTAGCTGAAATTTGGTGGAAACGGCAAAAGATTGAGGATATATCGAAGTTCACCTCCAAAGCTGGAATCCTAGGGACTCTAGACTTTTGAAACGGATCTGTTTAAGTGAGGGGAACCACGCTTGCTGTGTTGAAACAGAGCATTTTCTAGCCACTTAAAATGTGCCTCGTTGTGCTGGAGTAGTCCTCTCTGCTGAATAAGATGTTAGCAATTTTCCTCTCGGAGAACATCTGCTTTCTGACTGAATCACCCAACGAGTGGCGGGCTTGTTTGAGCCTGCTGTCCTCCCAGTGCTGCTCACCAGCTCCTGCCTCGCCGAAGGGTGTGGGCTGGGTTCCATCACTGAGGTGTCAGGCTCAGGTTCCCTGGTGTCTGCAGGAGTGTCTTCCTGAGTGAAAGGAGAGTGGTGTAAAAGTCAAATTTACCTTGGCGCTTTTGAATGAAATCTTCACCCCTTGTTTTCAAGGATCTAGAAGTGAGAAGGCAGAACAGCTTGGAGTTACAGGGAAGGAAAAAGCAGCAAGACTGTGGTGATGCCTTTATCTTCCGTGAGTTTTGAAATTACTCATAAACGGGATTCATCTTGTGTAACCTTTAAACACAGAGAGCAGAGAATGAATTTGGTAAATAATCTGAAAACCCCCCATATAAAAGCAGTTTATCAGCAAAATTACCGTGGGGTTTGTTTTTGCTGAGAAAGTAGATTTGTTTAATCACCTGCCAAAATGTTATGCAAATACTACAGGCTGAAGCACAAGTGTTTCTTATTGGGAGATGTTTGCCTTGGAAGCTTGGTGTTTTGTGAACTGCTGGTGCTGAGCTGATTGATTAGAACTGGTAGGTGACGTTAAGTGATTGTCTGATGTTGAAAGGTTTCCTCTTTGCCTGCAAGAGAGTTCAGGATCGAATGAAGAATTTTTCTACGGGATGCCTGTTTCAGATGGAGTCAAGTACCAAAGAACAGGGGTATTTCTAAGAGAGCAGAACATGGATACATCAACTTTGATTTGCTTGTGTGCTGTCTGTGAACTGTGCGTTCCCTTTTGGGGAGCACCAGGGCAGCCATGCAAGAGTTAAGGAGTAACAGGTATGTGCATCGAGCCTCAGTGCTTTCCTCAAGGGGAAGATGCTTTCTGGCACTGCAGCAGCAGGAGAAGCAAACAACTCATGCCCTATACCCATCTGGAACCCTGACAGTAATGTTTTCGTCTTCTGGAGTGAACAAGTTTCTATGGCTAGGGAAAAATCTGCCTGTAAAATGGCTTGATTCTGTTGGTGATACGTTATCCCTTTAATTAAATAGCTGACTTATGCTTGACAATTAATTGGAGTGATGTATGATTTTTATTAGAAACCCATGACTAATTTTTTCTTGCTGTTCTTGCTATCTTATTGTTCTTGCCTACCCTCCTCCAAAGTTGCTGCTGGTGCCAGCCATGTCCTCAAGGCACTGGTGCAGACCAGTGTTCACTCTTGCTTAGACTTTTACCTCTTCCAGATAAAGCAATTGTTTTCAAATATTTTCCATGTCGTCTTTCAGAAATTTTCCATTTCATTACAGTTCTACATTTTTTTGTTGTTTGCTTTAAAAGGCTCTGGGATTTTTTTTTTTTACATAAACTTAAAAAAACCCAAATCTGAAACTCCCCGAAAAGCCTCACCACCACAACAGAACCCTCCACTGTGTAACACAGAGTGTTAGCTTCATCTAGTACCATGTTTCCTACTTCATTAAAATAACTGCCAGGTTAAAAAAAATCCTTTCTGCAGTAGTTTCTGTGTCTGTAGAGTAATCTGCTAGGAAACTCAAATGACTTTCGTATTTAATTACAGCAGGCAAGATTCAAAATGGATGTGACTGGGAACGTTTCTGTTGAAATCAGTAGAGTGGTGGCTACAAAGAACTCAGTTTGCCCCCTGTTTTATTCTCCCTACCTGTAAGAAGCTGAAGCTCAAGCCTTAGTGTTATGTCAAAACAAACTGTGATGTGGACAATCCTTCATGTTTTTTCCACTTAGGAAGCTTTTGTCTTTTTATAGGAAATTTGTTTCCACGGATGAGTGGGGAACAATGCATTGTTTGTTAAAATGAAGTTTTTTGGAAGGGAGTGGGCTTAAAAGGAAGGAAATGTGGTTTAGATTTAAGTTGCTTTTGAAATTTCTTCCTCTTCTTTTTCCTCATCCCCCCACAAAACAACATCCAAACAACCAGAAGTCCTCAAACTGATGTTTCACCACATGTCTTTAAAATATTTGGTATGATCTGGAGAGTCAGAGAGAAAAACTGTCATTTTGAAATCACTCTCCTGGTTATCCTTTCTTTCCCTTCCCTCTCTGGAGTGGTCTCCCTTGAAACACGCAGCTTTTGTCTCAGCTTTTCTAGCTCGTGTTTGGCAGGGGTTTATCTACTCTGTGTCACTGGTGTGTGTAAAGTAATTTAAGCTTCAATTTACCCATGTGCTTAAGCATTTTGCTGGATGAGGTCCTTGCGTCGTCTGATCCCTGGGTTGATCATTCACAGGCTTGCTCTGGAAGGACGAATGCTAAGGGGGGTGGGTGAGGGTGGAGATCCCAGGGGGAACTCGAGGCAGGAATAAAATTTAATTTTTAATTGGCTAGATGTAGAGCGGACAGTCGGCTGGAAATCTCTCTTTGTCTCCCCTTCCTTAGAGATTCTCTGACACACTGCTACTACGTGGCAAGTCTCTGTGCTGCTGGACCAGGAGTGCCTGACGCTGGCTGTCATGGCTGATCCCGGCGCAGAAGAACACGCGTCCCAAGCTAACGAACTCTGCTGCGAGTGTGGTCAGTTCCACCTCTTGCTGGACAACCATCTCTACAACTTCCAGGACGAAGTGGACGATGAACTTATCTGCCATATCTGCCTTCAGCCTTTGCTCCAGCCTATGGACACTCCCTGTGGACACACGTACTGTTTCAAGTGCCTTGAAAACTTCATGCAGGAGTATAACTTTTGTCCTATGGATCGGAAAAAGCTCTCTTTCCAGCAGTGCCACAAATCCAGCCTTCTAGTACGGAACCTGTTGGATAAGCTGATTGTCTTCTGTCCTTTCAAGGCAGAGTGTCAGCAGACAATGCAGCGATGTGAGCTAGAAGCTCATCTGCAGAACAGGTGTGTTCCCATTTACCTTCTCTTATTGCTCCTTGTGTAATGCCATCTGTCTGTTGTGCTGCTGACCACTGAGATCCATTCTCAGAACAGTTCTTAAACTGGGTCAGGATGGGACACCTGAGATGACAGAGGGTGAGGCCAGAGAGGTGGGTGGGTGAAGACAGTGTAATATTAGGGAGGCCAGCTCACGTGTGCTGCAGAGGCGAAGGGTGAGGTGCTCTCCTGCTTGCATGCAAGGTGTCGGCAGAAACAAAACCTATCAGATGTATACAACTCTGTGCATCCTGATTTGGGGCACCCGACTCTGAAAATTATCCTAAACATGCTGATTCTTGTTTCACTTGCACAGAGGAGAAAGGTACAAAGTCAAGGCTCTGGAAGCAAGGGATCGTGCAGTGTTGCTAGTTTAATTGGTCCAATTAAGATGTGCAATACCTAAGTCTCTGATCCAAATAATGTCAGTCCCTCCAAGCTGCACATTATGCAGTTGCTGAATCACCTACTTATAATTCCATTATTTTTTCTTGTTCTTTTGCTGAGAAAGAGAAGCACATGAAAAATACTATTTTTTTTTCTTCCCCCCCTACTTATGCAGAGGAAGGGAAACTTTTTTTCCTTCTCAGCAGAAACATGTTTTGCTGCTTCCACTGCTGGCTGAGCTGGTGGCAGGCAGAATATTGTAGCTTTAAAAGAAGTGCAAGTGACAAAAAGCTGTCGCTGTACTTGAAGAACACTTCTTCCTGCCTAGTTAATGATTGCAGGACAGGGAGCTAAGTACAAGCCCTGCTGCAGGCGGAAGCAGACCTTCATTGGCAGCGTATGTTTTGTCAGTGGGCAATGAGAAATGCAACAAGCTTGTTTCCCTTCAGCGGTGTTGTAGCTTTTTGTAGCAATGTCATATTTTAAAAACAGATCAACCAGTGTGCAGGAAACAGCTATGCTTAGGATACTTCTGCAGTTCCAGCCAAGGATGTGTCCTTGTGGTTCTTGCCTGTCTTTGGTACTCACGAGCTGAGAGCTTGTGTTAGAGCCAAGGGAAGTGATGGAAGATGCTCATGTGCCCTTTTCCCTCAATCCTTGGAGGTTTATAATCTCCTTTTTCTTGAACTAACTCTGTACTGCTTGTTATGAGGCAGGGCTGAGTGCTTAGACTGCAGGGACAGGGCTGCCCAGCTGGGCAGCTATTGTGTAGCTGCGGCCATGGTCCACACCAGGGCTGGGCCTTCCTCTCTGTTCCGTAAATCCATGCTGGTATCAGTAAACTTCTGTCACTCGTTAATCCCTTTGGCACAGGAGTTGAACACAGAAGAGGGACGCACCCTTGAACGTTTACACTGGAGACCTATCTGGAAACTGTATCATTCTCTTATACACCTCATAGTTTTTTGTGTCTTCCTTGGGTAGAAGGTGCTCTAGAAATCAAGGCCATTTCACCTGGGCTGTGAGCATAGGTAGGCTGAGAAAAAATGAGAAAAAAATTACACAGGGATTTGAGTGTTCCTGGTTTTTAGTTTTAAGTGAGATTAACTGATAGCAGGAGCCTTAAGGAAATAAGAAGCATCTGGCAGCTTTTTTTTCATGGGGGATGTTTCTGCCTTTTGCAAAATGAATTTGTTTCTTGGCACCTTAAGAGGCAGATGTGCACAAGTGGATCAGTTGGCTTCTGTCTTTAAGTTTCAAGGTCATCTTACTGCTTGGAGAATAAATGACTAGGAATAAACCAGAGGAAGTAATACTGGGATGGGACTAGTTTAGCCAGAATGTAAATAGTGGAGTTTAATTTGAAAAGTGACTTTGGTGAACACGCAATACTACTCATGCCTCTGAAAGTGATGCTTTTGCATTCATCACCCTCCCCACCTGCCACCTTTTTTATGAGTGCTCTTGATACAAGCTTGTTTTTCCTCACTCATTTTTGCTGAGATGGGCTGGCGGTGGTGTAGCTGCATACAGAACGCGTTTTGTCAAATGTAGAATTACTTCTTGCACCTCTGTGAGGGGAGCAGTCAGTGGCATTATAGACTCTGAATTGTTCCTGTTCAAGTACAGCCGTCACCTGCGTGGACCAGAGGGGCAGGTCTCATTCAGCACAAAAAAAAAATAACCATGACTTGCTTGCTGCTCTTGCACATTGCTGGTTTGTGAAAAACAAAGCCTAATTCAAGGCTGAGCTTGAAACTTGAGCCACTTCTTTCGCATAAAGATACAGTTCATAGGAGTCTCTAAACAGTCAGAACTAAGTATTTTCTTAGATTTTAAAAGGTATTGTTTTCTTCATTGAGTGCTTGCCAGGTAAATATTTAGCAAGGGAGACTCCCATTCCCATTACATTATCCTTTTTAAAATAATTTGAATTAATAACTTTGAAAGTAATAAAATAACAAGCCTGCTCTTAAGCTGATACTAGTGCAAATAGAAGCTGAAGGTCAATAAAGAAGAGTAAATTTTAGCATCCGTGATAGAAGCTTTGCAGCTGATAAGATTTTGAACGTGCTTCTTCACGTACCTTTGTCAGTCCGAGCTCGCGCGTGCTAAGTTAACCAGACAGGTGAAGACCAGCCACTCAGTCACTGACAATCTCTCTCTAGGTGTCCTGGTTTCAAGAAATACAAATCTGAACTACAGCGGAAAAAGAATCCCAGTTGCAAAGGGAAGGAAGATCCCCCTACCAAGGTGGAGACAAACACGCCCAAGGATCCAGAGGTGCCGAGTGGAGGATCATCACTTGTGGCAGAAAGCTCTGCAGCTGCCGTGGTATCGCTAGGGACTGCAGAGCCTGGACTGGTTAATCCAGCTTTTGAGGAGACTGAAGAAGGTGAGAGTTTGATACAGAAATGTAATTACCTAATTACCTTTTATAATATAAAAATGAGGTAATTATCTCAGGTAATTCAATTTTTAAAGTGTCCCCAACATTCTTAGATATCTTCAATGCTCTTCAGCTGTTAGTAGACATGGGAGTAACCTCTTCACTCGTCCTTCAGCAGAAGGGAGATGCATTCATGTGCATCAGGTGTGGCAGGACCTGCTCACAAGCACAAAATTGTCTGTGCAGAACGATTCGGAGAATCTGTTAGACTGCAGTGAATATCTACAGTGTTCTGTGCAGAAACAAAGGCAGGCCCTGTCAACGTGAACATGGAGCAGCACGTAAAGCACTTGCAGAAGCCAAATAGTGATTAGGAAATGTTCCAGCTGCTTCTTAATCTTGTTAAGAAAGTTAAATATACGGTTTCCTGGAGTGGTCAGTACCTCCCTAATGGTGTGCAGCAAGTGTGTTTTTATAGCATAACTTAGTTTTTGGATTAACTGTCAGTTATGAAACCTTGACAGATAAAAGTAACCATCTCCGCTTCAGTATAAAACTGCTTGTCTCAACCCCTGTTAGAAGGCAGCAGTGTGGAAATCTCTGTGCCTTGTTTCAAAGTTAGTCTCAGTTTCCAAGTGTGCTGGAGCTGGCAACTGCTGAGCCTGTGCCAGAGTCAGTACACAGGTCAGTTTACTTTTCTGTTGGCTTTTGCCCAAAGCACTTGGGGACAGGTTTTGCATCTCTTGTGTGACAGCTGCAGTTCGCCCTGACAGGCAGTGCTCTTGGCTTCGCTAGAGTGTTGACCTGCCTAAATGTTGCAGTGCTGGTAGATTTAATGTGACTGCTAACAACAACAACTTTCATCTTCAAAGTGTCTGAGAAGCGTTGCTTAGTCCTCAGTATGCAGTAAATAGGTAAACAGTGCTCCTGTTTTACAGGGGAGATGGGAAAAGGGGAGGAAAGGAAATGAGAGGAGGGAAGTTGCAGTGAGCTGCCTGTGGTGAAGTCACTGCAATGGCAGAGCAGTAATTACAACCCAGTAGTCCCCTTTTCTCATGGCATTGTGGAATTTGGCAATTGTTACGTGCGTGCTTCTAGTAGGCCAGCTGTCACAGTAGAAAAATAAATCTCTAAATGGTAAGTGAAACATACTGAATGCCCTTTCATAAAACTCAAGAAGTAACAATGAAACAGTTTAAATTTCCCATAAGCTGGGAGAAGATGGGAGGCATTCTCGAGAAACTGTAGAGAAACAGGGGCTTTTAAAGTTCTTAGTCTGACCTATTCTTTCCTCTCCTAATTTCTGCTTTCCTTCCAGACGCTACTTTGAACACAACCTGCCAGTGTTACAAATCCTGTGGTGCTACGTGAAGGAAAATTCTATTAATGCGTTGTTTTTTCTCTTCAATCTCCCCAATCAGACCTTCCTCAGAGAACTAGTCTGGTGGCTGAAACGAACACCATCGAAATTCACCGAGAAGACCCAGAGGAAGAGCTGGGGATGAGGATAGTTGGGGGTAAAGACACTCCACTAGGAAATATTGTTGTTCAGGAAGTGCTGCGGGATTCTGTCATTGCTGCAGATGGAAGAATAGCACCTGGGGACCATATTCTTGAGGTATGTAAAGCCCTACTGGTAGTCCTGTTGCTTTTCTTGACTTGAGACAAGGGCTGATGGAGGACAGTTGCCTAGAAAAACTGGGAAATCTGCAGCTGAGGGTTTTAAAGCACTGATCAGACTGGTATGTCAGTAGCATCGTGTATCTGTTGGGACTGAGAAGCAGACTTTTGAGGTTCCTTCCAGTCAAACTCATACCTACCTTACATATGTGATAGCTTTTTGACATTTAGACCATTTGGATAAAGTAAAAAGGTTCCGATCTGATAAATTTCGACCAGTAACACCGTTTCTCTCCAAAGGTTTCCACTCTAGTTAGGAAGTCTTACAATTGCTTGCTCTACTATGTTGCTTAAGCTGTATATTCCCAATGGGCAGGTCCAAAGCTTAAGACCTTACGACTTGAAGCAAGCATCAGATATGTATGTGAGTAACAAAGAGCACCAACCTCATACCGTGCTGACCCACGGCCACACTTAGTTTCCAGATTAATCGTGCTGCGTGGCAGTGGGCTAAGCAAGGCAACAGAAGCTGGTGTGCAGCAGCAAAGCCTACATGCAGCCAGAACTGTTAGCACCGCCCGGCTACGGCTGCCCGGTGGTTTGACGAGCCATAAAGACCTAATTGTCCAGTTGGACTGTGGACTCCAGGGAGGACTGGCAGCCCCACATGCACAAGCGGCCGACACGATCTCTGAGTTGGTTTCTTAGACCAACAGAGTAACTTGTGTTTTATTCAGTTGAATTGTAGATGTCTCAGTCTTGGCTGGGCTGTGAATAGTGCAGGTCCCCGCACTTAGTAGCCCTATTAACACCCTAAAAGGAGACTGCGCAGTCTTACGTGACAACAGACAAAGCTAAAAGTACCCTCTCAGAGTTACCTTGGTAAAAGCATGATGAGACTGCTGATTCCAGAAGCTTGTAGACTGTGGACCATCCTCAACTTAAAAGTGAAGATGAGTAGTCTCCAATTTGAGTCTTCTCCAAGTATGTTATGAATGCTGGAAGTTAAAGGGGAGCAGTTCTGCATTGCCATGGGATGGATGTAATGATTTTATATTTTGCAGTTTCAGATTTGTTAGTTATGTGAGTTGTCCTGTCTTGTCCCTCTCCTCAGCTACTCACCATCAATCATGGTCTAATTTCATCTGCTTTCTTCTGCATTCTTTTTTAGAAAAGTCTGCTCTCTAATGTGCATCAGAAGCAGCTGCTTCAGTCACAGCGTTGTGCAGGGAGTTGCACATCCTGTCTCCAACTTGGTGATGTTCTGCACTGCGGACAGTGCCTCAGCTGCGTGGGTTCTGATTAGTGACTCTGGTTTGTTTGTCTTTCTAGGTGAATGGCGTCAACATCAGCAGTGTGACTCACTGCCAAGCTGTCTCCTTCCTGCGCCACCCAGGTCCTGTTCTCCACCTCATGGTCCTGCAGGAGAAGGGCTTTTCCAGTAAGACTGCACAGCAGGATTCCACTTCTGCTACAAGTCGGGAAGTGATCCATGTTACCTTGATAAAGAGAGACCGATCAGAACCCTTGGGAATCAAACTGATCCGGAAGACAGATGAGGCTGGGATTTTTATTCTAGATCTGTTAGAGGGAGGTTTGGCAGCCAAAAATGGAAAGCTGAGTCGGAACGACAGAGTCCTGTCAATAAATGGCCAGGATTTGAGGCAAGGAACACCTGAGGCTGCTGCGCAGATAATCCAGGTAATTTGGGACATGGGGAGGTTGTGTGGCTAATGACTGTGCAGCTCTCTGTGTTGATGGCAGGGCTCTTGTTCTGACCCAGGGGCTAACAGAACACACTAGAGCTAACTGCATTCCCTGAAATATATCTTCGGGAAAGTGACTTCCCTGGGGATGTGTGGGAAGCACTGCTTCCAAATGAAGATAAACACGAAGAGTGGGAATGTGTTGTGAGTCATCTCTGACAAGTCTGAGGCGAGACGGTTGCTGATGGCAGCTTGGTTCCGCGGAGGCAATCGGGCCTCCTTTGTGATGTGGTGTTCGGAGCCTTCCTCGCAGAGAGAACACTCGTATGCACTGGCAAGGAGGGATGAGGAACAGCTGCTTGTGCTTCAAGCAGTGAAGCTAAGGATGGTTGCTGGGAGATGGGATAGGCTGGCAGCGCGGAACAGAACCCTTTGGCTGACTGGAACTGTGTCTCTGGGTCTTACCTGTGTTTGGGAAGGAAGTCCAGAAAACGATGTGAGACATCTCAGATGCTCTAAAATACTAAATGGGTAGAAGAGAGGTGGTTGTTCCATGTGCAATAAGAATGCACTACTGTTGCAGCATGCCACACCTTTTGGTGAAAGGAGTGGACAAAGAATTTTGGTTAAGGATTGCTGTGTGTGCAGCAGATATCACGTAGATCAGTTTAAATTCTTTATCTCCATAGGCGGTGACCTCCAGCTTCTGTTTTTATCTAAAGATCCTGACACAATACACCTCATCACATATTGTTTATATCCCGGAAAGCATGTGAGGTCAGCAGAGTGAGGGAGAGCCAGTTCTCTTCCTGGTAATCAGCAGAGGAGTCCAGTGGCATGGCAGGAAAGAAGAGAGTTCCAGTGCTGAGATCCCTTTTTGTGTTACATATGTGATTCCATTCTATGGCCTCTTAAAACCTTGTCTGCATCCCACAAGAGCTGCTGTATTTCTGTTGTAAGTTACAAACATAACTCTCATTTGAGGAACTCCTTCTCCATCCTGTTGAAGTCGGTATCCGGAGTCTCAGAACTGTCTTCAGTAGATTTGGGGATCAAATTCCTTTTGAAGTGATATCTGTGTAAAACTGACAGTCTTCCAAAAACTGTCTGTTTTTCTGAGGGCTAATTCAAATTCTTGGTTAAATGTAATTTTAATTTTGATTGCAAACCATTTGCAGAAAAGAGTCCTTCAACCTGTATCGTAAAGTACCATTTACAGATAGATGGACAGATCATATCTATCACAGCATATGGTGTGCACAGCCATATGTACTGTAGATAGTCTGCTACTCCTGGCTGAAGGGGAGGTCAAATCCCCATCTTAGGACACAATGTTTACGATATATTTTATGAAGATGTGGATGTGTGCTAAGTTGTCTGGAAAAAAATTGCTCAATCTCAAGTGATTTTGGAGGCAAGAGGCTTTTAAATTCTGTTTCAGAAAACAAAACCTTCCTGTACTAGTTTAAAAAGGGGAAAAAAAAAAACCCACATAACTCACAAACAAACAAAAACCCAAATCAAAGCAGTTGATGCAGTCCCTATTCTGAGGCCGGGGAGTTCACTGCTACCAGGGTGCCGTGGCACCAGGGAAACGGAGTCCATGTCACGAAGTGAGAGCAGCAACCGTGCTTCTCTCATCCGCTGCAGGAAATGCCCCGAGTGAGCACATGTGCCTTACCCCTGTGGAGTCCTTCACAAGAAGGTTTTGTCAAATTATCTGAAAGAACAAACCAATTCTAAGAGCAGTAACAATAGTGAATACTTTCCTTGTAGTTCTGCCAAGGCCAGACGTACAGCTGGTTACGTGTTCAACTGGCAGCAATCTTAGACAAAAGGTCAGGTCTTCAGGTACTCTGGGAAAAAAATAGGTGGGAGATGTTGAACGATAGACGTGGTACATAAGCTGGGAGGGAAAGAGCTTTTAACAAATTTCTCTACAATACAAGAAAAAGTATCCAGTACTTGTATCACAGTCATCCATCGTGTAGCTCAGCCAGTGTTCTAGCTCTGTTCATTTGCATCACAATACAGTATGCCATATTGGTTATTTGTATGAAGGGGAGGAATTAATCATCCCCTTCCACTTTCTCGTTTGGCATTTGTGGGGGAGGGAGGCATGAGTGAAGCCTGCCTCTGCTCCTCTTTCTTCTGACTAACATTTGCTAATTCCTTTTTACTTTTCACCATAGGATTCTGTGACTATTCACAAAAAATATTGCATCACCTTGCATAGCCCTGTTCAGACGCTTTGCAGAAACCAGTGCCAACCCTTCTCTCTTTCTGGGAAAATTACAGGGCCTGACGCTAATTTCTCATTATCTGTTTTATTTACACTCTTTGTTTCCCCTGGCAGACCACTGAATCAAGAGTGAACTTTGTCGTCCTGAGGCAGCCAGGCGTGCAACTGTTGGACCCAGTAGAAGATGGCAGCACATCAAACAGCAGCAGCAGCAGTAGCAATGGAGGAAGCCCAGTGCACCATCGGAGACGCCTAGACCAGAATCACTATAGACGAAAATCTAACTACCAGAAGGTAAGTTTTGTAAGTAACAGCAAAAGTGCTGGCTGTTCTTGTTCTAGCAGATCTGCTACGTTTGCTCTGTGATGATGATTTACCATGCCAGACTGACCAGTAGCTCTGTTTCTTCTTGAGCTAGTGAAAAGCCACAGGTTTGTGGTTTTTGGTACTGGACAACTGTACATTTGCCATCTACTGGGAAACACAGTTTTTTAGAGGAAAAACATGTCAAAATTTCTTCAAATGTCTCTAATGTTGATACAGAACCAGTGTTTAATCCTGTCTTGTCTGGAAAGGGCAATGGGAAATTTACCATCCATGAGACATCTGGGACTTGCTTCTCAATATCCATCAAGCGTTCAGGGTATTGCACGATGACACTAAGTTATGCTTCTGGTTTGGAGCTAGAGGACTTTATGGTACAGAAGTAGAAACTACACAAATTCCCCTGTAGTGCTGCTGCGACATCAGTGTTGTCGGCCATCCATTGCACACTAGAAGAAGCAGTATGAGCAGGAGGAGAGTTGCCAGTCTGTTGTACCAAGAGAGATTTGCTCTACGTTTAGAAGTTCCATCTGAGTGAGAAAATGTGCTAATGTGATTAGACTTCTGTGTTTAAATGCCTCTGGAGTTTAGTAGGTAGCTGCCAGAAATGGCTGGAATGTGGCTCCTTGATTTAAATCCTAGAGTATCATTTACATATTGTTTCTAGAGTATATGCTCTAATGTGTGCTTTCACTGCAACCTAAACATTTAGTAGTAGTCAGAGAGAGGTTGATTGCTCGATACGAGTGGCCTTGAAATGAATTTGTAGCTTGTTCCTCAGTGCAAAATTGTTCTCCTCAGAGTGAACGTCTGTCTACAGCAAAAGAATGTGGCATCATTAGGAGACCAGTGTCTCAGTCCTAGTGGTATCATTTTGGAAATACAGTGTAGTATTTCTACCCTGTGCGAGTACGTGAAAAGCTGACGTTGCCGTCCAGCAACATTGCTGAAATGTTCCAGACTAAAGATACAAAATGTTGTGTTATTTTCTTACAGATATGGGCTTCTCAGGTTAATTGCATTAATGAAGCCGCATTTTGTACTGTCATCCCTTTGTAGGATTTACCTCAGGGATATATAAGTCACGAAAAGACAGTTGCAATAAAAAAGGAACCAAAGGAGTCTTTAGGAATAACAATTGGAGGCGGAAGGGATAACAAAAACAAGCTCCCTATATACGTAACGAGTGTGCAGCCCATCGGATGCCTCTTCAGGGACGGCAGAATCAAGCGAGGTAAGGAGGCTCTCAGACACTTTTAGGAACTGTTTTCTTTTTAGTAAGAGTTGGACTTGGACACTGAAGTGAGGCTGGAACAGAGTTCCACATGAGACCTTGAGGCAGAAACCGGCTTCCTAGCGAAAACTCTGTAATGATCCTTTTATTTAATCTGCAGGAGATGTACTTTTGAGCATAAATGGCATTGATTTGACTCACCTGAACTACTACGAAGCTGTCTCAGCACTGAAATCTAATGCAGCTTCCCACTCAGTCGTACTGAAAGCCTTGGAAATCCTTCCATTGAACTCAGCAGAGCCATCTCTGGACATCAAGGAGCAAGGATTCAGCTGGTCTCCCCTCTGGATCACATGGCTCGGATTGCCTAGGTATGTTTGTTCAGTGACTGTACAGAGACCTGTTCAATCACAGAGCTGACTTTCACTCAAGCACTGAAATTGCTTTGGTGGTTGACCTCGCAGCGTTACTGGTATTCTCATTTAGCTCCCAGGCAGTGGGAAGCTGTGTTTGTCAATGAGATCACAGTGTAATGGATGCATAAGAAACTTCCACTGCTTTTTGTGGTGTGACCTGTTGTTCCTCCACTTCTCTTCAGAAGTTCCTGAAAACCTTTTTTGCTAAGAGAACTGACACACAAAACGAGAAATATAGATTCTGGCATTTGAGGTGCTGGGCTGACATATAGTCAACATAGATACAGTCTCTGCTGAAGAATAATTAACTGAAATCACTTTCTGGCTCTTCCTGCATCGCATAACAGAAGCCAACAGATACTTGTGCTGTTTCATAGTTTCTAGTCTCATTGTCTTAGTTAGGGGCAGGTATTCTTTCAGTCTGATTCTTTTTGGCTGTTGTAATTGTGTCATCTTTAGCAAGAAGCAGAAATTATTCTGAATAGTTGAGTTTTTCTGCTGCAAAGCTTTGGACCGTAGACTTAGCACAGATTTTAGCAGTAACATGGTAAGTTCCAGGCAACAGGGTTGGGGCTTTGAAAGCTTGAAAATCTCTCTCTCTTTCCTGGAGAGGCGAACCTCTGGTTTGCTCGCTTTTGCATTTTGTCAAAATACATTCATCTGCGAAAGGCAGAGCCTGTTGTCTTTCCAGCTGACTGGAGGAGGATCGTGCAGGAGACGCAGGTGGAACAGTAAAGCCAAGCCCTTCTGTGGGAAGCTCAGATTTACAGCCTTCTTTCTTGGGGCACCTGAAAGAAGAAAGACTAACAAAGCCTCTGCTATGTTACCCTTGTGTTACTTAGCAGCCTGTGAATGCTAAACAAACAGCCCAAGGAAGGTAGCTTTTGTGTCTCGAGTGACTGTAGCTTGGCTCTCACTCAGCACTGTCCTACCAGTTTCCTCTGCTCTCCCAGGGAATCAGCCTGCCTGTTCTGTGCAGGCCTAGCATGGGCTAGCCCAAGCTGCACCTGGATAGCCCAAACCTGAGTGCACACCCTCAGATGCTGGCTGGTGTTTGTTCCTCACGAGTGCTCCTGCAGTGAAGTACAGCAAGGCAAAACCTGGCTCTGCTTTCTGCTTTCTTCCTTTTCCAGTTTATTTGGATGTCTGGTGGCTTGCAGCTTCGCCACACTTTCTGCTGCAGGGACTGGAGCCCACTCTTCGCTCATTGGTCACCTGCCTTCATTTCAAGAGCATCCTGACGTTACCTGCCATTTAATACACTGCTTGAAATTCTTTTGCTGCTGTATTAATGTTGGCCCCTCCTTCATTTAACTGTTACTGCACTTTTGCTTCTGAAGCGGAGGAGCAATGATTTTAGATGCTCTTTCTGCTCTTCAGTCTTCCTTTCTCACTCTGACCTGAATTCAGGCATCTGAGTTTGTCTGCTGTTCTTCTGTGGGAGTGAGGGTGGTTAGGAGGCTCAAAGCAAGGTTTTGTCATTTCAGGATCTGACAAAATCTTCCTCCTTGTTTCCAGTAGTAAAAATGGCTGTAATTCTTGTGCTTCCTCACTCGTTTTGCCATCTGCTCACAGTAAGACCTGGTAGCAACTAGCCATTCGTCCATTGAATGAATATTTCCCTAAAGCCACTGAGAATCTGCCTTTAATTATTGCTTGAAAATCCATAAACGGAAATGGCACCCTTGTTTGTCACCTGAAAAATGTTCAGGTTGCCTCTACGCTAGCATTTCAGTTTGGCTCAGGAATGTGCTGTCGAAGTGAGAATCCCAGTTGTCCTCACGTGCTGTTTTTAGTTCCCATTGCAGAGAGATCTTGACCTGCACAGGCTGAGTTCCTTCTGCCCGAGACTAAACCCGAGGTGCTGCAGAGGAATGCCCACTGCACTCTGCCATGTGCATACCACACTAACGCCAGGTTACAGGAAATCTCTGCAATGTAGCAAAACTAGACCTTGTTTTCCTCAGCACCAGTTGTTTCACCTGGCAGCCCAAAGGGAACAGATCCCTGATGAAGTAGACACAGCCTCACCACGCTGAAACGTCTTGCAGTACAGCATGAAATTTTAAAGCTTATTGCTGATGGCATGTGTGATTTTGGGTTTGTTCAGTTATTTATTTCTTTTTTTTCCAGTTACTACTCCGATCCAGCAGAAACATCCTTTCCTCCTTAAAGGAAACCCATGTATTTCTTTCCAGTTTGAAGCTGAGCTTTATGCTGAAAGACTGGAGTCCAAGTTAGCGCTCAAGGCTGGAGAAGTTTATTTAGTCGTTGCACTTCGACCCCACCGTGTTTAATTCTAGCCTTGATTCTTGTGTCTGTGGCTTTGTTTTTGTCAAATGCTGTCTCTTGTTTCAGCACGCTTGGTGATGTGCTGTTTCTGAAACGTGGAGCCCCTGTAGCCCATCCTGCAGAACCTGGGTTATGTGCCAGGCTGGGGTTGAAGAAGGGCTGTAGGAGAGATGATGGCCCTGGTCCTGTGCCTTTCTTGGGACCCTGGGTAACAAGGAATAACATGAGCATCTTTGGTCACGTTCTTCGTGCAACAAATACAAACTGTGCTTCTAAGGCTACTTTCACATTGGGTTTGGTGTGTAAGCTTGGAGCATCTTCCACCTTTGACTGTGGCCAGTGCTGCACTCTTCCAGTGAAGATACAAACATCCCTGGAAGAGGGACAGTGTAGTAATATTTTCCCATCTCATCTCAGGCAGCTAGTATTGGCTGTACTGAACCAGGTGGCTGGTATCTTCTGTGCACTTTTTGTTGTGTAATACAACTGTGGGTAGCTCTACAGTCCTTGTAAACTTACTCTTTCTCCATTCTTTGCTTTGTTGTTAGTTGTTGGTGGTGAGTCTTCCAAAGTAATTGTATGCTACCGCTTACTGCTGCTGAATCATCATCACTGTTGGTCATCATCACAGAAGACAGCATAGGAACTTTGCTTGAATTCTTCATAGTATTATGTTAAATCAATACCAGATAGTATAGCACACCACCTCAGAATACTGGTTTGGAGGGGTATGGGTGCTAATTCATTGCACACTGAATCCTAAAGATGGTAGAAATACCAAGTTTGCAGATTGATTTATCTTTTATCTGTAAAAGCTTTGACTCTTGAAAATGGTAACCGTGCCCAGTGTGGCTTTCGGATAGTTCTCGGGGGGTGGAAAAGCAGTTTTTCCTCGAGGTTTATCTGAAGCCAGTCTCCATGAAGTCTGAGCTCTTTTTGCAACAACTGCTAGGTGCTCCCTGCCGTGGCCTCGCTGGCGCAGCACACTCCACTGGCTCCGAAAGGGCTGCAGAGCTGCAAACTCAGCAGGGTGTTTGTCACAATAAAACTTGCACCTTTACTTTCTGTAAAGGCTGAAGTTCTTCTCCTGCACTCGTTTTCCGTTATAGTAAATTAATGTTTCTCTTCCTAAAAAAACCTTTTTCATCTGGAAAACGAATTTCTAGCAAACAGCCTTTGCCAACTCTTAGAGAACGTGTCTAACGCCTGTATTTATGTTCAGTGCTGATGTGGTGCTCACCACTCTTGCTCTCTGAGCTACTTATTTGCACCAGCTGCTATGTGCGTTTCTCATAGCTGTGTTTTTACACTGGTGTGGTACCAGTAGGAGAAAACCATGGAGGCATCACGAAGCTAGAGCTGGGTCTTCCAGCATTTATGTGTAAAGAATTAATACAAAAGTAAATTACAGTTTGAAAGTCGATAATTGGATCTTTCTCCTAGTGAGAAGTTGGCTTTTGAAATCTGAAACTCATCTGCAAACTGCTCAAGCAAAGCCCTTGAGGCAACAACGTTTATTAGGAGAAGTTTAGCTGCTGGAATATCTCAGCAGGGTGATTAGCAGCAGTTTCACACAGAGTAGCTCTGGCAGCCCTGGGTGCCAGAATGTAACCTGTCCGTGAGCCAGAGCACACGGGATGCTGCCTGCACTCCTGCCACACCTTTTCAGACGCCTGATGAAGGCTGTGCCTGTCTCTGTGCCACAAACCCAAGGAGCAAGTGCTGTGAGGGCTTCCAGACCACATTCTTCGAGGCAGCCCTAGCCCTGCAGCTACCACAGGCTTCCTGAGAAGGCATGCTGGCATTCGAAAGCAGTGGCCTGTGCCTTCTCTCCGAGGAGTCCAATGTCTTAACTGTACACAGCAATCCTGGGAGGAGGGCCTGCAGGAAAGATCTTTCATGTTCTGGTTTGGTAGTGAGTAGAGGAGAGGCTGCCATACCTCACCTGTTTGCGTTCCACCAGTGATACACAGCTGCTGAATGCCTCCGTCGTACCAAGGGTGTAGTGTACAGATGGAATAAAAAAAGCTCCATCCTCACCACTTGCATGGGTGTAACTGCTGTTCATAAATTGGTTTTGTCACTACTACTGTGAATGTTCATTAGTAGAATTCATGCAGTTGTTAATGAATCTTTCAGGTCACAAACCTCTTCAGAGAATGGTAATTTTCTGTTAACTCTTCAACTAGCACTGACCATACTGAGAAAAGATTTCTAGAGGACCAGCATCTTTGGGTTTGAGAATTATCCCTGTAGCATGCCCTGCAAAGGGCTTGCCTCAAGTCCTTAAAATAGGAAAACAAATATGAATAGATTATGAAAGCTACGCTTTCCACGAGGGAAAACAAATTTCTGGCCAGGCAGCAGTTTTCCTTGAAACACACTCACAAGCTTTCTCTGTTTTTTCCATGCCTATCTTCACAGCTACCTTCACTGCTGTCAAGATATTGTCCTTAGTAAAGGTAACCTGGAAAGCTGGGGCTTCAGCATCGTTGGAGGCTTTGAGGAAAGCAAAGGAAACCAGCCCTTCTTCATCAAAACCATCGTGCCTGGGACCCCCGCCTTCCGAGACAGGAAACTCAAGTGCGTATGAGCTGCCCTGTGGTGTTTTTGTCAGAAATACTGTCAGTACTTATGTCGGCGTGTGCTGCTTTATGCAGGGGCTGTCTTTTACCCTTTAACCAGCTGAGCTAAAAGTTAATGACCTCTAATTCTCAGACACTCATTTGGGCAGTTAATGCTGTTACCAACGTTGTAACGAAGTCAGCTCTGTATTAATGAGCGTTTTGGTTTCTTTCTAAAGATTCAACTATAAAAGGGATTAACAGTTACATTTTAAAAGGCTGTAAAGGTTTTAATTGAGTAATTAGGTAAAAGTAGAAAGGGGAAGTTTGAGGTGAATCTTGGAGATTCCTGAGTATAAAGTCTCTGGATTTGGAAGAGTATCCTAATGGAAGCAACGAAAGCCATCCTGTGCAGGAGACTTAAATCGAGCTTTGCTGACCTGTTTGTTAGTAATCACAGCGAGTGGAAGAGTGGGCAGTGGAGCTGGAGGACCCCACAGAACTCTTGGTGTTATCTCTGGGAACCCACAGAGCTGGCTTCCCAGAAGCATGCAGCAGGCTGCGAGTGCAGTGCTGTAACAAGAAAATAGAAGTGAGGCTGCTGTCTAGCAGGGGACAGAGTTTCGGTGCAGGGAGCTGGGCTTTACCCCTCTGAAAACAGGAGGGTCGGAGTGCCTGGGGGAGGACTGGGGTCAGCTGGGCTCCTGTTCAGGAGAAACAAATGTGCTTTGCCCATTAGACACAAGGAAGGTAGCTGGCTGGCTTCACCTCACATCACCACAGCTGAAGGGTACCACCCCTCGGCATGGTGTGCCACAGAGGTGGGCAGCTCAGGCAGGACTGAAACCTCTACTGTTCTGAGCTACAACACGACAGCACGCTTCAGCGTTGTGAGCGCTTCACCTTGGTGACTGCCAGTCAAGGAACTGTAGGAGCAACCTTGGTGATGAATGTGTTTATCAGCACAGATTTGTTCTAACTTTCCCCTTTGCTGAGTGGCCAGCTGGTCACACTGCTGGTGACCTTCACTGCTGTCACTCAGGTACCGGCAGTGTTCTCCTCTTCCCTTGCCTGCTTTGATTCAGAAGTGAAAAATTTGCTTCAACACTGAGTTCATGATCTTAGCTTAGGGTGGGCCGGATGAACTTGGGGGTCATAGGGTGCAGTGTTAACAGTAATTATGTCCTGACAAGCGTGTTTCCTCTCTTCTGATTAGGTGTGGAGA